>NW_003852463.1:1750892-1759860 GCF_000181295.1 Otolemur garnettii
AAAAGCATTCCATCCCATCTCTCCACATCTGCACTAGCATCTGCAGCTTTGGGATTTTATGATGTGGGCTATTCCCACTGGGGTTAGAAGATATCTGAGGGTGGTTTTGATTTTTATTTCTCTGGTGACTGGGGATGATGAATCATATGTTTGTAGCCAATCATCTGTCTTCTTCAGAGAAGGTTCTGTTCATGTCTCTTGGCCTGTGATAGATGGGA
This sequence comes from Otolemur garnettii, assembly GCF_000181295.1. Classification (NCBI taxonomy): domain Eukaryota; kingdom Metazoa; phylum Chordata; class Mammalia; order Primates; family Galagidae; genus Otolemur; species Otolemur garnettii. The sequence goes on from NW_003852463.1 coordinate 1,751,111, forward strand.
TTGTTTGCTTTTTGTTGTTTTGTTGATTAATTTGAATTCTCTGTAGATTCTAGTTATCAACCCTTTGTCAGATTCATGACATCCAAGTATCTTTTCCCATTCTGAAGTTTGTCTGTTTGCTTTAATTGTTGTGTCCTTAGCTATGCAGAAGCTTTTCAGATCAATTAAGTCCCATTTGTTTATTTTTGTTGTTGTTGTGATCCTCGTAAAATCTTTCCCCGGGTTAACATCCATAAGAGTTTTTTCCACATTTTCTTCTAGGATTTTTATCATTTCCTGTCTTAGATTTAAATCTTTTATTCATGTTAAGTCAGTTTTTGTAAGTGGTGAAAGGTGCAGGTCCAGTTTCAGTCTTCTATGTGTGGTTAAGCAGCTCTCCCAGCACCATTTATTAAATTAGGGATTCTTTCCCCCAGTGTATGCTTTTTTTTTGGTTTATGGAAGAGCAGATGGTGATAAGAGATGGGTTTCATCTCTTGGTTTTCTATTCTGTTCCATATGTCTATGTCTCTATATATTTACCATGCTGTTTTGATCATTGTGGACTTGTAATATAAGCAGAAGTCTGGTAGAGTGATGCCTCTGGTTTTCTTTTTATAACTAAGAATTGCCTTGGCTATCTGGTTTTTTTTTTTTTTTTATTAACTAAGAATTGCCTTGGCTATACAGAATTTTTTCTGATTCTATACAAAATAAAGAATTATTTTTTCCAGTTTTTCAAAGTATGATGTTGGTATTTTAATGGGGATTGCATTGAATCTGTAGATTGCCTTGGGAAGTATAGACATTTTAGCAGTGTTGATTCTTCCCAGCCAAGAGCATAGCATGTTCTTCCATTTATTAATGTCTTTTGCTACTTACTTTCTCAGGGTTTCATAATTCTCTTTGTAGAGATCCCTCGCCTCCTTTGTTAGGTATATTCCTAGGTATTTCATTTTCATTGAAGCTACTGTGAAGGGAACTATGTCCTTGATTTGTTTTTCAACTTGCCTGGGACAGAAATTTTTAAGATATGGTCCATGGATTAGGAGCATCAGCTCCAACTGGGAGCTTGTTGGAAATGCAGAGTCCTAGGCCCCAGCCCAGATATACTGATTGAGAAGGTTCGTGTTAACAAGTCATTCAAGTGACTTTGAGGCACACTGGAGTTTGAGAACAATCTTAAAGGGCTCTTTGTTTAGCAGTCTTGCTGAGTATTTCAAACATGGTTTACTTTAAGCAAATAGGTTTACAATTAACTTTCAAGGACACAATTACCACATTAAGTGGAAATGTATCATATTAAATTTTTGCCCTAAAATATTTAAAATAAAAATAAGATATAACCATAATTAAAAAGTCAATTAACTCTATCCCAGCTTCCCTCATACCTCACAGCTCTACTTCCCAAAGACAACCACTAGGAATTCTTTTATCCTTTCCTGTGGGTTACCTATACCATTCTAATAAGAAGAATAGTAATAATTATTATGGAAATTAGATATTAGCAACCAACAGGTGAATATTTAACTATCTTACAGCACACCTGCATCTTCTTTATCTTCTCCATATAGATTATGTCATCAGTGTTTTTAGTTAATTCAAAAATCACTGTTGCTGTAATTAGGATTGTATGCAATGATCATTGTGTGTGTGTGTGTGTGTGTGTGTGTGTGGCTTTTTTTGAGACAGAGTCTCACTCTGTTGCCCAGGCTAGAGTACTGTGGCATCAGCCTAGCTCACAGTAACCTTACATTCTTGGCTCAAGTGATCCTCCTGCCACAGCCTCCCTAGTAGCTGGAAATACAGGTGCCCACTATGATACCTGGTTAATTTTTCTATTTTTAGTAGAGGTGGGGTTGCACTTTTGCTCAGGGTGATCTTGAACCCCTAAGCTCAAGGGATCCTCCCACCCGGGCTCCCAGAGTGCTAGGATTACAGTTGTTATTCACTGTACTGATCCACATTTTATTTCTGGCAGACATTTAAATTTCCCCAGGTGTTGCTAATGCATTGGTGTCCTCATGGCTCACAGCAACCTCAGACTCCTGGGCTCAAAGCAATCCTCCTGCCTCACCCTCCCAAGTAGCTGCGATTACAGGCACATGCCCCCACTCCTAGCTAATTTTTAAAATTTTTTGTAGAGACAAGGTGTAGCTCTTGCTCAGGCTGGTCTTGAACTCCTGAGCTAAAGAGATCCTCCCACTTCAGTCTTTCAGAGTGCTAGGATAACAAGTGTGAGCCACCTCTTATGGCCTCTTATTTCTTTTTAAAAATATAGATTTTTTAATTTGAATAATAAAAAAGTTCAAACTTTTACAATAAGGCAGATATTCATATATCACTATCCAGAATTGACACAGATCAACATTTTATCTTATTTGCTTCATATCTACACCTATATCTACCTATCCAAAATATCAAAGATCATCAAACATCATCTCAAACCTCTCCCTCCCTAGAGGTAACCTGCAGTTAGTGTGTTTCATTCCTCTGCATGATTTTATGCTTTTGTTACTTATAAGTATAGCTATAAACAATATTAGTTTATATTAGTGTTGTCACTACTAATATTGTTTATAAATAAAAATTTGCTTTAAAATTTTATATAAATAATATCACTTTGTTTGTATCCTTTTATACCCTGGCTTTTTCCCCCTTGACTTATCATATTTTTGAGATACACACAGGAAGTCCAATTCATTCATTCAAGCTGTGCTTCAGTACCCGTTATGTATCAGTTAGGAAGACCATCCAAGAGTCACCAGAGTGACAGACACCAAAACAAATAGAAAAAGAGGGCCATGAGAAAACCTGATGGCCATGGTGGTATATGCTGTCCAGCTATTTAAAAAGATGGAGACTTTACAGGTCTTTTGTATTAACCTGGATGGGGTTGAAACACATTCTTTTTTTTTTTTTTTTTTTTTTTAAGACAGTCTCACTCTCAAAGTGAACGCCTTGGTAGAGTGCTGTGGCATCATAGCTCACAGCAACCTCAAACTCTTGGGCTCAAGAGATTCTTTTGTCTCAGCCTCCCCAGTAGCTGGGACTACAGGAGTCCCTCACAACACTTGGCTATTTTTAGAGATGGTCTTGAACTCTTGAGCTCAAGCAATCCACTGGCCTCGGTCTCCTAGAGTGCTAGGATTAAAGACTTGAGCCACCATGCCTGGCCTTAAAATACATTCTTCTTAGTAAAGTATCAGAAGAATGGAGGAGCAAGAATCCAATGTACTCAATTCTAATATGAAGCCAGTAGACAATCTAACACTTACCTACAGAAGAGAAAAACACAAATCAATTCAAGGTGGGGGGCAAGGGGATGAAGGAAGGAGAAGAGGGGAGGAAGGAGGAGGAAGGGTGTGCTCCCTCTTAAAGGACACAATGTTAGGGCATATGCACATACGTATCCTCTTGGGGGCAGGATACAATTATAAGAAGGACTCTACCTAAAAATGCAATCGTTGTAACCCAATTCTTGGTATCCTCAAATTAACCTTAAATAATAAAAGAAAAGTATATCTGAATCGAAGGAAAACCTGAGAAATCAGACTGTAAAATATTATCTTGGAATGTTTTTGCATATATTATCAGAAGAAATGATCTCAGGCTAATTTGGATAACTTACTGGTGCAATATAATGCAATTTGTTAGGTTGAAATCAGTATTTGTTTCCTATTAGAAACCTATAAATGACAAAGTAATGATTTAAATAATATATTTGTTCAGTCAATAAAGCTAAACTGTTTCATTTTTGTTAAAGTCATGAAAACTATATTTCACTTTCTTTTTAAACTAACTAAAAATATTTCTCTGCAAAAAAACCCCAAAAACCTAATGTCCAACACCAGAGACGTAAACAAGCTTCCTTTTTGCTCCTGTTTTCTTTAAACTAACTAATTCTTGGATGGCTGTTCCTATTTTGTGGAGCAGCTGGTCTAGATTTGTTGATGTGGAGTTACAATGAGCAATTGGATGAAGCCCTCCATTTTGTTAGAGGTCTCCCAAGTGTTAGAAAGTCTGAGTCCTCCAGTCTCCTGCCTGGAGGGCTGTGTTTCCTTCGGCCTTCTAGGAGTCCAGTAGGTAGAGGGGGCTGAGGGCTAGAAGGCTTGACTTAAAACCTTTGTTTCTCTGGTGAAATTACTGCTTTATTTTTATTTATTTTTATTAAATCATAGCTGTGTACATTAACGCAATCATGGGGTACAACGTGCTGGTGTTATATACAATTTGAAATATTTTCATCAAACTGGTTAACATAGCCTTCACAGCATTTCCTTAGTTATTGTGTTTAGACATTTATATTCTACATCCTTTTTGCCTTCAGCTACCCAGAAGTCTTCTGGTTTAACCCCTCCACCTTCTCCGGTAGGAGGAGCATTGTTGGAGACTAGAGCCCCGGGGAGAGACCTGAGGATTTAAAAAGCTCCCTCCCCACCATCCTGGTCTTCAGCTGTACCTACTGCCTCTCATTTCCTCTTTTTTCCTGTTTTTCAGAACCATTGTATCAGTAGAAGCTATCTAATCCTTGAATGTTAAGATAAAACTTTTTTAAAAACTATTCTATAATTTCTAATCATTGGATTTAATAGGAAACCACAGTGGAAATTTGGTTTATATATGTAAACTATAGAAGCATAGTAAATATACCCTTTAAATTTTTTTTTATTGTTTCAGTTTCATTGAGGGTGCAAAGAATTAGGTTACACTGTTTGCATTTGTTAGGTAAAGTCCCTCTTATAGTTGTGTCCCATAAATTTTTTTTAAAAAATAGAGATAGATCTCACTATATTACCCAGTCTAGTCTCATACTTATGGTCTCAAGCAATCTTCCCCCTTCAGCTTCCCAAAGGGCTGGGATTACAGTCGTGAGCCACTGCACCCAGCCAACATAATACATTTACAAAGGCTTTCCTGTGGCCTACTGTATGTGTTCCTTTTGCAAATATTCTATTTGTACTTGTAAAAGATGTGTGTTCTCTATTTTTTGGAAATTATTTACATATATATGATTCGTAAATTTGTTTCTATGTCCTTTTAGACTAATTTTTTCATCTATGTTAAGGTCTCCCATTATGATTGTAAATCTGACCACTTGTCCTTAAAATCCTACCCTTTTTAACACACACATTTTGAGGCTGTGTTCATCTTTTACTTTGTAGTCATGAAAGTGAAGGAGGAGAAGGCAGGGGTGGGAAAGCTGGACCCCACTAACTACAGGAGGAGATATCCAGACCCGAAAGGTAAGGTCACTTTGAAGACTTGATGCAAATCCTAGGAGGGACTAATAATTCTTTGGGTGTCCTTAAAACAGTCTTTTTCCTAACTCACCCATAGCATCCCCTCAAAGCTTCATCACGTCCTGAAGGGATGATGTGCTGAGGCTACAGACAGAAAACTGTCTCTTTGCCTGTGTGGATTAGGGCATAGCTTCCCCAATACAAAATTAAGCTTACTTAATTTTGCAAGATTGCAAACCATCATAAATGCCAAATGTCGATATTTTATAGATTCTGAAACTGGCAGCCTAGTTTAAATCAGCCTGAGAGGGTATTGAGGCAGGTATTCTGTTGCTCTGGGCTTTCTGACTTATAGGCCTTAAGTCTCCTATGCTGTACAGAGAAGAAGCCATGGGGCTGCTAGTCCTGTCATTACTGCAGCCCACATGGAGGGAATACTAACTTCACTCCCCAGCTAGTCACTTACTGACCTGCAGATGTGGAGAGCCACTCTAGAGCTATCAAGGAAGCAGAAGGCAGTGAGGAGTTGCTAGGAGAGCTTGGTGTGTGTCCTGAGCCAAACACTGCAGATGCTGGCAGTGAGAGGGGAGGTCCTGCAGAGCCAAGAAGTAGAGCTAGGGCCTGGGGAGGGCAAGCCACTCCCCATAGTTCGCCTGCTTAGCAATCATGCTTGTCTGATGACGATAGGAGCCAGTAAAAGACAGGATAATTCAGATCCAGGGCAGAAAGTAAAATGTTCTTTTGACAGCCATCTACCCCAGTTTCTTTAATACATACCCCCATTCGTGTGTATAGCCTCTTACGATTTACATATGCAATCCCATTCTATCTTCTCAAAAGCCTCTCCAAGCCAATAGAGAAAAGATTTTCATTCCCACATTACAGATGAAGACACAGTCCAAGAGGGAGGACAGCTACAGGTTGAGCAAGGACAAGCCAGGGAGCACCCAACTGTCTCTGGGGTGGGAACCTCTCTGATGCATCTGCTGCATTCATTTCCATTCCTAGCTCAAGGGTGGAGAACTGGAACTCATCTTTGGAAGACTCAGGTATGCTGAGCCCTTAGAGTGGAACTACTTGCCACTAAATGCTGGTGTACAGTTTCACCTCCTGTTACAGTTTGGTTGAGGGATGTAGTGTAGGGAGGGGCCATCCCACCACTCTGTAGGGCTGGAGGAGGAAGGAAGAGCACCAGTCCCTTGAGAAGGAGGCAGAGCTTCATAAAAATCTCCACCTCACCTTCTTCATTCCCACTGCACCCAAGAGAGACAGGCCATTTAGAAGATCATGCAGTGGGATGAGATGTGGTGAGCAGGAGCTTTAGAGAGATTTTGACACTGATGTCCAGGTAACCTGACTCTTCAGTGCCTAGGAAGGCGCCAGTCAAAGTAAACTCACACCATGCCTACTCATCAGAATAGACACTTAATACATCTCTAAAAGGCTTAAGCTTGCTTTTCTATGGTTTCTGATATGGTTTCCGTGTGATTTCTCCAGACAATGACTGCCCAGGCACTGAGCATCTGCATTTCAGGGGTTTGAGCTGAGAGTCATCCCTGACCTCTTAAGAAAAACCAAATCAAATTAAGGAAGATATTGGTGTAAGAACACAATGTCTAATTTCTCAGTCTGCCACCTTCTTTCAAATTTCAGTTACAATTCTTGGGCTTCAAAAACAGCCATAATAACCAACATGTGTTGACCCACCTGTGCTTGGGCAAATTGTCACTCTGGGCTTCCAGATTCAAACATAGCCTAGTGAGTGGTTCTTAAATGTTTTTACTGAAGTCCACTTAAGCATGGCCTCACTTCCTTACTCCACCCACTCTCATTTTCCGTCATAAAAAATAGGAAAAAAAGTGTAAAATAAGAGAAAAAAGAAAGTGTATAGGTCCAAAGAGAAAAGTAGCTTTAGTATCTAGCATGTGGGTAATTCAAGTTAGAGCCTCAACATAGAAAATTATAGCCAGGTGTGGTGGCTCCACCTGCAATCCTAGCACTCTGGGAACCCAAGGTGGGAAGATTGGTTGAGCTCGGGAGTTTGAGACCAGCCTGAACAAGAGCAAGACCCCCATCTCGATTAAAAATGAAAAACTGAGGCAACAGGACTGCTTGAGCCCAAGAGTTTAAGGTTGTTGTGCACTATGATGCCACGGCACTCTACCCAGGGCAACAGCGTGAGACTCTGTCTCAAAAAACAGAAAAGAAAATTATAAATTAAAGATATTACTGGTACAGCCAGGTGCAGTGGCTCATACCTATATTCCCAGCACCTGGGAGGCTGAGGCAGGTGGATTGCCTGAGCTAACAGGTTTGAGAACAGCCTGAGCCAGAGCAAGAGCAAGACCCCATCTCTAAAAAATAGCTGGGCATTGTGGCAAGTGCCTGTAGTCCCCGCTACTTGGAAGGCTGAGGCAAGAGGCTCACTTGAACCCAAAGAGTGTGAGTTTGCTGTGACCTAAGACGCCATGGCACAAGGGTGACCAAATGAGATTGTCTCAAAAAAAAAAAAAAGATTTAGCACAAAGGTCATCATTATGCATTGTAGAATTAACCAGCGATCTACAATAGACAAAAGAGATCCAACCTAAAGCTAAACTAGCAGAAATTTATAAAAGAGAGCAGCAGCAAAAATAAATAAATAAGACATAAAAAACAATGTAACAGAAATGAAGAATGTCTTTGGTAGGATCATTAGTAGACTAAGTGTGACCCAAGAAAGGAAACAGTGATCATGAAGACATGTGAATGGAAATCTTCTAAAATACAATAGAAAAAAATGGAAGAAAATAGTATTTCGTGGGACAATTAATTGGGGACAATTACGGAAGGTGAAACATACATAATGGGAATACCAGATGGGAAGAAAAAAATAAAAGAACAAAATAAATATTTGAAGTAATAATAGCTGAGTTTTTCCAAAATTAAAACCACAAATTGAAGGAAACTCAGAAAACACCAAGCAGGATAAATACCGTGTTTCCCCGAAAATAAGACACTATCTTATATTTATTTTTTTCTCAAGAAGACACACTAGGGCTTATTTTCAGGGGATGTCTTATTTTTTATTAAGTATAATACAACAGTCTATATTTATTTATAATAAACAATCTACATTTATTCAAATAGAGTTACGTCATCTTCTTCCGGAACCTGACAGGAGGAGCTGATCTTGTTGGTAGGGCTGGCACTAGTGATGTGTGAACTCCTTTCCCCTAGCCGTTCACACGTGTGCAATAGGATGCCTGCCACCTGGTCACTGCATTCATACCCGCACAAGTGTGAATGACTCGGAGAAAGGAGCTACAGCAGATAAAAGGTATTCCAGTCTTCCTTACCGCTCCGCACCAAAATACATGGTCTGGCTATACAGTGTATCTGTGTATTTTCCAAAATTAAAATACTAGGCCTTTTAAATACAAAATTAAAATACTTGGTCCTCACTAGGTCTTATTATCAGGGTAGGGCTTATATTTAACAAATGCATAGAAATCCTGCTAGGGCTTATTTTTTGGGTAGATCTTATTT
>NW_003852463.1:1760789-1795259 GCF_000181295.1 Otolemur garnettii
GAAAACAAACCTGAGGGAATTTGTTGCCCATAGACCTGCTTTACAAGAAATGTTAAAAGAAGTTCTTCAGAGAGATGGAAATTGATATAGGTCAGAAACTCAGAAGTAAGGAGGAGCTGATCTTGTTGGTAGGGCTGGCACTAGTGATGTGTGAAATAAAAGTAAAATACAGTCTTTATTCTCATTATTCCTGCCTAATTTAACATGCAGCTGTTCAGAGTTATAATAGCAACAATGTATTGGGTGATAACACTGTATGGATAAGTGAGATGAATGGAAGCAATGTTTAAGGGATGGGGGAGAGAGAAATTGTGAATACTGTGCTACAAGGTACCTGCACTACTCAAGAAACAGTATAGTTTTACTTGAAATGGACTTAGATTAGTTATAAATGCATATTGTAAATTCTAATGGTTGCCCCAGAGTTTATGTTGTATATTAAAACAAATTTATATGTTAAGAGAAGAAAGAAAACAGAATCATATAAAATGCTCACTTAAAACCAAGTAGGAGGCTCGGCACCTGTAGCCCAGTGGTTAGGGCGTTGGCCACATGCACTGGGCTGGTAGGTTTGAACCCAGCTCAGGCTTGCTAAATAACAATGACAATAATAACAAAAAAATAGCCAGGTATTGTGGTGGGCACCTGTAGTCCCAGCTACTTGGAAGGCTGAGGCAAGAGAATCTCTTAAGCCCAAGAGTTTGAGGGTGCTGTGAGCTGTGATACCATAGCACTCTACCAAGGGCAACATAGTGAGACTCTGTCTCAAAAATAAATAAATAAAACCAAGGGGGAGCTGGGTGCAGTGGCACAAACCTGTAGTCCAACTTCTCAGAAGACTGATGCAGGAGGATTATTTGAGTGTAGGAGTTTGAAGCTATCCTGAACAGCATAGGGAGACTCCATCTCTTTTTTTAAAAAGCAGAAGAGGAATTAAAAAAAAAAAAAGAGCAATAAATACAAAACAGTTGCAAACATGGTTGGTAAGAGCAAAATTTGATCCAATGATATCAGTATCAATTTATTATTTATTTATTTGAGACAGAGTCTCACTCTGTGGCCCAGGCTAGAGTGCTATGGCCTCAGCATAGCTCACAGCAACTTTAAACTCCTGAGTTCAAGTGATCCTCCTGCCTCAGTCTCTCAAGTAGCTGGAACTACAGGCACCTGCCATAACACTTGGCTAATTTTTCTATTGTTAGTAGCAACAGGGGTCTCACTCTTACTCGGTCTGGTCTTGAACTCCTGAGCTCTAGAGATCCTCCCACCTCAGCCTCCCAAAGTGCTAGGATTACAGGTATGAGCCACTGTACTTGGTCCCAATACCTTTCACAAAAATTAAGTCAAAGTAGATCTTAAACCTAAATGTAAAATGCAAAATTATAAAACTTCTAGAAAACAACATAGAAAATCTAGATGACCTTAGGTTTATTAATGACAATACAAAAAGCACAACTAATAAAAATTGATAAGTTGGACTCGATTGCAATTAAAAACTGCTCTGTGGAAGACACTGTAAGAGAATGAAAAGCTACTCTGAATATGATATTGCAGGTATCTAAAAAATAAATAAATAAAGTCAAAATAAAATCAAAATAAAAGCCATAGACTAGAAGAAAATATTTATAAAAGATATAGCTGTTAAAGGACTTCTGTCCCAAAATATACAAAGAATTTTTAAATTCAAAGTTGAGTGCAATGACTCACGCCTGTGATCCTAGCACTCTGGGAGGCCAAGGCCAATGGATTGTTTGAGCTCAGGAGTTTGAGACCAGCCTGAGCAAGAGTGAGACCTTGTCTCTACTAAAAATAGAAAAAACTAGCAGAACATCATTGTTTACTCTCATAGCACTAGCTACTTGGGCGGCTGAGGCAAAAGAATCACTTGAGCCCAAGAGTTTGAGGTTGCTGTGAGCTAAGAGGATGCCATAGCATTTAACCCAGGGCAATAGAATGAGATTCTATCTCAAAAAAAAAAAAAAATTCTTAAAATTCAACAATAAGGAAACAAACCACCCAATTTAAAAATGGGCAAAAGGGCAAAGTACAGTGGCATATGGGAGGCTGAGGCAGGAGGATTACCTGAAGTCAGGAGTTCAAGACCAGCCTGAGCAAGAGTTAGATACTGTCACTACAAAAAATAGAGAAATTAGCCAAGCATGGTGGCATTTGCCCATAGTCCCTGCTACTCTGGAGGCTAAGGCAGGACAATTACTTGAGCCAAGGAGTTGGAGGTTGCAGTGAACAATGATGACACCACTGTACTCTAGCCTGAGGGACAGAGCAAAACCTTGTTTCAAAAAAAAAAAAAAAAAAAGGGGGGTGCCTGTGGCTCAAGGAGGAGGGCACTAGCCCCATATACCGGAGGTACCGGGTTCAAACCTGGTCCTGGCCAAAAACTGCAAAATAAAAAGGCAAAAGATTTGAATAGACACCTCATCAAAGAAGATCTACAGATGGCAAATAATCGTATGAAAAATGACAAGATGTTCAAAATCATATGTCTTTAGGGAACTGAAAATTAAAGCAACAAAGAGATCCACAAAACATCTATTACAATGGCTACAAAAAAAAAACACAAAAGCTAGCAAAATCAAATGCAGATAAGCATGGTATAACCACTTTGGAAGTAATTGTTGATACATGTTACTATATATTTGTCAAAACTCATAGCAGTAGCTATACAACAGGAAGAGCGGAACTTTAATGTAAACTGTAGACTATAGTTTGTAACAATGGATCAATATTGGTTCATCACTTTTAACAAATGTATCACACTAATGCAAGAGGTTAATAACAGGAAACTCTGGGAGTGGAGATGGGGGTAGGTGTGTTGAACTCTATGGACTATCTGCTTAATTATTTTGTAATTCTAAAACTGTACTAAGAAATACATCAATTATTTTAAAAATCATTGACCTAATCATTTACCAGTGATGCAAGCCCCATCACTGGTGTTAAATGTGTAACGATGTCCATCCTGAGAGCTGAGGGCACAGACCAAGTAAGTTTTGTATGTTACCCAGGATTTTTAGTGGAATTATGAATTAGGGATCTTTATAACTCTAGTTCTTGAAAATAATAAAGGCAGCTTTGAGAAACTCTTAATAGCTCACTTTTCTAAAAAATAGTCTTCTGGTAGGTAGTCTTGGTTGTTAGTAAAAATGGCCCTTAGTGGAAATACATGTAACTTTCCCATAACAACAACAGAAGGGACTTGGCATTTTGAACTATTAATATACCTGTGACCCACTGAGGGACTGTCTCCTGGACCATGTGTCATAAGCCATATCTAGTAATCACTGCTCTGAATAAGGAAGACTGGGGAGATGGGAGTTCTGCTCATTCTAATAGAATTCTAATTGGGTACAAGGGTGTCCCTTCCAGCATCTGTTGGGCTGTTTCAGAAATGGAATTCTGTACACCTAGGCCTGGGCTGTGGCTCCATCACAGCACTCTCTTTCATTTTGCTGCGGGAGCCCCATCTCAGCAACTGGTGGATATTATGGGAAAAATGTCAATTTTCAATAACTCAGCCTCTGCCCTCTTTTGTGCTATGCCCACAGACTGCCCTTCTATCCACATTGGGCTTCCAGTCTCCAGTTACACCCAAAGAAAAAGTGATCAGAAGGGACATCTTTCAGGCCTGCAAAACGTCCGCTGGGGCCTGCGGCCAGACAAACCACAGCAGGAGCTGCCTGGCCCAGGGAGCCAGGCCAGCAGCCGGGACAGCAGCATGGATCTCATCAGCCGGACTCGTGAGTTCCTTGTGGGGCACCTTCTGGGGACCCATCCTACTGGGGGTTCCAAATGAGGCCTGGCAGCAGAGATTCCCTGGAGAATGTGGGTAACGCTCCAGGTTTTGCCCCCAGATCCCTTGCCTTGCTTCCATTGCTCCCCTGCTCACTGACACAGGAAGAGTGAGCCTCAGTGTAAATTATAGACGATAGCTAATAATAATGTAATCAGGTCAGGTGCGGTGGCTCACGCCTATAATCCTAACACTCTGGGAGGCCAAGGCAGGTGGATTTTTGAGCAGAGGAGTTTGATACCCGGCTGAACAACAGCAAGATCCCATCTTTACTAAAAATAGAGAAACTAGCCACATGTTGTGGCGGGTACCTGTAGTTCAGCTACTTGAGAGCTGAAGCCAGAAGATCGCCAGAGCCCAGGAGTATGAAGTTGTGAGCTATGACACCATGGCACTCTACTCAGGGTAACAGAGTGAGATGCTGTCTCAGAAAAAGAAAATGTAATCAATATTGGTTTATTAATTGCAGCAAATGTACTTCACTAATGCAAGATATTTCAGTCAGATTGGAGCCCTCTGTCTCTTTCTGAGGATTCTGAGATCTACATTCTGATCCACTTTGTGTTAATTTCATGGTTTCATTCTCAGACTTGTTTCCCTCTTTTCCAAATTCCTAAGGGCCATGCAGTCATTGCCCTAAGAACGACAGCAAACAGACTGTTTGGCATGAGGCATCATCCTCAGGAACTGAAGTCCTTGTTATCTTACCTCCATCCTGTCTCCCCACACAAGCTTAAAAGAATGGTTCAGAATTGTCCTGTCACCCCTGGGCTTTCCAAGCCTACCTCATAATGGTATTTAATTGGTTTCTATTATATATTTCCACTGTCTTGTGCATAGCAAAATTAGTTTATCTTACCATCTATGCCTTCAAAGGGGTGTCAGCAGCAGTGACTGTGTCTTACTGTCCTAGTAGGAGACGGATATGCCTCATCCAAAGGCCACCAGAGCCACCTCCAACCCTGCAGAACTCTGTACAATGCCCCTCATTGGCACTAAGTAAACCAAGGCCTGTGGCTCTTCCAGAGCACATGTGTCCATGTAGGAGATGGGGTAATGGGAAACCATTACCCCATTTGGAGGAGACCAGGATGGCTCTGATTAAAACACAATGCACACATAGACACACACACACACACAAATGCATGCACCCATGCTTCAGAGACTAAGGGGGAAGCAGGACTGGTGGGAAGACCTCTTGGGTACCCATGTTAGTTCTGGGTACCGCACACACACTGACATGATCTCTGAGAGCATTTTCCTGCCACCTCCCCCTCCACATTTAGGGGTAAGGTTGCCCAATGACAGTCATGTCTGCTGGGTTCCCCGAGACAAAGAAGACGAAAGCAGTTTAGAGTTGGGGTTCTCTGCTCAAATGGTTTGGAGGAGTTGAATGTCATCACAAAAGGGGTTATATATGGTAGATTTTGTGTTACTTTGAGGGTTTCTGATTCAGTAAAGGGGACACTGGTTTTAAGTGCAAGCCAAGAAAGAATGTAGAATCATTGGGTATGGTTTTTTTTGTTTATTTATTTGTTTGGTTTTTGAGACAGAGCCTTAAGCTGTCACCCTGGGTAGAGTGCTTACCCTGGGCATCACAGCTCACAGCAACCTCCAACTCCTAGGCTCAAGTGATTCTCCTGCCTCTACCTCCCTAGTAGCTGGGATTACAGGCCTGCCATAACATCCCGCTAATTTTTGGTTGCAGCTATCATTGTTGTTTGGCGGGCCCAGGATAGATTCAAACCCGCCAGCTCAGGTGTATGTGGCTGGTACCTTAGCTGCTTGAGCCACAGGTGCCGAGCCCATTTGGCATATTTGTATATTTGATACATTTTCTTCACAGCCTGATCTTCCTATACCAGGCATGTTACCTTGTCCCTGGTGTGGCCATGGAACAAGTGAAACAGAATGAGAGAGTCTGGGAGGACAGGAAATGTCAGGCCATCTCTCTCACACTGGAATAAAGTATGAACACCTTTTAAAGGCAAAATAAAGGTTTGTGGATCCATGAAAATGTATTTGTACATCTGTAGGACCCCAGAAAACCACTTATCCAAGTTGAGAAACAATATAACTAACTAGAGTTTTATTCCATGAAAATATCTTCCAGGTGGCGCCTGTAGCTCAGTGAGTAGGTTGCCGGCCCCATATACTGAGGGTGGTGGGTTTGAACCTGGCCCTGACCAAACTGCAACAAAATAATACCTGGGCATTGTGGTGGGAACCTATAGTCCCAGCTACTTGGGAGGCTGAGGCAAGAGAATCACTTAACCCCAAGAGTTTGAGGTTGCTGTGAGCTGTGACACCACCGCACTCTACCCACGGTGTCAAAGTAAGACTCTGTCTCAAAAAACAAAAACAAAAACAGGCACATGTGATGCAGATATAAACCCTTTCTGCCACATCACAGGGTCAGTGCCAATGTCCTGGGGAAGGGAAAATAAAACAGTGCCCAAATCATTTTATCTGTATCTTCTGGATAATTGCCTGAATCTCTCACTTTCCTTTGTTGTAGGGCACCTGACCCCATGTGTTTTTCCTCCCTGAGTGTTAAGTCCCTTCCATTGTGTGGATCCATCCAGACAATCTAGGCAGGGGTCCAGCTGGCCTGGCCACATAGCCCAAGGGGGAATCCCACTTCAGAGGAGAGGGGGACCCTAAAGCACATGGGGCATGGGCCAGGCCAGGTCGTTAGATATGGCTGGG
The DNA here is from genome assembly GCF_000181295.1 of Otolemur garnettii. Classification (NCBI taxonomy): domain Eukaryota; kingdom Metazoa; phylum Chordata; class Mammalia; order Primates; family Galagidae; genus Otolemur; species Otolemur garnettii. The sequence goes on from NW_003852463.1 coordinate 1,767,310, forward strand.
CCTGAGCATCAGGCAGACTGTGCAGATGAAGGGTTGAGAAGAGACCCCCTCAGTTCAGGCCTTACAGAATGATGGCAAGGACCCATGAACACATACATAAGACAGAGATTTGTACCTATTAAATGGAACTGTGAGAGCACTCGGAGAATGACACTGTTATAATTTAAACTAAATGTATAGTGTCAATAATCATAGCTATCATGTTGAAACGAAGGCCAGGTTGCTTACTTTTTTTCCTTGCAGAGAGACCCATGAGGCAGGGTACATTTAATATATACTAGAATAGTTTAAAAACACATAAGCCATCTCTGTCTGATGTGTGAGATGTGGGGGGCTCGAGTGTCTTGTACTTTTCTAAGTTCCACAGTGTACCTGGTTAAAGATCTACCATCCTAAAGAAATTTGATGCTTGCCTGAACCACATTCAAACCTGCAGAACATTGTGAAGTCCCTGCTCCCATTCCCCTTGAGGCCCCGGCAACTGGGGTCCTCAGTCCCACAACAGGTCAGGGACAGGAAGGCCAGCCCAGGCCTCCTGGCCCTTCTCATGCTAACTCTGTACTCTATGCATGGAAGCCAGTCCCTTGCTTTAGAGTTGCCCTCAGGATGGTTTTAGAGCACCTTGCAGGAAACCTCTCACACCTGGGGAAGACAGGCCCATGAACAGGTGTGCTGATGTCAGTCTGCCCAGAGAATTATGGGATGAGAAACGGAAGTACATAGGCTAGGATGGTGGGTAATGGGGAGAGGAGAAACACAGGCTTCCTAGAGCAGGTGTACCTGAGGTGAGTGTGAAAAGTAAGTAAAAATTATCTAGAAAAGGCAGCTGGAGTATTAAAGAACAGGAAATGTATGTATCTTCTCTTTTTATTTTATTAAGGCATAATTGACAAGTAAAATTATATATATTTAAAGTATACAACATGATGATTTAATATACATTGGGAAATTATTACCACAATCAAATTAATTAGCTCATCCATCACCTCACATAGTTGCTTTTTTGCGCATGTGTGATAAGAACACATAAGATCCCTCTCGGTGAATTCCGAGTGTACAGTACGATGTTATTAACTCTAGGCACTGTGCTGTACATTAGGCTGCCAGAATGTTTTCACCGTGGACTAACTTCTCCCCACCTCCCATCCCCCCAACCTTTGGGAAACTCTGTTCTACTGTTTATATGAGTTCAACTTTTAAAGATGCTACATACAAGTGAGATTATGTGGTATTTCTGGCTTATTTCACTTAGCATAATGCCCTCCAGATTCTTCCAGGTTGTCACAAAAGGCTAAGTTTCCTTCTTTTTTATGGCTGAACAGTATTCCATTGTATATTTTTAGATATACATCACACTTTCTTTATCCCTTCATCTGTCAGCGAACACTTAGAATGCTTCTATAGCTTGGCTATTGTGAATAATGCTGCAATGCACACGGGAGTGATGATATCTTTTTGAGATATTTGATATATTATTTCCCTTGGATATATACCCTGAAGTGGGATTGCTGGATTATATGGCAGTTCTATTTTTAATATTTCAAGGAGTCTCCACAATGACTGTTTCAATTTACATTCCCACCCACAATGTGTAAGAACTGCCTTTCCCTGCTCAGTGCCTGGGGCTCAAGTGGCTAAAGTGCCAGCCACATACACCTGAGCTGGCGGGTTGCTGATGGCTGCAACCAAAAAATAGGCAGGCGTTGCGGCAGGTGCCTGTAATCCCAGCTACTAGGGAGGCAGAGGCAGGAGAATTGCTTGAGTCCAGGAGTTGTAGGTTACTGTGAGCTGTGATGCCACAGCACTCTACCTAGGGGGACAGTTTGAGGTTCTTTCTCAAAAAAAAAAAAAAAAAAGAATTGCCTTTCCCCATAACTTAGCCAACATCTGTTAGCGCTTGTCTTTTGATACAAGGCATCCTAACATGTGTGAGGTACTATCTCACTGTGGTTTTGATTTGCATCCCTGATGATTAGTGATATGAGCACTTTTTCATGTAACGGTTGGCCATTTGTGTGTTTTTAGAAAAATGTCTATTCAGCTCTTTTGCCCATTTTTTTTTTTTCAAAGCGATGGTGTCCTTCTGTGTTGCCCTCCAGCATTATGCTAAGTGACATAATACCATGTGATCTCAAACTCTTGGGCTAAAGCAATCCTCCCACTGGAGCCTCCCAGGTAGCTGGGACTATAGGCATGCACCATGGACCAGGCTTCCTTTGCCCATTTTAAAATGAAATCATTTGGGGTTTTTGCTATTGAGTTGTATGAGTCCCTTATATATTTTGGATATTAACCCTCCAGCAGATGTAGGGTTTGCAAATATTTGCTCTCATTCTGTGGGTTGCCTTTTCATTTTGATGACTGTTTCCTTTTCCATGCAGAAGTTCTTTAACATTGTGTCCAACTAGTTTATTTTTGCTTTTATTACCTATGCTTTTGGTGACATACCCAAAAAATCATTGCCAAGACCAATGTCAAGGACCCTTTTTTCTGTTTTCTTTTAGGAGTTTTATGCCTTCAGGTATTACATTCAAGTTCTTAATCCATTTTAAGTTAATTTTGTGTGTGCTATAAGATAAAGGGCCAATTTTATTCTCTTGTGTGTGTGTGTGTGTGTGTGTGTGTGTGTGCCAGAGTCTCAAGCTGTTGACATGAGTAGAGTGCCATGGTATCATAGCTCACAGCAACCTCCAACTCTTGGGCTCAAGTGATCCTCTTGCCTCAGTTTTTCTATTTTTAGTAGAGACAGGGGTCTTGCTTTTGCTCAGGCTGGTCTCGAACTCCTGAGCTCAAGAAATCCACCCACCTCAGCCTCCCAGAGTGCTAGCATCACAGGCAGGTAATCCCTGTAAACTTCTGAGCTCAAGCAATCCACCACACCCAGCCACCAATTTTATTCTTTTGCACATGCATATCCAGTGTTCCCAAGACCTTTTATTGAAGAGACTAATCTTTGCTCCCCATCGTGTATTTTGGTGCCCTTGTCAAGTATTAGTTGACCATATGTATGTGTGTGTGTGTGTGTGTGTGTGCACTTCTGGGCTTTCTATAACTTTCTTTTCATTGGTCTATTGGTCTATGTGTCTGTTTTTTATGCCAACACCATACTGTTTTGATTACTATAGCTTTGTAATGTAGTTTAAAATCAGGATGTAGCTGTGCACACTTGTAATCCTAGTACTGTGGGAGGCCAAAGCTGATGGATTGCTTGAGCTCAGGAGTTTGAGACCAGCTTGAGCAAAAGTGAGACCCTGTCTCTACTAAAAATGGAAAAACTAATGGGGGCATAATGGCACATGCCAGTAGAATTCCAGCTACTCTGGAGGCTGAGGCACAAAGATCATTTGAATCAAGAAGTTTAAGGATTCTGTGAACTATGATGTCACTGCACTGTAGCCTGGGGCAGCAAAGTAAGACTCCATTTCAGTAGAATAGAATAGAATACAATAGTCCAGTGGGTGGCTCACACCTGTAATCCTAGCACCCTGGGAGGCCAAAGAAGGTGGATTGCTTCAGTTCAGGAGTTCAAGACCATCCTGAGCAAGAGTGAGACCTGGTCTCTAAAACATAGCTGGGTGTAGTGGTGGGTGCCTGTAGTCCCAGCTACTGGGGAGGCTGAGGCAAGAGTATCACTTGAGTTTGAGGCTCTATCTAAAAAAAAAAAAAGAATAAATCTAGATCTATATACCCCCTCAATTAATCCTCACACTAACACTAAAAGGGAGATATTACTATCCCCAACTTCAAATTGGGAAACTAAGATTCAAAATGATGTAGCATGATGCAGATATCAGTGAAGCTGGGAAATAGAAGCAGGTCTGTTGATCCCAAAGCCCATGCATGCCCTTCTACTACACTGTTTTCCTTTGAAAGATGTCATTGGTCAGTCACCATCTTGGACACAGGCTGAGAGTTATACCTTTCCAAGTGAACAAATTCTCTTATGGTGAAAGGGATAGGTAGGGACTAATATGCCCATAGCAGTTGGTTCACTGGTTCTCTCTATCCTTACCACCCCTTCTTCCAATGTGAATATAATTTAGGAAGTCAATACTTAGCAGCCAATGGATTTTGACTAAAGCAGAACACAGATGATTAATAGAATCATTAAGCTATGGTGATAATCAGTAAGACTCATGCTTTATACCCTGGGGAAAAATGCATTTTTTTGGCTGTGAGAACCTCTTGAGAGGCCATTAGGAGAAAGGGGATTAGAAGCAGCTTTAGAAATGTGGTTGTACCTTTGCTTTTCCAGTCTACTAATAAGAACCAAAGCCAAGACCCAAGAGAAACAAGATCAGTCAAGCCCAACCTGGAGGGTGGGTAGACACTGGAGTCTCAGTATCCTCAACTGTAGAATGAAAAATTGTTGGAGGGTGGCTGACAGTCTCAGTCTAGGATTGAGGATTTCCCAGGACAAGTGAAGCAGGACTTTCCCAGTAAAACCAGGTCTGCTCCAGGCAAACTAGATGATTCGTCAAACCAAATGGTTGTGAGTTGCTAAATGAGATATAAATAGATATTAAATACTCTGTATGGTTCCTGGTAGACACTTATAATATAGTTGGTTCACTTTATATACATCACTCCAATTTAAAAGCACAGAGCCCAAATCTTTTTCCTCTATAAGTGGACATATGCTTGGTTTGGCAGCCCTCATTGATACTGAGAAGCTTATGAGATCCTGATAGGAGGCACATGAAAAAAGATTCAGGGGACGGCACCTGTGGCTCAAAGGAATAGGGCGCTGGCCCCATATGCCTGAGGTGGGGGTTCAAACCCAGTCCCAACCAAAAACTGCAAAAAAAAAAAAAAAGATTCAGGCTGCCTTCTAGCCAGGCATTCAGCAACTCTGGGGTCACTAATCAAAACTACCCCAAGATGAGAAGTAAAAGATAGAAAGGCTATTTTCTATACAAATATTGGAGCCTGCCTGGTTCCAAGACTTGGAGCCACAGATATGTTTCATGGTGTCTGTTTTTCCCCATTTCTGGTAGGGAAAGGGCAAGGATTGGAATAGAAGATGAATTTTGCTCTAAAATATCTCCTCTGGTAAGGAGCTCCTGAAACAGGAGGCGTTTCACACATAGAGGCAAAGACAATTGGGTTTCTTTTTGAATTTGAAGCTTTAAAATGGGGGAGCCTCCTCATCTTTGTCTACTTAACAGTTTGGATCTTGGAGGGAGTGGTAAAGAGGAGAGAAGAGAGGAGGGAGGGAAGGAGGAGGGAAAAGGGGAATGGATGAAGGTTATTCTAGACCTTTATATCCCTGCCACCTATGGTAGGGGAGAAAGGCAAATTAAATTTCAATTATTCCAAGGAAGCCTGCATTTACTCTGTCTCTTCTTGCCCTTTGAGACCTTAAAACTCAGATCTCCTGGAATTATCAACACATACAGCATTCCCTCTCCCATCACAAGGACTAAACAAAACACAAGCAAAACAAACAAAAAAAACCAAGCTCAGTGCCTGTAGCACAGTGGTTACAGCTCCAGCCACATACACCAAGGCTGGTGGGTTCAAATCCAGCCTGAGCCAGCTAAACAATAATGACAACTGCAATAAAAAAAAAAATAGCCCGGCATTGTGGCGGGCACCTGTAGTCCCAGCTACTTGGGAGGCTGAGGCAAGACAACTACTTACACCCAAGAGTTGGAGGTTGCTGTGAGTTGTGACACCACAGCACTCTACCAAGGGTGACATAGTGAGACTCTGTCTCCAAAAACATAAATAAATAAATAAAAATTAAAAATTAAGGCTCGGCACCTGTGGCTCAAGTGGCTAAGGCGCCAGCCACATACATCTAAGGTGGCGGGTTCGAATCCAGCCCGGGCCCGCCAAGCAACAATGATGGCTGCAACAGCAACAACAACAACAACAACAACAAAATAGCCAGTGGCGGGTGCCTGTGGTCCCAGCTACTTGGGAGGCTGAGACAGGAGACTCGCTTGAGCCCAGGAGTTGGAGGTTGCTGTGAGCTGTGATGCCATGGGATTCTACTGAGGGAGACAGCTTGAGGCTCTGTCTCAAAAAAAAAAAATTTTAAAAACACAAAAAACACAAATCCCTATTGGGGATTAGTATCCTGAGTTAGTGACCTTAAGACTTTAAGGGTAAATTTGGTTGAGAACTTGAATTTGCAAGTGAACCAATAAAAGTCCTCTTATAAAGTTGTTATCACCTTATTCTTTTTTTTTTTTTCTTTTTGGAGACAGAGTCTCATGTTGCCCTCAGTAGAGTGCCATGGTGTCACAGCTCACAGCATTCTCCAACTCTTGGGCTTAAGCAATTCTCTTGCCTCAGCCTCCCAAGTAACTGGGACTACAGGCACCCACCACAACACCTGGCTATTTTTTTGGTTGCAGTTGTCATTGTTGTTTAGCCGGCCTGGACTGGGTTTGAACCCGCCAGCCTTGCTGTATGTGGCTGGTGCTGTAAAAGCTGTGCTACCGGCATCAAGCCATAATCTTATTCCTTGAGCATTAGCTAAAATGGACTCTAGCCTCCTAGCCCACATGCTGGGGGAGGTCTATGCCTTTGCCTAAATGTCTGTGCATTCCCAGAGGCTTGAGTCTCACGGTTGCTCTGACTCTGATCCCCTGCCTGGTGGGCTCTTGGTCTTTCTGTGTTTCTCCTGTATCTGTCCTCTGCATTCATGTCTGGGCCAGCTCAGGCATGGAGTTTGGTTCTTCTGTGATTTCTTACGTACTGGTTGTTTAAGGCACATATGTGAGCAGAGAATTTGTTGAAGGTTTATAACCTTGGGAGGAGGGGAGCTATGTTGCAGAAATACATAATTTCTTAAACAAGAGACTATATTAAATATCCCTGTTCTTGTAAATCCTCTGGCCACCTCCCTCTGCAGTTCCGGCCCCCCACCCCATCTGCCCTCACTGCCCTTCTGAGTTTCCTTCCATCTCTGTGCTTCTCTGCTTCTGTACCCCCTCTCCTCAGCTGCACCTAGCAAACACCTTCCCTCCCTCACCTCATCTGGAACTTGGGTTTTCCTCTGTCCCCACTCCTCACCTTGGCTCAGGGCCTGTTTTCAAACAACTAAAGATACATGATGTGGTGAACTAAACACAAAGACTATCTCTAAGTCTAGCCCTTTGCAGCATAGGAGAACTGAAAGAGGCCTGGAAGTTTCCTTCTCTTCCTTCTCCTTCCCCACTGACCTTGTAACAAAGAAAGGAAGCAGGACCAAGATTCAGCTTCCAAGTCAGCCACTGTAGCTCACGCCTGTGATTCCAGTACTCTGGGAGGCAAAGAAAGGAGGATCTCTTGAGCTCAAGAATTCAAGACCAGCCAGAGCAACAATGAGACATTCCCCTCTCATCTCTACTAAAAACAGAAAATTAGGCCAGGCATTGTGGTGGGCGCCTGTGGTCCCAGCTACTCAGGAGGCTGAGGCAGGAGGATCACTTGAAACTAGGAGTTTTAGGTTGCTGTGAGCTATGATGATGCACTCATGTCAACTTGGTTGACAGAGCAAGACTCTGTATCAAAAAAAAAAAAAAAAAAAAGACCCAGCTTCCCACTGACGTAATTAGACTTCTGTGCCCCTCTTGGCTGAGAAGTAAGCAGCAACTGTCTGTTTTGGTTTTAAATGACAATTCTGTCACTTTGCTGCATTTATATTTACTAAAACAAAACAGCAAGGACATGTGTGAATTGAAGACTGGGAGACATTTTATACATCTTAGATCATGAATAATGGATGCAGCGCAATTTGTTGCCTTTTACCCTTTTGTCTCTGCAGAAATGTCCAAATCTTCCCCACCCCTCCCATCCCACCCCAGCTCCAGGAAATGGGTCCTTTATTCTCTGCAGTGTCTCCTATCCCTACGAGTGGTCAGGCCTTTCTGGTTTCACACTGTGGTTGTTGCTGTGCCTAGGCCCAAAGGAGCAGAGCAGCATGGGGCACTGCAAAGAGAAAGGCTGAGGGTCTCTTACTTGAATTTTTCTACTAGCCTTGGCTGTATCTCCCCCCATCCCACCCCCAAACACGCCAAGATCTTCTCTAGCCTTGACTCCATCCACAAGAACTTTTGGAGGCCAGCCATGCACTTGCTGGGCTCTGCCAGCCCCTCAGGCCCAGCTGAGCTCCTCCCTTCTCCAGGGCCAAGGCCAGAGCCAGGTGTGCTTCCTCCTTTTCCCTAGGCCCGCCCTGCCTTTGCCTCATCCCTTCTCATTCACTGTTTCCTTGGAGCCCCTGACCCTCTGCTTCTGTTTTCTCAGCTTTGAAATGGGCATCCTTGAGCCTTGAGCCTTGGTATGAGAGTGTGGCCCATGGAATCAGCTGCCAGGACACTGTGGGGGGAGGATGTCAGGAGCTGTTGACTCTCCTTGGGCCTTGCTAACCTCAGGCCTTCTGTGGGAAACCTGGGTCTCAGTTTTCTCCACTGTGAAATGAGGGGTTTGGACTTGACCATCAGTAGACTCCCTCCCAGCTCTGAGACTGTCTGAATTCAGGGCTTGTAGCTCCTTAGAGCAGCCACGGCTCAGCGACCTCTAATCAACCTTGGCACATTCTAAGGACTCAGTAAGCACTTGTTGAACCAAACCCAGGAGATTAGCAGTTTCTCGGAAGAGCAAAATAATTCTCCAGTGGGTTCACCGCACACCCTGAGGTGACCAGGTCCCAGCGTCTGTGGGCTCTCAGAAAACACCCACTGAGTGCCGATACTAGACGGGTCCTCTCAGAGGTGGGTGAGCAGGAGGAGGATCAGGAGTTTGGGCTTGAAGTCAGGAAAGAAGAGAAAGCCGATATAGGCACGTATTGACCAGGCATTTGTCACTTGGAAATGTGAGACCCCACAGCCAACACCCGTCTCCAGCAACCCCACCTCCACCCTGGGGCCTGTGTGGCCAAAGGTGGCCTGCCAGGCCACCTTCCAGCCAGCCTCCCTGCTGCCAAGGCTCAAAGGAGCCCTTGGGGAGTCTCCAGGCAAATCCTACCTCTGCCTTTATAAAAGTGCTTGTGGAGAGGCCCCTAGGTTCTTCTAGAGCCCCCAGCATGGCAGGGAGGGCAGGGAATAAAGGGGCAGTTTGGCCTGTCCTCTCACAGGTCCTCAGCTGCCACTGTCTCTGCTGCTGTGGAGACTGCTGCCTGCTCAACGGAACGCCCCTCTCTCCAGAGCACCTGACTTTTATCTCTCCTCTCTCCTTTCTGTGTCTCCTGCTCTTTCTCTTCCTCCCACTCTCTCCCTCTCTCAGTATCTTCAGTTCACTCTCACTGTAGCTTTTCCCTCTCACACTGACCACACCTCTGCTCTCTCTACATGTAGCCTTCTCCCTCCACCTCCCTGGTCTTTCACACATTCCTTCTCTTGTGCTCCCCCATCCCCACCCCCTTCTCCTCTCCCCTGGTGCTTAACTGGAAACAAAAGTGAGTTTGTTGTGTTGGAAGAGGACTCGTGGCAGCAGGACCAGGGCAGGCAGCAGCGGCAGGAGCAGGCTGGGGCCAGAGGCAGTGCCAACAGCCTGGGACCCCGGCACTCAGCTATTCTAGGGAGCAGGTAACGCCCTGCAGGGTTGGTTCAGGCCCCCTGCTCTCTGCCCTGTCTCTTCTCTGCTGATTGTTCCTTGTATTTGCCTTCTTACCTGGCCTTGAAGGGGGAATGGTGGGTAGAGGGCCCCGGGAGAGGCGTGCCCTTCTCATTAGAGAACCGCATGTGGTCTGCCCTTTGGGGTCATGGCTGGTGAGGGACATGCCAGAACCCGGAAAGGTGAGTTAGGACCAGGTCCCAAGGGATGTCTTGAGCCATGTCACTGATCCTAGGCTTTAGGAAGTAGAGAGCTATTGACAGTTGTTCACCTCTAGAGTAAAAAGATCAAATCTGCATTTTATTTTATTTTATTTTATTTTATTATTTTTAGACAAGGTCTTACTCTGTTACCCAGGCTGGAGTGCAGTGGGTCAGTTATAGCTCATTACAGCCTCTAACTACTGGACTCAAACAATCCTCTTGCTTCAGCCTCCCAAGTGCGTAGGTGAGACTACAGGTGAGGCCACCATGTTTGGTTAATTTATAAAATATTTTGTAGAAATGGGATCTTATTATGTTGCCCAGGCTGGCAAATATGCATTTTTAAAAGAGTAATTATTGAACACTGATCCAGAGGGAATTGGCATGGTCCCTTGGAATCAAGCGGTCGTCTTCTCAATTTAACGAAAAAGTAAGATTCTCAATTATTGGTTTTTCTTCTATAAAATTTTCTTAAAAATTAGTGTCTGCTAGCAAGTGCCAACAATCCCTTATAAAAGGGATATAAGTTAAAAGCAATAGAAAAATTCAAAACTACAACCCATTTAAATAAACAAGGTCCGCTGAGCTACACACATAGAAAAATTAATAGCATTTCCTGCTAGTAAAATTTGTAACTCATGTGCCCAACAACATTTTATGGTGCTCCCCAGAGAGCACTGTGACTCCCAGGAGTCTACCATGTGAACAAGTCTGAAATGCTTTAAAGCAAGGGGATAGGAGGGGGAAAGTTTCAGCAGGTTCCCACCCAAGGGGAACAATGCGATGTGCAGGAGGCATATGGACACCTCCTGGGGGAAGGCAACAACTCCAACTCAGATTACCTTACAAATTCAAACCATACATGGGGAGTGGGGACTGACAGGGCAGCAGCAGGCAGTCACTGCAGAGGGAGAAGTGGGAGATGGTAAGAGCCTGAACCAGGACGCGGCTTGGTGCGTGGAATAAGGGAGAGAGCTAAAAAATGTGTAGGGAGCAAATGAAGCATGAGGCAGCCAGCTGGACATGGATGGTGAGAGAGAAGGAGCTTCAGGAGTGAGGATATTTCTTGTCTGGATGGCTGAGCAGAGAGGGTGCTATTAGTCAGAACAGGGGAGAGCAGCATTGCTGTTTGGAATGTGCTGAGGTTGAGTTGAGAGGGCTGCAGAACCCCCGGAGGGAGCAATCCAGTTGGCAGCTGGAATGCCCAAGACTCATGAGTATATTGCCATGAGGGTGACCCCATTACAGGGTGACACCACAAATAACATGAGCTAGCTCAGGAAGAGTGTGGAAAAGGGAGGAGAGGAGGAGACCAAGGAGACATCCTAGGGAAGATCAAACCTGAAGTATTAGCCAGGCAAGAGGAGCTGGGGAGGGATACAGAGAGGGACTCTTCAGAAAGATAGGAAAACATCAAGAAAGTGCCATGTTGGCTGGGCGCCTGTGGCCCAAGTGGCTAAGGCGCCAGCCACATACACCTAAGGTGGCAGGTTCAAATCCAGCCTGGGCCCGCCAAACAACAATGACAGCTGCAACCAAAAAATAGCCAGGCATTGTGGCGGGCACCTGTGGTCCCAGCTACTTGGGAGGCTGAGGCAGGAGACTCGCTTGAGCCCAGGAGTTGGAGGTTACTGTGAGCTGTGATGCCACCAGGGTGACAGCTTGAGGCTCTGTCTCAAAAAAAAAAAAAAAAAAAAGAAAGTGCCATGTTGTGAAAGCCAAAAGGAAAATTTCAGTTTTGAGGGAGCAGCCAGCACCACTGATGTCCCAGAGAGATAAGCAAGCCTACAGCTTCACAGTGCTGTTGGTTTGATTGATTTTATTAACTTATTGGCTTGACATTAAGATAACAAGAGAGATGTGAAGGTGAGGGCTGTGAACTTGGGTGTGCAGCAATAGATAAGATTAGCAGGGTAATAGTAGGAACTAGAGGAGACTGTGGCAACCTAAAAAGCATATGCCATAGAAGGCACCACCACTGGCTCTAGTTGATTGTTGCCAAGGAGGGATGTAGGCACAATGATCAGAGCATTGGAATTGTTGAGAAAAGTCAGAGCTCTGGGTTTTTATAAGAAATATCACACTTCTTTATCTTAGCAATGATTTCAAAAACATTTATATTCTGTAAGGGCTGGATTCAACTCATCTTTGAGCTGCCAGCTTGAAATCTCTGCCTTAGTCAATATCCTTAGCATGGTGGGGGCTGAATGAGTTGCAGCAGGTTAGGAAGTGATTGGGCAAGGAGGCAGAAGAGGTAGAGGGGAGGCCACTCCATTAGGAAGGTGGGTAAAGGAAGGAAGAAGGGGAGCAGCAGAGCTTGGAAGCCAGGTAGGGTCACAGAAGGGTGTTTGGAGACCTGAAGAGCTGTTTATAGGCTGAGAGAAAGAGCATGGAAGAAGGAAGTTGAATATCACTCTAGTTGGTGAACTAAGGATGGGAAGGAGGCAGAAGCAGATGGATGGGACAAGGGATTGGGCTAGAGAAGAGACGCCTTTGGTGCAAAGATGGATGGCAACAAGGGTGAGGACACTGAAGGACTAGAGGAGAGGACATTGATAGATTTCAGCCCTAGAGGCCTTTATTTTCCCTGTGAGTGAGGTAGGAGATGGCTCAAGAAGCTTGAAGAGAGGAGCAAAGGTTAAGAATTGCTTCGAGAGACATGGGGGAAGGCCAGGGACAAGGATGAGTAGAAGCTACACTTGAAGCCTGCTGAGGGGAGAAACCCTCTACTTGCACAGCTGGCTGGTTTGCCACGGCACAGCTCCTAGCCTGGGTGTGGGGCTTGGTGGCGGTGGGGGGGGGGGATTAAGCCCCTGTTACATTTCAAGTCCTGTGTCAGGTGTTTTATTCTCCCTACCTGATTTGTTCCTCCCAACAACCCTGTTCACAGAGACTAAGTTCACTCATAAAGAAGTAGCCACCCTGAGATTCACACCCATATGTAGTTGGATTGGAAGTCCATTGTACACTCTGATACCACCAAACCACTCTTCCACACTGCCTCCCTCAGACACACCCACAGAGAATTCCTGTTGGGCATTGCCTGGCTGGTTTCACTGGGACACCAAGGGGAAAAGAGAGGGAAGGCTGTGATGAAAGAAAGAGTAGCTGAAATTATTGACCCCTGAGGGGTCCATGGAGAAATAAGTGAAGGCAGAAAAGAATGATAAACTGAGGAAAAAGAGGCTGGAGGAACAGGAAAACTTGATGAGGCCCAAAAGATAGTGGACGAGAAACCGGATCAGGCAAGGCCATGGGGTTCAGGAAAAGGGAATATATTCTTGGAAACTTTCAATATGGAGGAGGAGGGGAGGGAAGAAAAGGAGACAGAGGGAGAGGAGGTGACTCCAAGGTGTCACCTTTAGCCACCTCATTGGTTACCACTTTGAGTCACATCGTCCCTCTCTGCCCCTTGCTCTCCATGCTTCAGCCACACTGACCAACAGATTCCCCTCCCCCTCCCCCACAGGGGGAGTCTGGAACACTTGGAACACGCTTCTTCCAGACATGCAGAAGCAGCTCATTCTCGTCTGCCCCTCTTCTCACGGCCTTTCGTGATCATGCTGTCTACCTACTGTCACTCCCCTGGCCATTTTATTTCAGAGCACTTATCATCACATTAAATGGTGGTTTATGGAGTTGTCTATTGTCTATCTCTGTCACTAGAACATACTCTCAAGAGAGCAAGGGCACATAGATCTTCTTCACAGCTTTTTTATCCAATACCTAGAACAATGCTTGGCACATAGTAGGCATGCATTAAATATTGAGTGAAAGAAAGAATGAATGAATGAACCCAGGAGAAGCATGTTAGGGGAAGGGATCCCGAGCTCTGAGGTGCCTGAGACATACCCAGTGACTTCTAGTGGGCAGTTGGAGAGTAGGCTGGGAGCTGAGGAAATAAGCTACCACCATGCCCTGAAAGAAGGTGGGGTACATGTGGCACACTGGACCAAGGCTAGCGTTGGGAGTTGGGTGGTTTGGGGCCCAGAGGGGAAAAGGATCCCTCCAGACTGGTTATGCTGAAGTTGGGTCAGAGTGTTTCTCACCTCACTTCTGTATTCTGTTCCCGGTGCTTGCTGCTGCCCTAACTCTGGCCATTTTCCAACCTTCATTGCCAGCTACAAGCCCCTGTATGCAGACTATCATTCATCTCTTTCATCTCAAAGAGTATCTTTCCCATATCCGACCCCCACTTATGGGATCCCAGCTTCACCCAGGAGCTGGGCTTAGCTTTACTGAATTAGGACACACTTTTCCCTCCCACTTGCTACTGCCCCGTTTCTGCTGGCCTCATGGTAGCCCTCCTGCCTTCCATGGGGCACCCAGTAGATGCTGCCGCCCTCCTTTTGCAGGGTCTCCAGCTGCTGAGCAGCTCCAGGACATCCTGGGGGAGGAAGATGAGGCGCCAAACCCCACCCTCTTCACAGAGATGGACACTCTACAGCACGATGGGGACCAGATGGAGTGGAAGGAGTCAGCCAGGTGAGGCGGGGGCAGGGAAGATATCCTCTGTAATCTTCCCGGGCCCAGGCTGGGCGGCCCTCCTGGTGGGAATCCCACTTTGCACCTTGAGTTCTCCTAGGGAGCTTCCTGGTCCACAGAGACCCACCAACTTGCTTTTCTTGGTGTCTGGAATCGTGTTTAACACTAATGAGCAAACGGAACCTTATGACTTTGTTCTTATCCTCACAGAAATTAAAATCCAAGGGGGAAGACAGAATAGTCATCCATGGGATCTGAGGCAATATACAAGGGTGTCTACCAGGGGTCCTCAAACTTTTTAAACAGGGCCAGTTCATTGTCCCTCAGACCCTTGGAGGGCGAGACTGCAAGCCCTGGGATGAGGTGGCTGCTAAGCAGGACAGGCAGCAGAGGCAAAAATACCTGGCGGGCTGGATAAATGTCCTAGGTGGGCCGCATGTGTCCCATGGGCCGTAGTTTGAGGACGCCTAGTATACACAGTCATCACCTTTGGTATGTGTAGAGAATGGGTTCCAGGAGCCCCCACAAGTACCAAAATCTGCACATACTCAAGCACTAAAGTCTGCCCTATGGAACTGTATACAGACAGTCAGCCCTCCATATGCACGGGTTCTGCATTCCCCCATTTGGTTGAAAAATACCCACATGTAAGTAGATCCATGAAGTTCAAACCTGGGTTTGTATTGTATTGTTGATTGCAATTTGGTGCCAAATGGTTTAGGCTAAAAGCTGTAGAAGGGAAAGTACCAAGCAGGCTGGGGTGGGCAGAGAGGGCTTTCTGGAGGAAGGAGGATGTGTAAAAGGCACACTGAGTCTGAGTGGCAGGAGAAACCCAGATGAAGAAAGCTAGTGGGCTGCTGAAGAAGAGTTGGCAGAAATTGGAGCTGGATGAGCAGAGTAGAGGCTATGGTGGAAGCAGGGAGAGCAAAGAGAACTCAAAGAGAGTGTAGGGACAGCAGAAAGTATTAGAGAGACCCAGTCAGCTAGAGAGGAACCTCACCATGAAGTCACAAGAGCTAAGGAAGGGTCAAGGCAAGGCATTTCTGGGACAGGGTGGCCTCTGAACTGACCTGGATAGGTCAGCACTGCCATGTGCCTCCAAAAGCCAGAGAAGAAGGAAGGACTCGTGATGAGGCCTCAGGAGGGACCCAGGAAGGACATAGAGAAGGTCTGGCAGACAGGCTGTACTGATATCTCTCACCTTTCTTGTGCATTATGTCCCTCTCCCCCCAGGAGAAAAACAGAATCTAATTTAACTTTATTAAATTAAAATGTCATTTCGTTTCTTTCTAATGAGAGAAATTAAATACTAAGGAATAAGATATGTCAGGTAGGTTGAGCCTTAGAGTGCCACAAGCCAGTGTAATATTTAAAATGTTTTCACTCCTTCAAAAACTAGTTTTCTCCTCCTTGGGGTCCTGGGTGCACCATTTGAGAATGTACAGACTAATCCCCAGATGTTCCCAGGACTGGCTCTCTGGGAGGAGCCCCATGACACCCAGAGCCACCCCCAACCATGGCCTGAGCTCTCCCCCTCCCTCTTCCCTCACTCGCCTGGGCAGTTGCTGTACGGAGTCAGAAGCAAGAGGTTGGCGCATCTCCATCTTCCTGCAGGGGTACCTGGAAGAAAGGCTGTTGGTGAACTAGCAAACCCCTGTAGGCCTCAGGGAGGAACACATCCCCACCCAGCGGGGCCCAGCGGAAGCCACTGAGCCTCTTCCTATCAGCTGGTTCTTAGAATCCCTACCGCACTAAGTAATTCTCAGGCCTTACTCCTCAAGTTGCATAGTGGCCCTGAGATATCCCTGTATAGATAGGAGCAGATAGTTTGCTGAGGGTGACAGTGTGCAGGTGGTTGAGTCTGGATGCCAGGCCAGAGGGAGAGTTACCCGTCTTAGAGAATGGGGGAAGGGACCCTTTAATAAAGTATTTAATTTGCTGCAGGGAGCATTCGCTTCTTGGAGTTAGGAGATTAACAGAGTGAAAATCTCAAATCCTCAAGGAATTTTCCCTGGCTGTGCTTTGTCGGGGGTTATTAGTTTGGGGGATGTTTCAGGCCTTTGGAGGAGTCACTCCTGGACGGATTTAAGTGGCTTTTTGAGCTCTGCTGAGCCTTGCCCCGTGCACATAATGGGGACTGTGTGTGCCATGTCACTTCTAATGTGATCAATGCTGGTAGGTCAGGCTGTTAATAAGATAGATTTTTATTAACTCTGTCTCTTTAGCATTCCCATGAGGGAAATGCAGCTAGCTGTTTGCTAATAATGACCTTGCCTGAAGGGAGAGCTGGATCAGGTGGGGTGGGGGGTGACCTCTCCCACTGTGAGCAAACAATTTACCCAGAATTCCCTCTTCTTTCATGCCCACCTCTGCTTGAATGCAGAGCAGGAAGGGGACTGGCCTGGGTTGGAACCCACCCAAGTGTGGAGGGCCCTTTAGGATTACTCAGAAATAACCAGAGCTTAGTTCCTTCCAAGAGCTCTGAAAGCAGATTCTGAATCCAAGCAGCCTCTGATCTCAACTCTGAACAGACCAAAAACGTGAACTTGCCAGAAGGTTCTTATGAGACACATACGCTCTGGGAACATTCCTGTGACAACCAGGAAAGGGCAAGAGAACTGGGTCAGCTTGTGGGGTCAATCCAGATCAGTACATTTTCAAAAGCCTCCACACGTAGGCAGGGATCCTTTCTCACTAACCCTGAAACCGCTTCTGTCTGAGATCTTGTGTAGATCCAGCATCATTTCCCCTCTTAAGAGTTGGGCAGACTGCGTTTCCAGCCCTGTTCTCACCACCTGCCTGGAATTAACCTTCCAGTGAGGCCACGGCTGCCCACACTATGTGTAAAGCAGAGTAGGAAGCTGAGAGAGCCCTGTGCCAAAGTCAACTAATTTTCTCTGAGCGTTTACTTTCTGCAAGCCCTGGGCTGGGTGCCAGAGCTACGGAAGTGGAACATGGCAGATGCTGGCCCTGCATCCCAGACGAGTAGGCATTAGGTAGTGGAGGTGCTGTGAAAGCAAAGGTGCATCCAACCTAGACAAGAAGGTCCCGGGAGGCTTCTAGGAGGAAGAGGCATTCACTTAGAGGCCTGGAGGGTTGGTCAGAGCCAACCAGGAGAGGGTAGGGAAGGCGGAAAAGGCCCCTGGAGCAGAGCAGACAGGCACAGAGGCACAGGTAGAAGGGCCCTGTGGCTGTTCTGTAGTAAGGGGCAGGGAGTGGCAGGGCCAACTGTGCAGGTCCTAGGCAGGTGCGTTGTGAAGTTTGGTGCTAAGAGTGTCGCAGGGCCACTGTGGGGTCTTGGGTGCAAAAGGGATAGGATCATGTACACACTGAGGGATCCGCTGGCTTTAGTGTGGAGAATGGAGAAAGGAGGTAGGACTCGGCCAGTGAGGAGGCTGGTCCAGGACAGAGATGAAGGCAGTGAGGCTAGAGAGGGGGTGGATTTGAGACAAAATTTAAAAAGTTAGAATTGACAGGAATTGATGACAGAGGCACATGGGGGAGATGTGGGTACCTTGTGGTAGCAGCGTAGGAAACACAAAAGGAGTCGTAAGGTCATGCTGTGTCGGTGTTTTTTGTTTTGTTTTAGAGATAGTTGAAGATGAGTTTCATTTAGGACAGGTTCTATTTGAGGAAACTTCACGTGGACACTTCCAGAAGGCCACCATGTGGCCATAGAGGTCTGGAGTTCAGTAGAGCAGCCTAGATTGTGTGAGGCATCAGCAGCTCCATGGAAATACGCCCACAGAAAAGGGTGTACTTGCCCCTGGGGGTCTGTGAAGTGAGAGCATCCAGAACAGAGCCCCCAGTAGTGCCAACATTTAAGGCAGGCATCCTCAAACTACAGCATGCAGGCCACATGCGGCCCACCTAGGACATTTATCCGGCCTGCTGGGTGTTTTTGCCACTGCTGCCTGTCCTGCTTAGCAGCCGACTCATCCCAGGGCCCGCAGTCCAGCCCTCCAATGGTCTGAAGGACAGTGACATGGCCCCCTGTTTAAAAAGTTTGAGGACCCCTGATTTAAGGGATGAGGAGAGGAAGACTGTGGAGGAGCAAGCAGGAAGCTAGGAGGGCTTCATCCTGGAATCTAGGGGAGAGACATCCAGGAGGGAAGGAGTACCCAGAACTGAAGAGTATTCCCAGGATGGCCACTTACCATCTCGGGTAGGTGGGGTCAGAGGCCAGACGGTATGGGTCAAGAAGAGTCACAAATAAGAAGGTAGGTTCTCACCACCAACTGCAGCCTCCGTTAGGCCTGGGGGCAACCAGGGTACAGCACCCAGGAGGGTGTCCCTGCTGCTCCAGGCCCCATGCCTGGGCCCAAGCTGATGCTGAAGCTCAGGCCCATTCCCAGGTCCAAGACCATGCCCAGGTCCAGGTCCAACCTCAGATCCATTCCTAGGCTCATTGTCAGGTCCAGGCCCAACTGCAGACCCAGGCTCATTCTCAGGCACTGTCCCAGCCCCAGCCCCAGGCCCACTGTGGTCCCAGAGCCCTTATGCCTGTGATTTCTCAGCAGACATTCCAATATTATCTGATATCTCTGAGCTCCTCTCATTCCAAGATCCCCCCCAGGTCTCCTCAGTCTCCATCACCACATGTGGGCACTAAGAGGGGGATGATTTTGTGGATAACAAAGACTCAGGCTCTGGTCACTACTGGATTTGTAGGGAGCTGTATCTGCAAAGCCCTGAAGATCTCAGGGGCCAGAAGGCCTGGGACAGTGACTGGTTACCTTCTGCTGGTGGAATGCACTGCCCTTTACCCCACCTGCTGGAGGGGTACATTTGCTGCCTTAGCTCTGGGCCATCACAGGTCACCCTGTTATGAATGTCCGCACCTGGTTATTGGGTTGACTGAATGTCTCTGTTAACTAGGAGTGAAGGCTGCTCTTGGAAGCCCAAGAGCTTTCCAAATGTTGTCTCAGCAACCCCTGGGGTCAGGGTCCCCACCCGCTCCTGCTGCCACACTCGGGATTTGAGGCTTTTTAATGTTTGTCATTACACTGACTTGTGACTTAATTGGTTTTATTATTCATTTTCCTGATATTTGAGAGGTTGAGAAATCTTACCTGGGCATTAAGAATTCTTGTATAAAAGGGAAAATAGCCTCCTCTGTATTGGTTCATCAAGCTATGTTCCAGGCACTTTTCTTTTTTTTCATACATTTTATTAATTAAAAAAAAAAAACCTGTGTAGTAGTAAAAAAAAAAAAAGGTGGGTTCCGGCTGGGCGTGGTGGCTCATACCTATAATCCTAGCAACCTGGGAGGCTGAGGTGGGAGGATCACTTGAGCTTAGAAGTTCAAGACCAGACTAAGCAAAAATGAGACCCCCTCTCTACTAAAAATGGAAAAATCAGCCAGGTACTGTGGGGGGTGCCTATAGACCCAGCTACTCAGGAGGCTCGGGCAGGAGGGTCACTTGAGACCAGGAATTTGAGGTTGCTGTGAGCTAGGCTGATGCCACTGAACTCCAGCCTGGGGCAATAGAGTAAGACTCTGTCAAAGAAGGAAGAGGGGAAGGAGGGAAGGAAGAAAGGAAGGAAGGAAGAAGGAAGGAAAATGAGTTCACCTGGACGGTTCTGCCAAGCCGCTTGTCCACTTGTCCACTAAGGGCAGGGGTTAAAGGAGTCTCAACACAGGGCCCATGGAGTCAAGAGAGGTCCTTTGTTTTTTGAGGATGAGAGAGATCTGAGTATATTGAATGTGGGCAAGAAGGAGCCAGAAGAAAGACAGTAGTTTAAAGGGGTGAGAAGCTGAGGGAGGCTGCTGGCTTGAGTAGGCCCTGGCTGGGTGTAGGCTGAGGGGCTCCTAGCAGAGGTTGAGGGAATTCCAGGCTGGTCTCCAGGAGAGAGGTGGGGTGGCAGAGCTGACTGCAGCAGCTGTGGATTGCTGGTTCACCTGAGCCAGGTAAGCAGCTCCAAGCCAGTGGCCATGGATGTCTGGTTTTATTGTAATGGAGTCATGCATGGAGGGATGTTTTCAAGTTCCATCTTCTGTTGATCTACTGGTCTGAATAGTTATACTATTTGCCATTCTCAGGTTGCTTCTATATCCATGATCTAACTTGCACTAGTCAAACACTGATTTTTGAGGTATATGCTGGGCAGGCAGGAAAAAGTGATTTTTATATGAACCTGAATCCAGTCCCAGGTAAAAAAAAAAAAAAGGCAAGGTTCTCCAAGGCCTGAGTTCCAGCCAGCATGCTCACCTGCTAGCTGCCTTTTCACAAGATGGGGGCTTTGCTAGGGGGTTTGTCCCCCAGGGACTTAGAACAACCTAGTGTTCGCACAGCCTGGGGCCAGGATGCATGAGAGGTCATCAAAGGTCCTATGGTCAGCTTAGGGGAACATTGGTCCATACCCATCCGACAGACAGGCAGTGATGCAAGGACATCACATGTTGACCCAGGATAATAAGATGAGATTAGTTGGCCAGTGAGTATGATGGGAAGGAAAGAGATGGAAGGGACTAGATCATTCAAGGAGCTCCTCCCGTACGTGACAGGACCTAGTGGCAGCTCATAGGCCCCTTGGAAGGTGGTCAGCAGGAATGAACACCTCCCCCAACAAAAGCCTGGGCAGCTTATGCCATTGCAGTGGTCAGGAGGGAAGTAACCCCACCATCATGCTGAGATCCCTACTTGATTTACCTACATATATATAATGTATATATATCTCCAATATAAAGTTTAAAAAATATATTTAAACTTTTTATTATGGAAAACTGCAAACGCAAAAAGTAGAGAGAATAGTGTAATGAACTCTCAGGTACCCATTGCTTCATCAATGATGAGTATTTAACTTTTAGGGATTTTTGTTCTTGTTGTTTGCTTTTGCTGCAGTAAAATGTAAACATTTCCATACACATCTTTATGAAATTACAAATTAGACTTCATTTGTAAATACAACCATAATACCATTATATCTCCTAACAAAATTGAGGAAAAATCCTTAATATGATCAGATGTCCAGTCTCAGTTCTAATTTTTCTTACTATCTCAAAAACAATCTCTTTGCTATTGGTTTGCAACTTAGAATCAAAACAAGGCCTACAGCCTGATTTTATCAGCTATGTCTGCTGTCTTGCTGGGATCAGAGCTGCCAGGCTCCGGGAATGCCAAAGGAGCAACCCCCTCCCCAGCAATCCTTTGGCAACAGTACTAATGCCAGAGTCAGGTGTCCTCATCTGGTACGCCCAGCTCTGCTCCCTTAGTCTAATCCCGAGTGGGTTGTCAGGGACTGTTTGTGATGCCCAAGGGGGAAAAAATGCCACTGTCATCACTAGGAAATTCCAGGCTACAAGTAACAGAAACTCACTTAAGCTAATTCCTACAAAAAGAGGGAGTATTGTCAGAACACTGGGGGACATCATGGTACCCAGGGGCTGACCTGGGAAGACAGCCTTCCTCTTTTGCTACCTCCAGGTCTCCACTTTTCACAAGGCATCTTCTTTACTCTTCTGCAACTGTTTCTGTTTGTTGCTGCCTGTGGGCGACCCTCAGCCTCCATCTATTCTACTCAGGGGACCATTCCACAGTGGATGGCTGTCCCTCAATCCCAGTTTCAGTTCTTCAGAGAGAATCTTATCTGCCCAACTTTGACTGAGATCCACATCAGAGTTATGGGGAGGCGTGGAGAGGTCTGGCCATGTCCTGGGAGCTTTCCCCATCGATAGCAGGCAGAGCAGATACCCCCAATCGCCTTTCAACACATCTGTAGTAATGAAGATAGCACTTAACATAATCAGTCCTCTAAAATGAACCAGAACTTTCAGGATATTCCAGGCTGTCCACAAGAGTACAGCTGGTGGAGTTTTGCAAACTCATCCTCCATTCATACAGAAAGATCTGGTGTCACTGCAGCACCACATGAGTCCCAGGGGAGTGGAAAGGTGGACGCTCTAACCTACCTGTGGGTCTAGGAGAACTCTGGAAAGTTGCCTTATCGACCTATCGGTAGATCACTTGAGGTGTGGAGCTGGAGACCAGCCTGAGCAGGGATGGAGACTCCTATCTCTACGAAAAATAAAAAGAAAAGAAAAGAAAAAGTAGCTGGGTGTGATAGTACATGCCTGTAATCCCAGCTACTCAAGAGGCTGAGACAAGAAGGTTGCTTGAGCCCGGGAATTTGAGATTGCTGTGAGCCATGACATCATGGCACTCTGGCCAGGGCAAATGAGTGAGACTCTGTCTCAAAAAACAATAAAAATACAGTTGAGATGCTGTTGTCTTAGGTCCTGCAGGAGAATTAAAATGAGTGAGATATGACTCCTTTTTCAAAGTGCTTATGGTCTAGTATAGGTGTCAGCTGACTTCTTCTGTTAAGGGCCAGATAGAAGGTATTTTAGGCTTTTTCCTTCCAAATGATCTCTTCTCCTTTCTTTTTCCCTTTCCTCTTCCTCCTCATTCTTCTTTTTTACAACCTTTGAAATATGTAAAAACCATTCTTAGCTAGCCAGCTACATAAAACAGGGCTGTGGAGCTCTCATAGCCCATGGGCATGATTTTCAGACCCTGATCTAGGGTAGAAGGCAGGCATGTACTCAGATAACAGATAACTAAGACCCAGGGTATTGTGTACAAACTAGTGAGAACACAGGTTCTAGAGTCAAAAGACGGGCCCTCAGCCCTGACTGTGATAAACTCTCTGACCTTGGGCAGGTTCTTTATCCTCTAAGGGTCTCAGTCTAGTCACCTGTATAATTAGAATAGTCACAGACCTACCTCGTGGGATAGATTTGAGGATTAAATGAGATAATACATGGTAAATGCTTAGCATGGTGCCTGGCACATAGAAAGTGCTCAGTAAGCTTTAGCTATTGTCGTCATGAGTAAGTGCTACGTGATAAATGATACACAGCGCAATTAGAATCAGAGGAAGAAAAAATTTCCTCAGCCTGGGCCCCTGGGGGCGGGGGCATTGTCATGGGGAAGGTGGCCTTTAAAGTACACCCTGAATAGCAGAGGTGGAAGAGAGAGATGAAGAGAGGCACCAACAGACCGAGAGAGACAGGTCTGTAAATGACAGTCCCCATGGGGTAATTACAAAGACCTTCTAGACACAAAGACAAGTGGCCCTCAGAGAGGTTTTGGCTCCAGAAACCTTTTCCTGAAGGAGCCCATTCAGAATTTACCAGCAGCTTTGTCTGATGGCATTCACCTAGTGGCATCTCCCCCTCCCCCCTGAACAAGGACACAATGTGTAGCAGGGTGGACCCTTCACCAAGCTCATGAGCTTGGGAGCAGGAGCCACCCCCACTCCATTCACCACAGCTCCCTGGCATGTCATGCCTCGGCCCCAGCCCCACCACTGCACCACTGCAGTGAATCTACTGGGAGGAAGCAGTTCTCCAAACTGCACTGGGTCCTCAAAGGTCCTCAGCAGAGACCCCTAGACCAGCAAAAGGAAACATTTGCAATCACAGTGAGTTAGTCAGCCATGGAAAATACTAGGGTTCATTCCAGAACAATCTCAGACTCAGGGCCCCACTTGTCAGGGCCCAGTCCTGTCCCAGGCATATCTCATCAGCAGAGATGAAGGATTCTAGACATCTTGTCCTGAGTCTATTGAACATTTAAGTCACTTAGTTAATGTGTCTCATTCTGATTCTTTTAATATATTCAACAAGTTTCTGACGCTCATTTGGCTTACCCTGTGTGTCTACCTATATGAAGACAATGCCAGGGCCAGAGGATACAAGTAACCCCTGTAACTATGTAAATCTCATTATAAATTAAATAAGTTGGCCTTTGGGTTTATACATCAGCCCTGGTGAACTTGGTTAGTATTTGTCATCATCCCTGGACCTAATCATCTCTGGGACACTCAAAAGACAAATTTCTGAATCTGAAATGGGGTGGGTACCCCAAGAAAGATTCTTGAGACCTTTCTGGTATTCATCAGCCACTCATGGAAGCTTCTAAATTTCTACATATATGTGTTGCTGGATAATGGAGAAAAGCTCATGTTACTTTTAAGAAATGAGTCTGTGAGAGTCACAAATTTATATCAAACCAATGTTAGGCAGAAAGCCCGAACATGTCAACCCATGGTAACCATACATAGAAGCCAAGCTTTTGGGTGATGGGGTGGGATGGGAGAGTTACAGAGTAGGGGCAGTGAGGCCACACCGACAGTAAATTTAACTTCATGTAAGAAACAAATTCACGGCTCGGCGCCTATCGCTCAACTGGCTAAGGCGCCAGCCACGTACACCTAAGGTGGCGGGTTTGAATCCCCAGCCCGGACCTGCCAAACAACGACGGCAGCAACCAAAAATAGCCGGGCGTTGTGGCGGGTGCCTGTGGTCCCAGCTACTTGGGAGGCGGAGGCAGGAGACTCGCTTGAGCCCAGGAGTAGGAGGTTGCTGTGAGCTGTAATGCCATGGCACTCTGCCCAGGGGGACAGCTTGAGGCTCTGTCTCAAAAAAAAAAAAAAAAAAGAAACAAATTCACACAAATATAATTTTTTTTTTTTTTTTGAAACATTGAGAAAGGTCTCACTCTGCTGCCCAAGTTAGAGTGCAATGGCATCATCATAGGTTACTGCAACCTTAATCTCCTGGGCTCAAGCAATTCCCCTGCTTGAGCCTCCCAAGTAGCTGGGACTATAGGTGCATGCTGCTACATCCTGCTAAGTTTTGTATTTTTTTTTTTTTTTTTTTTTTTAGGGACAGGATCTTGCTATGTTGTTCAGGCAGGTCTTGAACTCCTGGCCTCAAGAGATTCTTCTACCTCCCAAGTGCTGGGATTACAAGCATGACCCACCACACCTGGTCACACATATAGTTCTTAAACCAAATGGCAACAAAGCATCAACATTAAAGATTGCATTCTATGGGAGATTAAATTTTTCAAAAATCTTTAAAATTATGAAGTCTTAAGGGGAATTTTTTTTTTGGAGGCAACAAACTAACCAGGGCATAATATAATAATAACGATATTCAAAATAAGTATAGAAAGAAAGAAGCTGGACGGGGGAGAGGGCACATTAATTAAAAAAGGAGCTTCTCTTAGATCACAATGTTTATACACATGCTCCAGATTTTACTCTTATCTAACTGCACATAATGGCTAGCTTGTTGTTTTGTCTTCTCAAAGATCTATGTCTTCCTTTTAGAAAATACTTTGATGGCTGATCCTCAGTGTCCTGAGAGTGTGAGATAATTGGTCTGAGGTTCAGGCTGCATTTGGGAATCCATAAAAAGCTCCCTGATTGTCCTAATACAGCCAAGGTTGAGGACCGCTGATGTCTACTCTAATTATGGTGGAATCAATGGGGGGGGGGTCATTAAGTCTTTGCCTGAGGAGGGAATTAGAATTCAGTTCTCTGGGTTTCCAGTCCTTTCCAGGTTCTCCGTGAAGGTGAGCCTCCTCTTCTCACCCTGTGTGCAAGGGTTGGAAGCTTGGGCTCTGCCTGGTAACGAGCCTGTGACACATTCTCCTGCTTATGCTATTAATTCAGCAGCAATGTCCTCCAATCACATCCCTGACCAAGTAATGGCCATGGGAAAGGCCTCAGTGCTAGCGCCTCTGTGTGACAGAGAGCTGCTTTCTGTGACATGTGACATTTTGAGTTCCCACTCTGCTCCATCCCAGCTAGAACGAGGGCACCTGCCACCCACCCCTGGCACAAACAAAGGCAGGAGACTATGCCACCACCCAGGCCTGGGCAAAATCCCTAAAAGTTCTTTTCCAATGTGGAGATTGTCTTTCCAGTTGACCTGCTTTTCCAACTCTAATTCCCCACTTTTTGAAGCCAACAGTGGTAAAACGGTCACTTTGCGTCAAGTTACTTAGGATTACGCATTTTATCAGGTGTCCACGAGTTTTTAAACCTGGGTTTGACCAGAAGCTTTTTAAAGAGCCCATTCTTTTATTCATTCTGGAAAATATGTAAGCATTTTATATGGAAAATTCAAATTTATAGAAAAGTAGAATGTAGTGAGTTGAACCTCACCCAGCCTCGGCAGTTACCAGGTGACTCACAGCCAGTCTCATCCCTCTACCCCCATCTGCTACCCAAGACACACTAGATCATGTTGACATAAGTCTCAGACACTGTATCGTCCCATCTGTAAATAATTTGTGATGTGTCTCTAACAGATAAGGCCTCTTTCTTTTTAATGTCTTTAATGCAAAAAGAAATAACATGAATTCTTTAATTTTATTAAATTATCTAGGCAGCATTCATATTTCCCAGATCACCTCATATAGTTTTTAAAAATACAATTGGTCCACCCATTGCATTTAGGAGCTCTTAACTCATGTTTAATCTGCAGCCCCCTTCTTTACTTTTCCCTTGCAGTTGTTACTGTTGCAAAAACTGCATCATCTGTACTGTATGGTTTTCCAGTTTTTGATTATTGCATCCCTCTGGTGGCCTTTAACATGTTGCTTTGCCCACCTTGGGTTCAGACTTATCTGATTCCTGTCTGGCTTTTTTACAAGACTGCTTCCAGGTCTGTCCTAAGACTGCCTAGCTGGTGGTGCGCACTTCTATCGGGCGGCAGCTCAGTCCTAGCGCATCTTTGCATGTATGTTGGCGATTTTGCTGGACTATAATGATCATTGCGCAGAAAATTTTGAGTATTTTAAAGTATAATTAAATCAAGTGGGTTTTAGGCACTTTTCCCCCAGTCACTTCTTTACAAGCAGACTTCCTCCAAAGTGATCGGTAAGTTCTTGCTACCCTCAAGCAGGAGGGAGCAATCATTTAACCAGAACTGATCTGGGCTGGGAACACCAGGGAGGAAGCCATGGTCTTTGTCTTCAAGAAGTTCAATGTCTGCCAGGCTGCCGGGCGCAGTGACTCACATCTGTAATCCTAGCACTCTGGGAGGCTGAGGCAGGTGGATTGCCTGAGCTCACGGGTTTGAGACCAGCCTGAGCCAGAGACCTCATCTCTAAAAATAGCCAGCATTGTGGCAGGCACCTGTAGTCCCAGATACTTGAGAGGCTGAGGCAAGAGAATTGCTTGAGCCCAAGAATTTGAGATTGCTGTGAACTATGACACTGTGGCTCTCTACCGAGGGTGACAAAGTTAGACTCTGTCTCCAAAAAAAGCTCTATGTCTGTTTGGCATTTGTCATGTGCCAAAACAATCAGAAAATGTGATTGACTACAATTGACTGTTATTTTAGACTCTGAGCCTGGGACATTAGGAACTTTACCTAGAACAGTCTATAGCACAGAGTTGCCTGGGATTCATGCCAGTTATTCTGGCACAAATTGGTCTAGGATATGACCTAGACGTGAAGATTCTAAAAACAGCTAGGGTATCCTCATATGCCACCAAGTTGAAAATCACTGTGTCGAGATAGTGGTTCTAAAAGTGTGTTCCCTGGATAGTAGCACCCAGCACTCACACCATCTGGGAACCAGTTATAAGGTTCAAATTCTCCAATAACCCTTCCTTATCCCCAGACCTACTGAATCAGAAACTCTAGGGATGGGGCCCAGCAATCTGTGTTTTCACAAGCACTCCAGTTAGGTCTGATGCGTGCTTCAATTAAAGGACCACCCTCCCAAGATGTTTGTTATAGGAGAAATGCACAGAGTAACCAGCAGAGGCTCTGTGGAGTACGCGGCACTCTCGCTGGGCAGTGGAAAACAGAGAGGAAAGAAGACATTCTGCACAACACTCAGGGGTCATCGGCAGACCAGCAGCTTCGGCACACCTGGGAGCTAATCAGAAATGTAGATTCTTGGACCC
>NW_003852463.1:1795565-1796510 GCF_000181295.1 Otolemur garnettii
ATGCTAGAAAGGCCAGACACCCTTTTAGCTGGTGTTCTCAGAGCCATTCTAAGGGAAAGAGGCCATGTTCTCTGTGACTCATGTGCACAGGGCTATGTTTGCCTGCCTTGGGACCCCAGGCAAGCTAACTATCCCTAAGGCATATACTTCTATGTGATTACAAAACAGGGCACAATTAATTAACCTGAGAGTTTCCTTCTGGTGGGGTAACTGAGCATCAGTATTTTAAATAAATCTCTCCAGGTTTGAAGCTAAAGTGAGCTATGGTTGCACCACTGCCCTCCAACCTAGGTGTCAGAGTGAGTCCTTTTCAAAAACAAAACAAAAACAAAAACCTGTCCCTAATGGATAGCCAGAGGTGAAAGCCACTGCTATCATTCTTTGGTCCTCCATGTTTCCTTGTTCCACTCAAAGTGAAAATAAGCCAAATTTCTTTTTTTTTTGAGACAGAGTCTCACTATGTCACCCTTGGTTAGAGTGGCGTGGCATCATGACTCACAGCAACCTCAAACTCTTGGGCTTAAGCCGCCACAACACCTGGCTATTTTTTTTGTTGTAGTTCGGCCAGGGCTGGGTCTGAACCCGCCACCCTCCATACATAGGGCCAGCGCCCCACTCACTGAGCCACAGCCACTGCCCTGCAGTTCTCGTTGTTGTTTAGGTGGCCTGGGCCAGGTTTAAACCCTCCACCCTCAGTGTATGTGGCTGGCGCCATAACCACTGTGCTACGGGTGCCAAGCCAAAAATAAGCTAAATTTCTATTTGTAACCATTAAAAACACTAAACTAAGTTGAAGGTGGCAGGTTTAATGGTTTAACATCTAGAATCCCAAAATACTTATAAAGGGGACTAGAGAGGTGTGCCTGGTGAAGTTCTCTAGTATTCTGGAAACTTTTTTATTTTTTTTGAGACAGGAGCCTCAAGCTGTCCCCCTGGGTAGAGTGC
>NW_003852463.1:1796530-1797008 GCF_000181295.1 Otolemur garnettii
CTGTGGCATCTCAGCTCACAGCAACCTCCCACTCCTGGGCTCAAGCGAGTCTCCTGCCTCAGCCTCCCAAGTAGCTGGGACCACAGGCACCCGCCACAATGCCCGGCTATTTTTTGGTTGCAGCCGTCATTGTTGTTTGGCGGGCCCAGGCCGAATTCGAACCTGCCACCTTGGGTGTACGTGGCTGGCGCCTTAGCCACTTGAGCCACAAGTGCCGAGCCTATTCTGGAACTTTTAAAATCATGTTTTCAGGATTGTGATAGCAAGGTCTAGTTCTGGTATTGCCTTTTACCTGGAGACAAGTAACTTGGCTTTTCTTCAGACTATCCTCAGGTAGCTTAGTGCCCATCTGTGTGTACAGAGCTTATGTTTTCTGTGTGCCTAACAGTATAAATAGTTGAAGTTCTGGGAGGCGGAGAGAACCACTTATCTTTGCCGTCTGGGGTTGGTAGAGGATATTTCAAAGAGGAGGCATGCT
>NW_003852463.1:1797378-1818098 GCF_000181295.1 Otolemur garnettii
TGAGCATTCCCTCAACTGAAATATTTGGAATTGTCCTTTGTTCTATTTCTTGTAAGCCCTTACGTAATACAACTTTTAGAGAAACCTTACCCTTGGTATCATATAAACTTGGATCTACCATAATATAAATAATGTCCCTACAAACAGATTTCTCCAAGATAAAAGTCAGCTACACCTTGGTGAGTCTCCAAGGCAAGCATCCACCTGGTCTCTGGCCCCAGCCCCCAATTTTAGGTTTTCCCCTCCCAGACATCCTCTTGTCAACCTCTCCCGTCTGTGTCCATCTAACCCCCTAAGGCCCTGCCAAGTGCCTGGTGAACTTGACTCAAATAGATATGTGGAATCAAGGTGTTACTGTTGTTTAGCAGCTTCGGTGTATGTGGCCGGCATCCTACCCACTGAGGTATGGACGCAGAGCCAAAACACATTTTTGTTGTTGTTGTTGTTTGTTTTTGAGACAGAGTCTCACTTGTTCTTGGTAGAGTGCCATGGCGTCACAGCTCCTAGCAACTGGAATCAAGGTGTTAAATACTTGATAATACAAAGTACAAGTATTACTTTGATAATACAAAGCACTCATACAGTTAGATGAAGGGGAAATCTGACAAAGGAAGGATGTTAAATATCATCAGTAATCAAAAAAATGCAAATGTGATATAAATTTTCAATTACCAAATGAACCAAGGTGAAAAAGAATGAAAATACTAGAGTCTGAGAGACTAGGGAAGTGGGAGATCCCATGCACCTTGGGAGGAGTGTACACTGACACAAGCTACCTGGAAAACACTTTGGTAATGCAAGCTATAAATGTAAAAATGTGCAGACACAGCAATTCCACTTCTGAGAGTATATCCCAAAGAAATGAATGCACACAGGTCCTAGAATGGTAGTCACTGAAATACCAACCATGATGTCTTCTGGTTGGGAGAGCTTTAAAGGACTTTACTTTCTTCTTTCTTTCTTGTTCCTAAAATAATGAAAGTAATACTCCTCATTCTTAACTTAGAAGCTAATACTAACAGAGTGTATTTTATGGCACCACTGTAACTGCCGTATGCTGTGATCATTCCTGAAGAAAACAAAGGGGATGGGAGATTAAGTAACTTATCTAGGGTCCTCAGCTAGTGAAAGATGGAGCTGGGATTCAAAACCTGTCATGGCCCTCAACAAACTGCACTTTCACTGCACTAATTAGCCCCAATAGAGTGAAAGTTTCTTAAATCCTGCCCTCCCTCAAATCCCTCTGCTATGCTCAAAAGTCATCATTGTTAACCATTTGCGATTAATCCTTCCAAAACTCTTGCTGGGCATTTCCAAACATTTGTCCACATACACGTGTGTGCACACACACAGGCGTGTTTTTCTTTTTTATAAAATAGGGAGATAGTGCCCATCCTTTTAGTGTATAAGTTCACCTGCATACTTCTTATTTCTCTCTGGACAGTATTCTACATGGACACACAGAGTCTATGTAATAATGCTTCTCCTGAGAAACTGGCAGTTTCCAGTGCTTCATCCTGGCAGACACAACTTCAGGAAACATCCTTGTGTACATATGACAGGGTGCAGATGTGTGATTATATTTCTGTGATAATCTTCTAGAAACAGAACCATTGGGTCAAAAGGCACGTGTGCTGCATGTTGCAAGAGATTGCCCATGTCGGGAAAGCTGTGCTGTTACACCTGCTGTGGATAAGGGAGCATCTCCTTGTGTTTTTGCTGACACAGGAAGTCGTCAGTCTTTTTAATATGAGAAGTGAAGAATGTATTTCATTTGTAATTTAAAAGTCCTTGATTGGCTCGGCGCCTATAGCTCAACTGGCTAAGGCGCCAGCCACCTAGACCTAAGGTGGCGGGTTCGAATCCCCAGCCCGGACCCGCCAAACAACAATGATGGCTGCAACCAAAAAATAGCCGGGCGTTGTGGTGGGCGCCTGTGGTCCCAGCTACTTGGGAGGCGGAGGCAGGAGACTCGCTTGAGCCCAGGAGTTGGAGGTTGCTGTGAGCTGTAATGCCACGGCACTCTACCCAGGGGGACAGCTTGAGTCTCTGTCTCAAGAAAAATAAAATAAAATAAAATAAAAAATAAAAGTCCTTGATTACTGGTAAAGTTGAGCATCTTTTCATCTGTTTATTGACCATCTTCATTTCCTCTCAGAATTGTTTACCTTCTTACTGGGTAATTTGAAGTTTTTAAATTACTTTGAAAAAGGTTTGTTGTATAATAAATATTAGACATTTATTGCTTTGTTGCAAATAATTTTCTGAGTACCTTAGTTTTCTCTGAACTTGGCTTATGTATTATTTTATTATTAGATGTTTTATTTTATTTTGTGTAATTAAATCTGTCCATTTTTTTCCTTTATGGCTTTACATTTTGTTCAGGAAATCTTACTCTACCATCTTCTCCAAGAACATAAGAAATACCCTTCTGGCTGGGCACAGTGGCTCACACATGTAATTCCAGCATTTTGGGAAGCTGAGGCGGGAAGATCCCTTGAGCTCAGCAGGTTGAGACCAGCCTGAGCAAGAGAAAGACCCCATCGCTACTAAAAATAGAAAAACTAGCCAGGCGTTGTGACTGGCACATGTAGTCCCAGCTACTCAGGAGGCTGAGGCAAGAGGATCGTTTGAGCCCAGGAGTGTGAGGTTTCAGTGAGTTATGATGACACCAGTGCTCTCTACCCTGGGCAACAGAGCTGAGACGCTATCTCAAAAAAAAAAGAAAGAAAGAAAAAAAGAAAGGAAAAAGAAAAAGAAAAGAAATACTCTTATATATTCTCTTCTAGTACATTTATATTTTTGCTCATAGATTTATTTTTATGGTTAGACTTTAATCCATGAAGAATTTAGTGCAGTGTTTGGTGAGTCCCTACAGGTTGGCTGTCTTTTAAACAACTCCTTCATCAAAACCCTAATTCCTATGGGTGCCCAGGGCTGTGTCTGGACTATTGTCCCATTGATCACTTGTATATGTCTGGCCTGGAATCACATTTTCTTTTTTTGGCCGGGACTGGGTTTGAACCCACCACCTCTGGCATATGGGGCCAGCGCTCTATTCCTTTGAGCCACAGGTGCTGCCCGGGAATCACATTTTAATTACTCAAGCTTTTCAGTAAGTTACTCTATCTGCTAAGGCATATCCCATTCCTCTTTTTAAAACTTCCCTCAACCATTCTTGAACATTTACTTTGTCAGAAGAACTTTAGAGTCAGATAGTCATGATCCCAAAATCTTCTCTTGGGATTTCAACTGGAATAGATGGAACTGCCCACTGACGTGAGGTTGACATCTTTCAGAGGGGACCTGGGGGCCTCCAGCCAGGGCTCTTGCTCCCTTGGCAGCTGCCCAGGCCTTCAGGTGCTGCCCTCTGAGCAAGAGGGACAGGTGGGTGCTGCTTCTGCCCAGTGTCTGAGCCATCCCCACACAACCACGTCCACCCCAGCCTCTGATTCCAAGGCTTCTAGAAAGGACAAATTCCTACACATTCTTGATTTAATTTCTTTCCTTCCCCAGATGACATGGGTTCTAAACTTTCACAGCGAAATTCAGGGTGAAAAACATGGAATCTTCAGACCCTGCAGCAGAGCTCATGGGGAATATATTTTGTCAGAGAACATTCTGCTCCTAGCAAACTGCACTGAACACTCAGACGTGACCAACCTGGGGTAACCAGGACCCAGCTGAGACTTTGTTAAAAGATAGCTTTATTGTCATAGAATAATCTAAAATCCTCTCATTTTAAGTGCACAGTTGCATGATTTTTGGTAATTGTACAGAGCTGTGCAACCATCACCATAGCTCAATTTTAGAACATTCTTGTCACCCCCAGGAGATCCCTCATGCCTATTCATAGTCATTCTCTGGACGCTGCTTTGTCCTTAGCATGACACCATGGTGCAGAGGGTTGGAGGATGCATAGGGACCGTGTCCCCCAGAGATCCTCTGCCTGTGAGTCTAGGACAAATGCCCTAACAGCATAGGCATCATGACCCCCCCCCCAGGTCATATCCAGCCTCCTCCAGAGGGCAGTGGCCTCACTGAGCCCCATCATTCTCCTTTGCAGGTGGATAAAGTTTGAAGAAAAGGTGGAGGAAGGAGGCGAGCGCTGGAGCAAGCCCCACGTGTCTACACTGTCCTTGCACAGCCTCTTCGAGCTCCGTACCTGCCTGCAGACGGGGACAGTGCTGCTGGATTTGGACAGCGGGTCCCTGCCACAGATCATAGGTGAGGCAGGGGCTGCTGTGGGCTGTGGGTGTCTCTCCTGTGGTGCCTGACACCTGCCTGATTCTACAGAGACCAGCTTTGCCTCTGGCTCCCAAGCAAACAGGGAGAACAGCCCCGGGCATGGTCAGACATACCTCTTGCCATGACAATCTATTTCTTTTCAGGGTAAAATGGATCATTGCTGTCATTTAGTGGCATGTCAGAGGGAGAGGGCAGCTTGCCTTTCATACCTAAAAATTTTTGTGAGTTTTTTTAGATTTTGCCAGAAATATTATGCCCAAAATACTTTAACAAAAATAATTCATTTTGGATCTAAAACCATTTAACACATTATTCTTGTGCTTTCTGGGGCACTTTCATATGTACTGTTTCTTTTACTTTTCTTAATAATGTTGATGGAAAGAGCAGAGACTCCTCTATACCACGTACACACAGAGATATGCACTTGCCCTTGAACTTGAGGAGAGTGAGGACTGGTGATATGCCCAGTTTTCCACAGTTAGGGGCAAAGCCAGGACTATTTCCACATCCCCTGCCACCTCCAGGGCACCTTTAATCACACTTAGACTTGAAACTGGGGATTCCCACCCCAGGGCTGCTCTGTCCCACATGGACAAGGCACACTTGTTTCTTACGCAGATGATGTCATTGACAAGCAGATTGAAGATGGGCTCCTGCGGCCTGAGCTCCGGGAGAGGGTCAGCTACGTCCTCCTGAGGAGGCACCGTCACCAAACCAAGAAGCCCATCCACCGCTCCTTAGTCGACATTGGAAAGTCGGTCTCCACCACAAGTGAGTCAGGCCTCACGCTGATGGGCATGGGGCATGCATTGCCAGTCCCTGGGTGAGCCCGCCTTGGTGGCTAGTGGTTTTTGTAGAAATTCCAAGGTTCTGGTGATTTCTCAGCCTCCTTTATTGGCAGGTCTGCAGGGACCCCTCCACACATCCTTGTTGTCCCCACCACCAGAGCAGAACAATTTCTAGGAAGGGAGTGGCCTGCACAGTGCAATCACCAGGGGCCCTGATGTGTGTGTCCTAATGGCTGGGCCCTCCTTGGAGAGTAAGGTCTGGAGTGTGGCCTGGCAACAGAGAGAGAGGCCAGAAAGCTCCTAGGAGATCTCCTGTGTGCACAGCATTGGGAAATGCTGGTAGGGATGGGTGGTTTAAGAAAAGGACCCAGAAATTTCCCTCTTATCCTCTATGAGGAGCCAAGAGCTTCTGCAGAAAATGGAGCACATCAGGGTGGTGGAAGGAGCTGGGCTCATCTCAAGTGTGCCAGGACTTACAGACCTGGTAGTTGGTGTCACTCTGATTAGCAGAGTCCAGGCCCACTAAAGGAGAGTGGATTGTTCCATGCACTTGACCCTCCAACACTTCGCTCTCAATATCTGAGTCTAGACGTCCAGAAACACTAGCCAGGCTGAACCTGTCAGGTAAATGCAGTAACCAGGACAATGTTGCTGCATAAAAATTCTTGAAGAATCTCTTTAAATGAATAGTTTAAAAACAGAAAGTGTTTAATGTAACATAACACAAGATCCTACTCAGCATTTGCCACGTTTAGGGCATTGTTCTGAGGGTTCTTCCTGTGTTGACTCACTTCATCCCACAATAACCCCATGGCATAGGTACATTCTTATTATGCCCTTTTACAGATGAGGCACCCAAGATAGAGAGGTTAAGCTTGTAAGTGGCAGGATTAGGGATGAACCTGGGTGATCTACTACATCTGGAACCTATTTAATCAGTTGTGTATCTATCTTACTTTCCACAGTACAAACATTCTCTGCAACCTTATTCAGATCAATCACTTACTTCAATAAAACTTTCTTCCTGGAAGAGGAAGAGACATGTCTTGTAACTCAGTTTTATTTAGTTGACATGACCCCGCGAGTATACCATGCTAATCCGGGAGGCTGTGCTATCCCAGCAAGGCTGCCCAAGCCGAGTCTTCTCTGTTCCCCCTTCTAGATCGCAGCCCTGCCCGGAGCCCCGCACCAGGCCCGAGTCTACACCGCTCCACCGAAGACCTGCGGGTGCGGCAAGGCGCAGATTACGGACGTCTGTGTGAGTGCGTTCCCCGCGACTCAGTGGCAGCTTTGTTCAGGCTGTGGCAGCTTTGGCCTTTCCACACCATCATATGTGGAGAATAAAAGCCCAGAATCTGCCAAGAAATTTCAGGACATACATCAGGAGACATTTAACTTTCACCCCAAACCTGAGCTGCTCTCAGGGCCTAATTTGCCACCATAATATTTCAGATAATTCCTCTAAAAAATGAAGCTGTAGTCTAAATCAAGTCTTGGCATAATCAATGCCTAATCCCATGCTCTAGGCATTTTATCTTAGTCTGTACCTTTGTTTCACCAAACTACTAGCCCTGCTTTGGGAGTGAAAAGCTTTCCTAGAAACCAAATTAATAACAGGCTAGGTCCTTTCCCCCGGACAGTCAGGCAGCGATCCCACCACTGGGTGACAGTCTTGTACCACCACAGAGAAGAAATACAGGCTTGGAAGGTGAGAGGTTGCAGCTGGATTTTTCAGGCAGTTCATCAGGGATGCACAGACAGGTGAGCTGCGGGAAGGAGAGAGAGCTTGGGAAATGGGGAGAAACCGAAAAAGGAATGTGCGGAAGTATTTTCCTTTAAATACTTGTATTAAAATTCAAAGATACAAGCAAGTGCAGCCCAGGGCTATGCCCTTGTCCCTGATCTGAGGAATGACTTGAGGGCAATGTGGCCCCTGCCCACGGCCTCAGCCATTGGGGTTTTTCTGTGCTAAGGACCTCTGAGTCCAATTAGTCGCCCTTACCTGCCTGTTCCACATAGGGGTGCCGGAGGCAGTGGTTAGTGGGCAGAAGGTGGCTTTGGGTCGACCTTCCACACAGTTATCATTGCTTGTGAGATCACTGCCACACTGCCACAGCTCTGGATGGGAACTTAGATGACAAGCAAGAATGAGTGAGTACAGCTTTGTGTGAGACAGAGTGGGCACCTGCCCCAGGTGGCCCAGTTCACAGAGGGTTCCATACGGGGGAAGGCTCAGAGTGGAGGAGACACAGGTCTGAGCCCCGGAGAGTAACTAGGAGCGTTCCTAGGAGCGTTCCAGGAACGCAGGGTGGAGGGAGGGTGTTCTGCACAGAGGAGATAAATAGCAGGTGAAGGGAAAGAGCTGTCAGTGCCCAGGGTGTATGGGGAGGGCAGATGAGGGTCAAATCAAAGACGGCCCTGTGCACTCAGCCACAGAACCCAGATTTTATTCTGAAGGTAATGGGGACCTCTGAGAAGCTTGAAGCAGGAGCAAGCGATGACCAGATTTCTGCCTGAGAAAGAATAAATTAGAAGGGGACGAGATTGGAAGCAAAACCCTGGGCCTGCATTCAGGAACAGAGAGGACAGGGCAGAGCCAGAGTTAATGAGGAGTGGGAAGCAGGAGGCGGGGAAGCAGAAGGGGCCTGGTCCTAGATGTCTCCTGAACAGCCAGAGGATGGAGGGAGGGACTGTGAGTGGAATAGGGTCCCCAAGGGGCCAAAAGGGGCTGCTGTAAGGGTATGAAGTTCAGAAGAGAGAGTAGACTGGAGATGCACCACCCTGGGTGTAGCCTTGGCCCACATGTGTGGTGGAAGCAACAGGAGTGAATGTGATTGACCAAGGACTGCGAGGGTGACACATCTGGAGGGGAAGAGGGCAAAGACAGCAGTCTGAGGAATGCCAAGAAAGAGAAGGAGAAGCAAGACCAGAGTTTGGGAAGCAGAGGGTAGCCATAGGCCAAAAGCTGAGAAGTGATGGGTCTGTGTGTGTGCAGGAGACTGTGCTGCTAACGGACAGTGGCAGCTTTCTCCCATCTTCACAGAGGAAGGAAATACTGGGCAATTCATATAATTCTCTCTTGCTGTTTCTTTATGGGGAGCCTGCCCCCCCTTCATCAGCCTAAATCCTCGACTCATCTTTAACGATTCTTATGGGCATGGAGAACAGAAGTGAAACAAGTTTCCTCACCAACAAACTATGAGCTCAGTGACACCTCATCTAATAACACATCTCTGCCCCTCTCTCTGTCCGGGCTCTGTCACCCACAGAGTAGACGTCCTGGTGGAGTCCAGGATACTGGGGTGGAGAGGTAGAGACCTGAGTGGAGTCTCAAGTGTGCCAGGAATTACAGACCTGGAAGCTAGTGATTGAGACGTGAGGAGGAAGAACCAGGGTCTAGCAACTCTTGTAGGAAAGCTGCCACTGACAGGAAGGAGAGTGAGGGGATGCTAGCTTAGGGAGGCTGGGGAACAGGGGCGGGGGGCGTCCTCACTTTCATTGTGAACATGGGAGAGGCATGAGTAGGGCCAAGGGAAAAGGACCTGTGAGAGCCTGGCTTCCCTGAGATACCTTCTTTTTCTTGTTTCCTAGGTCACGCCCAGAGCAGGAGCATGAATGACATTTCCCGGACACCAAACACAGACCAGGTAGTAAAGCTCTTGCCCTGGGCTGCAGTGGAGGGCCCAAGCAGGAAGAATCTCTGGCTTCAGTGTCAGGGGACCTCTGTAGGCACAACTCCACTTCCCTGAAGGACCAGGAGTTCCCAGGAAGGACCCCAGTGGGAGCTCTAGGCTGCCTTGGTGACTGTGCCCAACCTGTCAGTCAGGTACTGAGTCCCAGGTGCTGGCTCTGTGCCAGGCCCTGGGGACAGTGGGGGACAGAGAACCAGATCAGATGACCCCCGCTGTCCTTGAGCTTGGGCTCTGTTGGAGAGAGAAGACCAGCACACAGACCTTCACCTCCCCTGTGACCCACGATTACCTTTAAAGACGGGGTAGGGAGTGGGACTGGCAGAGAGAAGGAAGTAAATCCTCCCTATTGGGAGAACAGTGGCAGTTACCTGGACCACCCAAAATAATGTGTTTTCTTCTTCAGCTGGGACAGGAGAACATCACCTCTGGTCTCCCACTAACTTGATCTCTTGATGAGATCAGAATCCTACAAACAGGTTGGGAACTCTGCCTAGAGGAGGCCCCTCAGTTCCAATCCCTGCAAACCTCAGGCCCCTCACCTGTGCCCCAGGCATAGGAGAAAGGTGACAAAGGAAACCTGCAATGTAGTGAGGAATCCTCAGGAGTTTGAGTGACCTCAGGGCCTTTTAGGTACTCCCCAAGTCTGATGGAAGGCAAAATCAAGACAGTCCCTAGTGTCCTGAGGGTCCTTTGATGCCAAAAAACAAAATAATAACAATGGCAAGATCAGCCACCATGTAAGGTGCACTTGCTGGGGCTGGGTGTGCTGTGCCGTGCAATGTTCTGAGCATCGGGAGAGCACCATTGTCACCCCCATTTTACTCATCAGAAAACGGTGAGGCATAGAGCACTGAACACTCCCAAGTCCATACTTCTGAAAGGTGGCAGGACCTTGATTCGACTCAGGCAGTCTGATTGTAGACCCCTTAATTTGGGAGTAATTTAGGAACCAGTCAGAATTCCATAATATTATGTAGCAAATTCAACACTTTTAGTCACACATACAGACAACAGAGCCATGGTAAGAAAGCATACCTCATGAAAGTCTTTCATAACCTATTTTAATCGAGGTGTAACTGGTAATGAAAATACTAGTGTCACCTGCACCAGGCAATGCTTCCCAGGTTTAGGGACCTGGCTGCTCATACTGCAGCACTGGGGCTTGCGTGCCAGTGGGAGCTCTGCAGGTACAAGCCCAGGGCATTTGCTCTGCAGGAACTTTCTTCATCATTGGTCTGAACAAACCTAAATTCCATGGCTGTTCTCAGCGGCAGCTCCCACATGAACAGAGAACGGGTTCAGATAGCACTGCCACGCTGCAGGGATGCCACAATACAGGGCTGGAACAGAGTTCTGTGGGGTCAGGAGGTGGGGTCAGCAGTGCCCTGGTCATGAGGGCCTGTGCCCGGGCTGTGACCAAGCCAGGATGGCCAGACATCAGCATACCCCCATCTCTGGGATGCTACCACCCTGGCCTCCTGACTACACATGTCACAACCTGCAGTGAAAAACCAAGGCCCTATTTCAATCCTTCTTGTCTCCTGGATCGCAAGTGAGTTGGCTGGGCCACCCCAAAGCCTCATTCTGCAGGGTGCTCCTGCCCATCTCACCTCTCCTCCCACTCCCTGGACATTCTCCCTGCCGGATGCCCAGGGCTCTAGGAGCTGGTATGGGGATGGTGGCTGCTCTGGCACACCCAGCCCTCCACCCTGAAGATTGCTGCTTATTAATCAGATGACTATGCCCCAAACAAAAGGACTTTTTGAGCCTTGGGGACTCTGGCCTTCCCATTAACTCCTGCCCTTGGTTTCCTCACCACATTAGGATCCATGGGGCTGTTGATGATTGCCAGGTAGTTTTGGAGACGTTCCCTCCCCCCACTGAATCTAAAAGATTATCAAAGTGCAGCCCTCTCTCATGTGCCTCTCCCAGCCTACCTGCTGGGTCTGTCAGAACAGCTTCGAGAATTTTTCCCAGGGAGGCCTCCAAGCAGTCTGAAAGCCACTGAGGGAGTGA
Source organism: Otolemur garnettii (assembly GCF_000181295.1). Classification (NCBI taxonomy): domain Eukaryota; kingdom Metazoa; phylum Chordata; class Mammalia; order Primates; family Galagidae; genus Otolemur; species Otolemur garnettii. Next base: position 1,808,123 of record NW_003852463.1, read on the forward strand.
CAGCAGGTATCCACTGAAGGGCAGTGAGGGAGTATCCACCGGTATCTCATTTCCCTCTCCCTGACCAGCGGAAAAACAAATTTATGAAGAAGATCCCAAAGGACTCAGAAGCCTCCAACGTGCTCGTGGGTGAGGTGGACTTCCTAGACCAGCCGTTCATCGCCTTCGTGCGTCTCATCCAGTCTGCCATGCTGGGCGGCGTGACGGAGGTGCCCGTCCCCACCAGGTGAGAGCCACTGTCACCTGCCCCAGGCCACCATCAGGAAGCCAGCTGTTCAGCGCTCCTGCCAGAGACACCCCTCAACATAGTGGCGCGCTGGGGAGGGAGATCTTCTGACTAGGGAAGAGTTATAGGGATTTCATTAAAAATAAGCACAAAAGAGAAGGAGACAACAGCTGGGAGAGAAGCTGTCAGGTGGGCTTGGCAGGCAGGATGAAGAAGAGGGTGCTCAAGGGGGGCCCAGTAGGAGTGGAAGAGGCCATGCTCCCCCAAAGCAAATATAGGGCTCAAAGGAGGGAAGTTGAAAAGCCAAGAATGGATCCTGATTAGGGCAGATTTCCTCTCTTTACCTGCTTCTGTTTTCCTTTTCACTTTCCTCCTCCTCTTACATCTTCTTTGTCTCCTCCTTTATCTTCTTTACAGATTTCTGTTCATACTACTGGGTCCTTCCGGGAGAGCAAAATCCTACAATGAAATTGGCCGCGCCATTGCAACCCTCATGGTGGATGACGTAAGTGGTGATCAAAAGCACGTGCCCCTGAATGTGGCAGCTCCCGTCAGGTGCGGCCCCTTCATTCATTTGTCCAGCAGGCACTTCTGAGCACCTACTGCATAGCAGGTGCTGTGCCAGATGCCGAAGATTACGGGGATCAGGGAAGAGTCATTGTCCTTTAGGAGTGATCAGTCAGGGTCTATACTAAAATTAATCATGTGCTAGCTGCCCAGGGACTCGGAGGACTTCACAAATGAGAGGGCTTTAAAGCGAGGGGTGATCAGGAGGTAGCTAGACCCAGCACACGCCTAGAAGGCGGGCATTCCAGACAAAGGGAAAGGGTTGGGCTTGGAGAAGCTGGATGGAAGTGGTTCAATGTAGGTTCAGTGCAAGAGCTTTGAGGGCAGGAGGTGACACTAGACAGGCGAGCCAGAGACTCCACAGAGCCTGTAAGCAGAGCTGAAAGTTCACACTCTGTCGCCAGAGTGCTGGGGATCCTAGAGGACTTTAATACAGGCATAACCTGATCACACCTGTAAGTCTGAAAGCATGCGTGCTCTGGAGACAGTGTGACTGACAAGGCTCCCAGATTGAAAAGCTGGGAGGTAAAAATGCATGTGAAACATCCAAGCTCCTCGGACTGGGCACTGTAAAGGTTTCCTAATGTGCTGGCTGTGTAGAAAACTGAAACCAGAAAGGCTAAGTAAACTGCAGAAAGAACACAGAGACTGCCTTCAGATCCCCCTGGCCGTGTTCTTCCTGCTGTGCTGTGTGCTCATCCCCAGACCCGAGAGCAAGTGGGCAGGCAAGCAGGGTTCAGAGGGTTCCTCTGACACTAGACATGAGCCCTTTGGAGAGGCTCGTGTCTTCTCCCTCCTCTCTCCTTGCCAGCTCTTCAGCGACGTGGCCTATAAAGCGCGCAACCGGGAAGATCTGATCGCAGGGATTGATGAGTTTCTGGATGAGGTCATTGTCCTTCCCCCTGGAGAATGGGACCCGAATATCCGAATTGAGCCCCCCAAAAAAGTGCCCTCTGCTGACAAGAGGTATGTATCTGAGTGAGGAGGTTGGAGAGGGGGGAGGACAAAGGGAGTTTCAACTTTGCTGGTATTATTTTATTTCTTTTAAAATAAACTGCAAGCTAAATGTGAGCATTTGTAAAATCTGGATGCTGGCCCTTCCCAGGATTGTGGGCTCCACTCTCCCTGGTCCCCTCCCCTTCCAGGAAGTCCGTGTTCTCCCTGGCGGAGCTGGGCCAGATGAATGGCTCTGTAGGAGGAGGTGGTGGTATGGCTGCAGGAGGCGGTGGAGGAGGTGGCTGCGGGGCTGGTGGCAGTGGCACCAGTGGAGCCAGCGGCGGGGATGACGGAGAGATGCCAGCCGTGCACGAAGTCGGAGAAGAGCTTATCTGGACAGGAAGGTGCCCACCTCAGGCCTGACAGTGACCCTGTGGTCCTTTAGGCCTGCCTCTTCCCCCTCTCTCTCAGCCTTTGGGACCTTCCCTACCACTGCCTGTAGACTATGGGCACTGACCAGGGTGCTTTCTCCCTCCCAGAGCCCTCCAAGCCCCTCTTGAATCTCAAAAAGGGAGATCCAAGAGAAGGGAATGGGACAGCAGATGCAGTAATGGAGGAAGTCAAACTTTTCTCTACATACCCTCTTGTCTAGTACTTGTTTCCTAGGACTGCCACAACAAAGTGCCACATATTAGGTGGCTTAAAACAACAGAAGGTTACTCACCTTCAGTTCTGGAGGCCAGAAGTTTCCAATCAGATGTTGGCAGGGCCATGCTCCCCCTGAGATTCCAAGGAGAGTTTTCCTGCCTCCTCTAAGCTTCTGGTGGTCTCCACCAATCCTTGGTGTTGGCTGCTTGCAACTGCATCACTCCCGTCTTTGCCTCTGTCACCATATGGACTTCTCCCTGAGCACGTCTCTGTCTTCACATAGCATTTTCCTCCTCTTACAAGGACACCCTAATGTATGTGGACTAGGACCCACCCTAGTAACTTCCTCTTAACTTGATTGTATCCGCAAAGACCCTTACATCCTCATAAGGTCACATTCACAGGTCCTGGGATTTAGGACTTTAATATATCTTTTGGGAAGATACGATTCAATTCATAACAGTACTTTCTTTTTTGATAAACTCAATATCTATTCAAAAACTCCTTTTCTGTTTTTTTAAGAAATTAAGAGAAAATTCTGCTGGGTTTCTCTGACAGCCCTTGGAGTCACTCGGGTTGATTTAGATCCAGGATAGGACATGGTTCTGCAAAGCTGTGAGTAAATTACAGCTTTGAGAATGAATCCCCCTGCCCAGGGGATTTGGCAATATCTAGAGACATTCTTGTTTGTCACAACTGGAGGGGGAGATGCTACTGGCATCTAATAGGTATAGGCCAGAGGTGCTGCTAAACATCTCACAGTGCACAGGGCAACTTCCTTCCGGGACTCTGGCAACAAAGGATTATCCAATCCAAAGTGTCAGTAGTGTCAAGGCTGAGAAACTCTGCTGCATGCTAGAGAGTGCATTAGGAGCTATGGGAAATAGCACCCCAATAAACACCATCTCCAAACCTAAAACTACCCTCGTAGTTGTTCTAGAGAGCAAAATATGCCTCTTACAAATTTAGAATTTGTCCTTAATTAATCCATGTTATAATCTGGAACGTCTCTGTTTCCTGAAGTTGGACACACCTGTGTTTCCCAAAGGCAGGAGCCCTGGGGATAATCAGGCATGTGAGGGGATCACCATTTGTGATTTCCATTCCATCAGACTTCCCCTTTCCCAAACAGGCTAAGTCCACCCTTCCCAGTGTGGATGGCGCCACCACAAACTTTCAGATCCTAAAGGTTCTGGTGGAAAGATCCTTGTCCCTCCACCCCCACCCCTCCTCAAGTTCCCTTGCTTGCCCCAGACTCTGCAGGTTCTTGTAAATAGCCTGCTTCCCCCTGATGTTAGTGTGAGAAAGCACCCCTGGGCCTGTCTTAAGCAGGTTCTTTGGTGGCCTGCGCCTGGACATCAAGAGGAAGCTGCCCTGGTTCCCAAGTGACTTCTACGATGGTTTCCACATTCAGTCCATCTCTGCCATCCTATTCATCTACCTCGGCTGTATCACCAACGCAATCACCTTTGGTGGGCTTCTGGGCGATGCCACCGACAATTATCAGGTATGTGTGAGCCGGGAACACAAGTGTGAAACCAGTAAAATCAGCCGCCACCTAGTGGCAGCAGAAAGTTTCTTCCCACCCAAGGTTTCATTCACCACCCAGGCAGAGAAAACCCAGGATATTTTCTCTTATCTATACCCTTCAAAATAAAAAGTAATCATCTAATAGTAATTAAAAGATCTAAAGTTAAATCATGGTAGGAGATGGACTTACTAAAGACCACAGTGAAAGATGCTATAGATAGGTTAGACTTTTAAGGGGATTCAGCTACTGTGGCGATTAGTACTTAAATGAACTGATATGTGAACGAACTTAACTCCATTACCTGAGTTGCTAATGTGGCTTTCTCCCCATACTTTTTTAATTAAGCCAAACTTGAATTCTTAGTTTGGAGTTAAGACAGTTTTAGAAGGATGGTAAGCTCCTACCATGACAACAACACAGGCCTCTGTGAGAAAACATCGGCTCAGCAGAGATACCAGGCCAACTCCTAGGCTCCTAGGCAAGGGTCTTCTCTGATGGGTGCCTGTAGAGTGAAGGCACTGGAAAGCTCAGCGCACCCTTTGTAGATAAACTGAGGTGAGTGCCTATTGCCAGCCACACCTCTCTCCTGAGCTTCAGGTTCAATGTCCAGCCGCCACCTGGGCACATGCTCATGGCTGCTCCTCAGGAGCCCCCAGCTTGCACAGCCAACATTCATCCATCTTCTCTCCTGAACTTCTGCTTCTGGGCTTCCCCCAGCATGACACCTGACCCCATGGTTCACTCAGCTGTCCCCAACAGAAAGCTGGCCTCATCCCTGACTCAAGGATTCCTCCCCCATGTGTTCTCCTGACTGGGCCCTACTTACCTCTCTGCAGCCCTGCCCTGCTCTCCCACTCCATGTTCCCTTCTCCATCAGTCCTGATCATCATTCAGTTCTTCAAAGACATGCCATCTTCCAACCCCAGACTTTGTACATACTGTCCTTCTTCCTAGGTCACACTTTCCCATCACTCCACTTAACCCTATTTTCCTGGTCAATTTCCTGCTCATTTTGGGGGTCTGGCACATAATAGGAAGTTAACAGACGTTGAATGAATGAATGGATGATCTGACCTCTAAAAGAACCAAACACGTTTGGATGAGTGAATAATTAGATGGAGGAATGGGTTAGACTACCATGGGAGGAGAATGGACGCAGGGACAAGCATATCCACTGTTTACTAGGTTATAGGATGCCCTAAAAGTCACACAGGATCTTTATACAAATGGAGTTAGGGAGGGTAACACTGGTCACATTGTGGAGTAGGAGACAGGGAGCAGAGATGGGGAACAGGGTTCAGAACAAAGCCCACAAACTGAGGCCGGGCCCTTGGAGGGCTGGCTGGGCTGCCGCTGTGTGGAGAGAGCCCTGTCCTGCCTGCATGAGCCTCACATTCCTCATGTCTCCAGGGAGTGATGGAGAGCTTCCTGGGCACTGCCATGGCTGGCTCCTTGTTTTGCCTCTTCTCGGGACAGCCTCTCATCATCCTCAGCAGCACAGGGCCCATCCTCATCTTCGAGAAGCTCCTCTTTGACTTCAGCAAGTAGGTGTCCTTTGTTGGCCCAGGTGCCTACTTTCATGCTTGGCAGTGTGCCAAGCCCAGGGCAGGGGAACAGACTCAAAGATGAGGCTAGAGTTGGGCACCAAAGCCCTCCTTAAGTACGCGAGAGGAGGAACTTGGTGCTCCATGTGGTCCCTCCTGACTCCTGCCAGATACCTGCCTTTGAGCCACCCTAGTGCATATTAGCACAGCCCATAGGGACCAGCAAAGACAAGGAGAGGCTCATGAGCAATTACAACTTGAAGGTCAGTACAGTGTATAAAAAGTCTTGGGCTACATGTCAGAAGGGGCAGCCTTCTGGACCTGCACAGTTCCTGACTCCACTCCAGTCCTAACTGACTTCATCTACAGCATGAGGGTTGGGACTAGATCACCTCTAAGGCCTGTTCCAGCCCTGGTCCCCTGAAATGCCATTTTTTTGCTTACTCTGGTTGTCTGTTACCAACTACTGTGTAAGCACTGAGATGTCTTGGTGCTTCCTGTGTCTCCTTCCCACCCCCCATGGGATCTCAGAAATCAGATAACTCCACCCAGGAATTGTCTCTGTCCCTAGCCCTCTTACAGTCCCTAGATGGGCATCTGTGCTGAGCACAGCCAGGAGCCCTGGACTGGAGGCCCCTCCCTTCCCTCTGCCTTCCAGAGGCAACGGCCTGGACTACATGGAGTTCCGCCTCTGGATTGGCCTACACTCAGCTGTCCAGTGCCTTGTCCTGGTGGCCACAGATGCCAGCTTTATCATTAAATACATCACCCGCTTCACCGAGGAAGGCTTCTCCACCCTCATCAGCTTCATCTTCATCTATGATGCCATCAAGAAGATGATCAGTGCCTTCAGGTACTACCCCATCAACATGGACTTCAAGCCCGACGCCATCACCACCTACAAATGCGAGTGTGTTGCCCCTGACACAGGTAACCAGTAACCCCAGATGTGGTATGGACCCTCCCCCTTCCACCTGCTTCCCTACCTCACCACAGCTCTCTACTCAAATGCAGGAGACTGAGCCTATATGGGAAGGGCTGCTCAGCCCAGGGCTTACTGCTCCAAGGGAGCAAGTGCAGGGTCTTAAACCAAGTTTTCCGAAGGAAGCCAAGGGGACAGTAGATTTCATAGGAGTCAAAATACTCACATGCAGGTTTATAATCAGGACACCATGGGTGTACCCCAGGAAGAAGTAGGCAACTTTGCCTTGGTGTGGGGTGATGTGGAGGCCACATATCTGGAGGCCACATATCTGTCAGAAGTGCTGCCCAGGCCAGAGGGAGACTCATAGTGTGTAAAGCCTCCCAACTCCATAGTGCATGCTATAATGAGCTCAGCCCATCACTGTGCTGCCAGAGGGGTCACACATCTTGTAAGGCAAGACCATACCAGATAGATGAACATCCCTATAAATGGGAACACATGCAGGGTAGAGGGTTCATCAACCATGCCATTTCAAGAATAGCTGGAGAACCTGGGGTTATTCAGCCTCTTTGGGATGTGAGAGAAGGACTGTTATGTCATGGAAAGGACACATTCACCCTCAGTAACCACGAGATGTAGAACAGAACAGGTAATGGGGAATAGAAGCTCCAGGGAGCCAGATGCTGGCTGAATTTAAGAAGAACCTACAGTGGTGGAATCACCACCATGAGAGGTCTCAGCCCCCTTGGCTAGTAACAAGTCACTTAGACACACTGTGGATGTCCATCTGCTGAGGATGTTGTAAAAAGGATCCCCATGCTGGGTGGGAGGCTGAATTGGTGAACTGGCCAACCTGATAACTGTGCCATGCCTGTGGAGTTCCTTTCTGGCCAAAAAAACTGTCATCTGTAATGTTAAAGCTTCCCATAGTGTCTGAACTTCTGGCCTCCTTCACAGTCATAATCATGCCCCCAAGAGCCTTCTGTGTGATGTTCTCAGGTTGCCAGGGATGCTACAAAGCAGGAACGGGAGCCACACACACATCCAGGCACCACCAGCTTGGACTCACAGAGAGCAAACTGAGGTCCAGAGACCACCCAAGATCACACGGAACCTCCATTTCCCAAGCCATAAAAGAGTGGTAGCAATGGTGGTCCTGCCCATTCTATAGGACTCTTGTGAGGTTTTCAGATCTAGATCCAGGTTGAGTTGGAGGAAATAGGTAGATATTGGGTTGTTCAGCCCCTTAATACATTACTATGGATAAAAAATTCATCACAAGCCATTCTAAACATTTGTTGTACAATTATTATGTGCCCTACTTTAGCCCAGGCCTTGTGCAAGGAGTTGAGTTGTCACTGTATCTCTCTTCCTCTGTCGCTGTACTGATTTTGTAAAGAAATCTATTTAGACTTAATTTTTTCCATCATTAATTTTAAGTTATTCCATTAAAATCCAGTGATAGGTGAAGCTACTCTTTGTCCTAAGCAAAGGCATGTTGTTTGCCCAGAGCAGGGAGAGCCTCCCCATAGGCCCTTCCCTTCTGCCTGGGGCGAATTCTGCCTCTGTGGGCCAGCACCCATCAGAGCACTCCCTTTCACTGCTTGTGCCTCCCAGGCTGTGGGTTCATTGCACTGAACACAAAGTTTTCCCAAACATGTCTTCTAGAAGCACAAGTCTTTGATCTCTTTTAGAAACAGTCCAAACTCTGGAGTTACATGGAATAATTCATCCACAGGAAAAACCAAAGCTGGGGTGCCTTAGGCACAGGGGAAATAGGAGCATAGAAGGTAAGGTTTGAGGAGTATAATAAAGCCACTTGTTCCCAGATAGCTCCCCCTCTGGCCTTGCCCAGGTGCCTGATGTCACCTTATTCTTTGGGTCATGCTATTGGCAGAGTTCTCAAAGTGTGGCCCCCAGACCAGCAGCATCTGGCAACTTGTTAGAAATACAAATTCTGGGCCCCCCACTCCACTTCTGAATCAGAAACTCTGGGGTAGGATCTGACCATCTGTATGTCCAAAAGCCTTTCAAGTGATTCTGATGCACTTTCAAGTTTGAGAACCACTGCTCAATCGAACTGCTGATTAGTAATACTGAGCCAATATTAGCCACTAACCTCAGTAAGATTAGGTTTTCAATTTCTTCACAGAGAATAGAGGAGCTGAAACCAGTACAAGTTAGTTTTGATTAGGAGAATGTGGCAAGTGCTAGATATTTGGGATACTGAGGAGAGGGGTTGGGGGTGCTGTAAGGTTCTTTCCCAGTCTATGGACCATCTGCTTATTAATTGTTCCATATTCTACAAAGCCTGATCTCACTATGGCATACTCACTCTTTGTCAGTCTTCACCACTCTCTCTTATATTTAATTTTGTTTCCATTGTAACTGATTTGTATTCTGTTTATGAACGCTGCACACATTGATTTGGCTGCTTTCAACCCCAAGTGAGTACCACTTTGTAAACACAAAAAATTTTAAATATTTGATATTTAGAAAGTTTCTGGAATATCCCATGTTACATTTCTTCCACGTTCATCTCAAATAGCTTTCAGATAAACTGTACAAACTTCTCAATACAAAAGAATCGATAAGCCTAAGCAGAAGACATGAAAGGAATGTCTGGTCCAATGGAAATGTTGGGTAGTGGAAACACTTCTGAAGTCCCGAGGTTCAAACATCAGCCAGGAATTCTCTAGCACTTGGGTGGGTGGCCCTGAGTCGGGCTTCTTGCCCAGCTTCTCTGTCTCTGCCCTTAATTGAACATCATGTTCTTGTGGTCAGTAATGTGAGGAAAGACAGCTGATGTCCCTGATTTCTAATAAGTGAAGCCAGCTTCAAAACAATCCTAACCAACCTCTGGGTTTGTAGCAATTTTAGGAATATTCTTCCTGGGCTCAAAACTGAATGCCTTCACCACCCAGCCCCACCCAGATGGCCCAGAAGGGAATGGCATAGAGGGGCCCTGTGATGCCATTGGCAGGAGTGGGATGACTTGCTAGAGATTGGGAGAAGCCCCAAGATCAACCTCTTCTTTCTGGGTTTCTAGCCAACTAGCAGGAGCCAAATGGGGCCTGCAACATATTTCAGTCTTGGTCCTAACAAACTGGCCAGTAAGCCTCCTCCCTCCCTACCCAGAATTGCTGCAGGGAAACTGCAGAGTCTGCCTTTGCTGGGAAAAGGAAGGGGAGGAGCACCCAGCCCTTGCTTCTATCCTTATAGTTCAGGAGAAAGGGAAGGCAGGAGGCCTCCAAAGCCTGGCTCTTTCTGAGTGTCTGCATACCTGGAAAGCCTGGCCCTATGAGTTAGGAGTGAGGGAGGCAGAAGATGCGGGGAGCAGAAGGGTCATGTGAAATGAGAATAGGGGCTAGGCACTGTGGCTCACACATATAATCCCAGCACTCTGGGAAGCCAAGGCAGGAGGATCCCTTGAGCTAAGGAGTTTGAGACCAGCCTGAGCAAGAGTGAATCCTGTCTCTACTAAAAGTAGAAAATCTAGGCTCGGTGCCTGTGGCTCAAGTGGCTAAGGCACCAGCCACATACACTTAAGGTGGCAGGTTTGAATCCAGGCCGGGCCCGCCAAACAACAATGATGGCTG
>NW_003852463.1:1818224-1823980 GCF_000181295.1 Otolemur garnettii
CTCAAAAAAAAAAAAAAAAAAAAAAAAGTAGAAAATCTAGCTGGGGAAAGTAGCATTTGCCTGTAGTTACATCTACTTTGGAGGCTAAAGCAAGAGGACCATTTGAGACCAAGAATTTGAGGTTGCTATGACCTATGATGCCATGCCACTCTAGCCTGGGCAACAGAGTGAGACTCCATCAAAAAAGAAAAGAAGAAGCAAAAGAGGAAAGAAGGGGGAAAGAAGGAAGGAAAGAAGGAAAGGGGGAAGGGAGGGAGGGAAGTAGGGAAAGAAAGGTGAAAGGAAGAAAGGAAAGAACGAAGAGAAGGAGGGAGGGAGGGAGGGAGAGAAAGAGAGAAAGGAAGGAAGGAAAGAAAGAAATAAACTGAGAAGTCAGTGAGTGTGACTCCTCTTAACTCTCCTCTTGGCCCCTGAAGGGACCCTCATATGCTCCTTCACAGTGAGGGACTCTGAGGCCAGGGAAGGGAAGTGCCTGGGATGGGATGCAGAGTGAATAGCTCGGAGCAGCACCTTTGGGCTTCCGATTCTCCTTCAGGTCTTGAACCTGGTTTTTATTTATGTATGTATTGGAGGCAGCTTCTTGCTCTACCACCCCAGGATAGAGTGCAGTGGCATCATGTAGCTCTCTGCAATCTCAAACTTTGGCCTCAGCCTCCTGAGTAGCTGGGACTACAGGTGCCCACCATGATGCCCGACTAATTTTTCTTTTTCTTTTCTTTCTTTTTTTTTTTTTTAGTAGAGCTGGGGTCTTGCTCTTCCTCAGGTTGATCTCAAACTCCCACCTCAGGCTCCCAGAGTGTTAGGAGTACAGGTGTGAGCCACTGCACCTGGCAGAGAATCTGGTTTAACTTTCCTCAGTTTGCATTCAAGGGATAAATTAGAGACGATAATTTCAAAGCCAACAAGTTCTCACTGGCTCAGTGGACCTTAAAAAAAGCACATCTGAAGAGGGGCAGGAAGGAAGGGTACTTTATGGAGGGGAATAGCATGAGGAAGTTCTCTGTGCCCAGCTGGGAGGTTTATAGGATCTGGGCCAGCCTGCCTGGGCTGGGACCATGGCTCCAAGTATGAGCTGTGTGACCTTTGGCAAGCTACTTAACCTCTCTGGGCCTCAGTTACCTCATCTGTATAATGGAGATACTTCAGAGAGATTCCGGAACAAATGAGGGTTTTGTGTAGTGCATGGCATAGAGTAAGTTCTTTGAAAATAATTTTTAATCCTGACAGCCCAGCGCTGTCAGGTTCATTGACCAGCAGGGATTCACAAGGCACATTATTAACTCCTTTGTCTTAGCCCTTTGTTTAAGGACCAAATACATCATTTGGGGTTTTTAAATGGCATTTATTGGCAGGCAGGAGCTATCCTAGGATGGCTAGGATGTCAGAGCCAGGGCCAGGGCTCTGCCCCACCAACCCTTCCCTAACTTGGGGAAAGTAAGGAGAGTAAAGATGGAAGCCAACTTCGGCTCTGAGGAACAGGGGGAGATGGGGAGGAGGATGCCCAGGGGGATGCAGGCTCCTGGCTGGCCCAGCAACAGCTGACCTTCACCATCTCATCCGCAGTGAATACAACTGTGTTCAATGCTTCAGCCCTGCTGGCACCCAGCACCAACGCTTCTCTGGTGAGTCCTTTCCCCTTCAGTCAGACGTTCAAGTGTTTTTGTTTGTGGAAGGAGTGAGAAAAGAGTTGGGAAACTGAAATCAACTTATGGCCACCAAGACTTACAGAGGCCAGTCCCAGCTACCCATCAGGGTCACCTGCAGAGTGACTTTCTGTCACCTTTGTAAATGCACAGTATACTGTAAACACCCCATGTGAAAGCATGCCTCATCTGTTAGATCCTTGTGTATAAATATGATACACAAAGGAAGGGGAGGTGGAGATGTCAAATGGTTTCATTTAGGGCTGTAAGGAAGCCCTAAATAAGCATAAATAGAGCTTCCCATTAGCTTTCTTCCCTTTCTAGGACTCCAAATTCCCACCTGAGAATGCCACTTCCCAGCCCCAGAAGGTTTATTAGTCCTCCCCCACTCAAGAATCTGATCTATCCTTTGCACACCTTAGTCCCTGGGGTCCCCAGATCTGGTCTGCCCTTCCTGATAATGATGACTGTGGCCTTCAGGAAAATGATGTCCTAGCCTAAGTGGCTTAATAATGGGAAGTTCAAATCCAGCTCAAGAGTAGCATTTGGTTGGCCTTGGGGGAGATTTGTGAGTATTTAGCATCTCTGAGGTTGCTTCTTACGTTACCTCCACATAGGCAAGTAACCCGTCATACATCCCAGTTGGCAATTTAACCTAAAATTTTTGCCAGACGTGGTGGCTCATGCCTGTAATCCTAGCACTCTGGGAGGCTGAGGCTGGTGGATTGCCTGAGTTCATGGGTTTGAGACCAGCCTGAGTAAGAGCGAGACCCCCGTCTCTAAAAATAGCCGGGCATTGTAGCAGGCACCTATAGTCCCAGCTAGTTGGGAGGCTGAGGCAAGAGAATGGCTTAAGCCCAAGGGTTTGAGGTTGCTGTGAGCTGTGACGCCCTGGCACTCTACTGAGGGTGACAAAATGAGACTCTGTCTCAAAAATATATAAATAATAAAATTTTTCAAATATCAGATTCTGAAGGAGAAAAACTAAATCAGCCAGAGCCTATTTCAGAATTCCTATTACATGCAAGGTGCTGTGTATACTGAGGACTAAAAAGGCAAGTAGGAAACCCATATGGCTCCATCCTCATACTTGCCTTTCATTTGCCTGTGGCGAGGACCCTGGAAAGTCATGGAACAGCACAAGCAGAGCACAACATGCATCTAATAAAGGCCAAACGTGTGCATCAACCTTCAAGGCAGAAAGAGACAAGCTGGAGAGGCCAGGGAAAGCCTGCAGAAAAAGTGGAATCCCAGCCACTCTTCAAGGCTAGGAAAAAATTTGTTTCTGCAGAGAAAAGCACATTCCAGGCCAAGAGAACAGCATAGGCAGAGGGCAGAGAAGCACAAAACTGTGCAGAGGACGGAGGGAGGCCCAGACAGGAGTGAAGGTGGGGACTGAACAAGGACATGACAAGAGACAAGCTAGGAAAGAGGTGGGGGGCCAGGCCAGAGAGGGCAGCAGAGGAATGCTGCCCTGCAGGGGGCAAATTGCTCTAGTGATTGAGGGGCACAGGAGATGGGGCCCCAGAAGACAAAACAGCTCTATGCAGGACACTCACACACCATGAAGAATGGTTTCTGGCCTCCTGACTTCTTGTATCTATTGCTGCATAACAAACCACCCTTAAACATAGTGGATTAAGGCAGCAGCAAGTATATTGCTCATAATTCTGTAGGTTGGCTGGCTGTTCTGCTCATGTCACCTGGACTCATTGCTGTGGCTGTATTCAGCCGGCAGGTCTGCTGGGGCCTGGGCTCAGATGAAGCAGCGGTGGTGGCTCGACCTGCCTCTTCACATGGTTTTTTCCATTCTGAGATTTCTCTCAGGTTTCCAAATAAATAAGCACAGAAACTGCAGGCCTGTTGAAGCTGAGTCCCTAGAACCTGCTTACTGTCACTTCCTCCCCTCCCTATTGGTCTAAGCCAATCAAAGGCCAGTCTAGATTCATGAGGTGGAAAAGTAGACTTCACCTTTAAGGGAGAGTTGTCCGTATCACCCTGTAAGGGAACATGGACACTGGAAGGCGCCATTCACTGGAGACCATTATTATAACAAACTACCACTCTGTTCTCAGTGCAAACATTCACTAGAACCAGTTGCAAGCATCTCATTCCATAGCTGTTCCTGATCATGTGCACATTAATTTTTTTTTTTTTTTGACAGAGCCTCAGGCTATCCTCCTGGGTAGAGTGCCATGGCATCACAGCTCACAGCAACCTCCAACTCCTGGGCTCAAGCAAGTCTCCTGCCTCAGCCTGCCAAGTAGCTGGGACTACAGGCACCCACCACAACGCCCGGACATTTTTTGGTTGCAGCCATCATTGTTGTTTGGCGGGCCCGGGCTGGGGATTCGAACCCGCCACCTTAGGTGTATGTGGCTGGCGCCTTAGCCGCTTGAGCCACAGGCGCCGAGCCCACATTAATTTTTTTAATGTACAGGGCATCCCAAAAGTCACCATGCATAGGGAAAATAAAAAATTACAGCTAAATGTACCTTTATTTACAAAATATTCATTGCAAAATTTTACAGAATATTTTCTATCTGGCCGGGCACGGTGGCTCATGCCTGTAATCCTAGCACTCTGGGAGGCTGAAGTGGGTGGATTGCTTGAGCTCAGGAGTTCCAGATCAGCCTGAGCAAGAGTGAGACCCTTGTCTCTACTAAAAATAGAGAAAAAACTAGCTAGGCATGGTGGCTGAGCCTGTAGTCCCAGCTACTTGGGAAGCTGAGGCAGGAGAAAAACTTGAATCCAAGAGTTTGAGGTTACTATGAGCTACGATGACACCCAGGCACTCTACCCAGGGCTATGGAGTGAGAATCTGTCTCAAACTATATATATATTCCCCCACACACACACATGTTGGCCATCTCATTCTATACACACAAGAAGTCTTCTCTCCCACTCGTGGTGAACATGTTCCAAGAGATCTGTTGTTACACCCTTAGATCAATAGGGAGGGGAGCAAGTGACAGTAAGCAGGTTCTGGGAACTCAGCCTCAACAGGCCTGCAGCTTCTGTGCTTATTCCCTTGGAAACCTGAGAGAAATCTCAGGATGGAAAAAACCATGTGAAGAGGCAGGTTGAGCTTCATTTTCCTTATGTAGGAAGACTTTGGAACATCCTGTATATCAAAAGTTATTCTCCTTTCTTCCAACTTTCATTAGTCTTAAGAATATGTATGTATGTATGTATTTATGTATGTATATACATAATTTCTATACAAAATTTCATTATTGTGCATGCCCTGGACTTTAGGCAATTGGGACAGTAAGGAGGAAAGTGGCAGAAATGACCCAAGAGGGGACGGACAAGGGAGTGAGCCCCAATATGTGGAAGGGTGTGACAGAGGAGACAAAGGGAGAGAAGAGATGGGAGACACTGCGGAAAGGAGGCACCAGTGGGCCTGTGGTTAACTGGTAGGAGCCAGAGCTGCTGCTTGGGCATCCTCCCTGCAGTCTGCTCCTTGCTGGCAGAGCAACACATCCTAGAATACAATGAAGAAACATGTGTCACCCCCTTATCTGCCTAGGGAACCACCAGCTTGTCATTCCTCTACCCAGCCTACCCATAGAAACATCACTCTGTTGCTGAGGGCACTGTCATGGACAGGAGGGCTACAGAGAGTGTGGGATGCCTGGGGACCACAGGGGGAAGGACACAGCTGACCCAGTGGGAAAGCCCTGACTCTCTTTCTCTCCTCTGCTTGGTCTCCAAGTACAACCCCCTCAACCTCACAGCCCTGGACTGGTCCCTGCTGAGCAAGAAGGAGTGTCTGAGCTACGGAGGGCGCCTGCTCGGGAATTCCTGCCAGTACATCCCAGACCTGGCGCTCATGTCCTTCATCCTTTTCTTTGGGACATACTCCATGACCCTGACGCTAAAGAAGTTCAAATTCAGCCGCTATTTTCCTACCAAGGTAAGCTCACTTGCAGTTCGGTGGGGACATATGGTGATCACTGTTGAGGAAGGCCTTGCTGAGTCTCCCACTGACAGGGTAGGCTCCCCGCAGGCACTGACCTGCTGGGAGGTCAAGTTAAGTCAGAAAGAACTGGGTTCCCTTCTTGGCCAGACCCCTCGACAATGCTTGGTATTTTTTTTTTTTTTTTTTTT
>NW_003852463.1:1824885-1835569 GCF_000181295.1 Otolemur garnettii
GTTTTTGGCTGGGGCTGGGTTTGAACCCGCCACCTCTGGCATATGGCACCGGCGCCCTACTCCTTTGAGCCACAGGCACCGCCCTCTTTCTAGGTTCTTTATTCTGTTCCATTGATTTATTTTACATCAGTATCATAGTCTTTTCGTCATTAACTTATAATAAGTCTTTTCATCTTTTACACTAAATTCTCCCTCTTTGCCCTTGTTTAATATTAGCTTGGCCCTTTACGTTCCTACACGAATTTCAGAATCACTTTAAATTTTACCAAAATACAAACTTCTTGAAGTTTTGATACGATTATCATGACACCATATATAAATTTGAGAAGAACTGATGTCTTCCAAGTTTTAAGTCTCTGATTCATGAAAATGGTACATTTCATTTATTTTGATCTTCTTTCTTTCCATAATGTTTTATAGGTTTTGGTCTTGAGGATTTAAGCAATTTTTGTTAGATTTATTCCTAGGTACTTGGGGATTTTTCTAAATACTGCTTGTTTGTGACTAGAATGTAACATTTATTAATCAAAATAGCACCTGGGGCAGGACTGGTGGCTCATCCTTATAATCCCAACACTTAGGGAATCCAACTCCTTGAGTCTAGGAGTTCAAGATAAACTTGGAAAACATAGCAAGTACCCAGCTCAAAAAAATAAAAATAAAAATTAACCATTTATGGTGGCACATGCTTGTACTCTCAGCTACTTGGGAAGCCAAGGTAGGGATATTACTTGAGCCCAGGAGTTTGGGGTTGCTATGATTGTACCACGCAGTCCAGACTGGGTGACAGAGTAAGAACCTGTCTCTAGAAAAAAATTTGCTATTTCAATTTTTTTCAATTTACAAAAAAATTTCCCAGCATTTTCATACTTGATCATTGACTATGTCCTAGGAAGAGACTCTCAGAAGAATTTTAGCAACTCGTGCCGTAAACCCCAGAAACACTTTCCTAAAGCTGTTTTAAGTAATTATTACCACTGCTAATACTGATAATAATAAGGATAAAGTCTTTGATATGAATAGTTAAATTTTTCCCATCATTTTTTTTTAAATACTGAGTAAAAATATTTTTCTTTTTTTTGGCTGGGGCTGGGTTTGAACCCACCACCTCTAGCATATGGGGCTGGTGCCCTACTCCTTGAGCCACAGGCGCCACCTGAGTAAAAATCTTTTTTTTTTTATTTCTCATAACATAACTGTGTACATTAATGCAATCATGTGGTACAGTGTGCTGTTTTCATATACATTTTGAAATACCCTCATCAAACTGGTTATTGTAACCTTCATGTCATTTTCTTAGTTATTGAGTTAAGACATTCATACTCTGCTTTTAGAAAGATTCACTTGTACCCTTGTAAGATGAATCATAGAGGTGACCCCACCAATCACCCTCCCTCCCCCCATCCACCCCCCTCACCTCCCTTCTCCCACCCCCTTCTCATATTCTAAGGCTACAATTAGGTTATGCCATTCCTATAAAAGCTATGAATTAGTTTCAAAATAGGGCTGTGTACATTGGATACTTTTTCTTCCATTCTTGAGATACTTGGCTAAGAAGAACATTTTCTAATTCCATCCATATAAGCATGAAGGAGGTAAAGTCTCCATCTTTCTTTAGGGCTGCATAGTATTCCATGGTGTACATGTACCACAATTTATTGATCCATTCGTGGGTCGATGGGCATTTGGGCTTCTTCCATGATCTAGCAATTATGAATTGGGCTGCAATAAACATTCTGATACAAATATCTTTGTTGTAATTCGATTTTTGGTCTTCTGGATATATACCTAATAAAGGAATTGCAGGATCAAATGGCAGGTCTATTTTTAGTTCTCTCAGTGTTCTCCAGATGTCTTTCCAAAAGGAACAAATTAATTTGCATTCCCACCAGCAGTATAAAGTGTTCCCTTTTCTCCACATCCACGCCAACATCTCTGGTTTTGGAATTTTGTGATAGGGGCTAATCTTAACGGGGGTTAGGTGGTACCTCAAAGTAGTTTTGATTTGCATTTCTCTGATGATTAAGGATGGAGAGCATTTTTTCATATATCTGTAGGCCATGCACCTATCTTCTTTAGAGAAATTTCTATTCAAGTCCCTTGCTCACCCTGAGATGGGATCGCTTGTTTTTTTCTTGCTAGTACGTTTGAGTTCTCTGTGCATTCTGGTTATTAAACCTTTGTCGGAGACATAACCAGCAAATATCTTCTCCCATTCTGAGGGCTGTCTACCCGCTTTATTTACTGTGTTCTTGGCTGTGCAGAAACTTTTAAGTTTGATCAGGTCCCAAAAGTGTATTTTTGACATTGCTTCAATTGCCCGAGGGGTCCTCCTCATAAAATTTTCACCCAAGCCTATTTCTTCAAGTGTTTTCCCTACACTTTCTTCTAGTATTTTCATAGTTTCATGTCTTAAGTTTAAATCTTCAATCCAGTGAGAATTTATCTTAGTTAATGGTGATAGGTGTGGGTCTAGTTTCAGTCTTCTACCGGTCGCCATCTAAAAATCTTTTTCGGAAGCTTTGCAATATATAAACTGAGAACAGAGTACTTACAATACAAAAGCATCCTTAAGAATAGTCCTCTACTTTCCTCTCCACTTCCAACCAGATCATATCCCTAAGTCTCCTCTTTTGTAAAATTTCTAGAGCAGTGACTCTGAATGTCTGAAAATGTTTATCTGTTGCCTACAAGACAACACATAGTGTGAAATTCTTGTGTTGCCAACTTTTTCCCTTCAAATTACTTAAAAATATCTTGGTTGCCTCTGGAATTTAGTGTTCCAAAGAAAGGCCACACACCATTTCACAACCATCAGACTGGTGAACAGATAATGGTCTTGGAATACCAAGTGTTGGAGGTGAATGGATAGGTAGGAGAGTAAAAAGGTGCATCCAGTGGCTCACACTTGTAATCCTAGCACTCTAGGAGGCCAAGACAGGAGGATCCCTTGAGCTCAGACCTCTGGCACAAACCTGAGCAAGAGTAAGACCCTGTCTCTACTAAAAATAGAAAAAGTAGCCATGTGTTGTGATGGGTGCCTATAGTCCCAGCTACTAGGGAGGCTGAAGCAGGAGGATTGCTTGAGCTCAAGAGTTTGAGGTTTCTGTGAGGCAGGCTGATGCCATGGCACTCTAGCCTGAGTGACAGACTGAGACCATCTCAAAAGAAAAAAAAAAGGTACATCCAGTTTAGAAAGCAGCTGGCACTCTCTCGATGGGTTGGACCACGTGAAATTGCCTCTACATGTATTTGACTACTTTGACTTACACAACTGGCAAATTCATATGGCTTTACTTAATAATTGTTTTGATCTAGGAATATTGTAGAAAAAGAAGTATAAACCTAGCACACTACTTGGTTCTGCCAATATTTATATGAGTGTCATGTTTCAAGCTGTTATTGATTTACAACTTTTAGAATTGACTGATAGATAAAACACACAAGTCCTGTGTTTAAGGAACAGAATGTGAGTATTCTCATCTTCAACAATGTAAACATCGAAGTGGAAGTATTGCAGGGAAAGGATGGAAGGGAGAGGAGAGGGGTGACAGGAAGGATTGGGCAGCAGTCCTCACCTGACACAACGGAGAATGGGAGAGATTGGCAAATGTTAATGGAAAGACAAGTTTGAGTATGTAACTTGAAAGTCCAGAGGAAACCCATAGGTTGGAAATAAGGAAAGGGCAGGAAGGATAGTGTAAATAATTATCAATAGGTAATGCCTTAAATTAGTAAATAAAAATGTTGAAGTATAAGCATATTAGTTAATGACATGGAAGAAACCACCAGAACAACTAACATCAAACAGACATAAATGGTATATATGGAAGGTGGAATTAGAGTGAAGAAAAGGGAAGTGGGGGACTTTACTTTCCACTGTCTTTTTATACTATGTGAGTTTTTAATCAATTAAATATATTACTTTAACAACAATTTTAGGCTCAGCGCCTGTGGCTCAAGCGGCTAAAGCGCCAGCCACATACACCTGAGCTGGTGGGTTCAAATCCAGCCCAGGCCCACCAAACAACAATGACGGCTGCAACCAAAAAATAGCTGGGCGTTGTGGCAGGTGCCTGTAGTCCCAGCTACTTGGGAGGCAGAGGCAGGAGACTCGCTTGAGCCCGGGAGTTGGAGGTTGCTGTGAGCTGAGATGCCATAGCACTCTACCCTGGGGGACAGCTTGAGGCTCTGTCTCAAAAAAAAAAAAAAAAAACCAACTTTAGAGGGAAGTAGGCAGTGCAGGGAACAGTCAATGTGCTGTTGCTTGCCTCTGCACTTCAAATTGCCTTCTCTGGGCCAGGCAGGGTGGCTCATGCCTACAGTCCCAACACTTAGGAAGCCCAAGGTGGGAAGCCTATTTGAGATGGGAGTTCAAAATCAGCCTGGGCAATATAGTGAGACCCCATAGGTAAAAATAAAATTTAATAAAATTATTTTATAAAAATAATTTATAAATTATCCAGATGTGGTGGCATGTGCCTGTAGTCCCAACTACTTGAGAAGATGAGGCAGGAGGATCAGTTAAGCCCAAGAGTTTGAGGCTGTAGTGAGCTATAATGATGCCAATGCACTCCAGCCTATGTGACAAAGCAAGATTCTATTTCAAAAAAAAAACGAAAACAAACTTTGCCTTCTCTAAAAAGATCTAAAAAGCGTCACACCATGCACTCCCCTTTAAAATTGTTATTAATGGCAGCACCCATAGCTCAGTGGGTAGGGCGCCAGCCATATACACCAGGACCGGCAGGTTCGAACAACAATGACTACTGCACCAAAAAAAAATACCCAGGCATTGTGGTGAGCTCCTGTAGTCCCAGCTACTTGGAGGCTGAGGCAAGAGAATTGCTTAAGTCCAAGAGTCTGAGGTTACGGTGAGCTGTGATGCCATGGCACTCTACCCAGGGCAACAGCTTGAGACTCTGTCTCAAAAAATAAAATAAAATAAAATAATTGTTAAAATAATGTATGTAATTAATTAAAAACTCACATAATTTAAGTCTACCCTGAGACTTCTGGATATTGAATTGGTGTGGAGTTGTGCAGTCAGAGGACACTGATTCAGAAAGGGCAGGGAGGTCAGGTTCAGAACCTAGTCTAGGAAGGGCCTCCTGAAAACAGAGAAGCAAGTGGCTGGGGACTCTTGGTGGACAGAAGATCTAAGAGTAACCAGGGGTCACTAGTGGAATTGGAGGGGCTTCCCCCAGACCAGGTGGGCACAACAACCTGTCATAGGTTTTTAGGAGCTACAGTTTCCTTCAGAGTTCAGCCCTTGTCCTCCCCTCCGTACACCTGCTGGGTAACACATCTTCAGCACTGGCGGCCGTGGCCACGTGGATCATAATGACTTCCAACTTGACTACCATGTGCTCACTTACAGTCCATCTTACAGAGGAGGACACCAAGGATCAGAGAAATGATGTGCTTCCCCAAGGTCACACAGCTAGCAAGGGGCACAGCCAGGACTGGAACCTGGCTCTGTGACTTCCTAGCCCACACTTCAATCTTTCTCCTCTCAGGTGCTGCCTGAAAACTGGGTCTTCCTGGAGTGAGGGCATCACTCACTTGCTCATCTTCTTCCTGCAGGTCCGGGCCTTGGTGGCTGACTTTTCCATCGTTTTCTCCATCCTGCTGTTCTGTGGAATTGATGCCTGTTTTGGCCTGGAAACCCCCAAGCTGCACGTTCCCAGTGTCATCAAGGTTTGCTTCTCACCCCTGCTCATACCCAGGTCCTTTCCCCTCTGTGCTCATCACACTTCCTCCTCTCAGCCAAGAGAGAGTTTTCTCAGTGTGTGTCCACCCCTTCCTGCACACAGCCTCCCAAGCACTGGTCCTTTGAGGTGGTGATGGGGACATATTCACAATAAAATCCTGCTCTGTAACCACAGGGTGGGGAAGGTGCTGGAATCCATCCTCCAGCCCAGCCAGAGCATACTGAAGGTCTCCAATTCCCTGACCCATGGCAGTCTATAAGCCTGGCCAAATGGGGATCTGTTGAAAATGATCCTTTAAAGTGACCCTTAAAACAATGATTCTCAAAGTATTGTCCTTGGGCCAGTTTCACATCCTCACCCTGGAACTAGTTAGAAGTAAAAATTCTCAGCCCACCTCAGAATCACCAATCCTGGGGGCCAGGCTCAGCAATTGGCATTTTAACGAACCCTCCAAGTGATACTGGGGTGAGCTCAAGTCTGAGAACCACTGCTTTGGAAACTACTTCCCAGTCCAGAGTCTGTGCTATTTGCTTACCGCTAAGCTGGAGCCCTGCTCTCTCACGAGAGCACTACCTCTCAAGGGTGCCGAGTCCAGATTTTAGAATTTATTTTCCCTGTCTTTGAGTTCTTGACCCTCAAGATATTTCAGGGCTCTCCTCAGTAACTTAAACACAACCCATACAACTCATATTGGTCTTGAAATGAAATTACCTCTTTCTCTTAAATAAAATAAAACAAGCTCAGCCCAGCTTCTGCACAGATGATCCTTTATTTTCAACCCTCAGGTCTGAAATGATGGTCAGTGTTTTACAATCTATCAGACACTCCAGACAAGTGACTCAGGAGAGGCAGAAGCAGCTGGCACTGGGGCCATCAGACTCTTTATTCTTGCCTGGAGGGCCTCATTTCGGTATCTTGCAGTTAGTGACTGCACACTTACTCCTGGCTGCCGTCTGAGCCACACCTATGTTTCCCAACCAATCCTTGGGCTGTAGCCATAAATTATCACCTTAGTTCCACAGACACCATCTGTGTTCACAGTCCTTCCTGCATCTGTCTGCTTCCACAGTCTCTAAAGTTGTAGATGCCTAATCTGTTTAAGGGAAAAGCAGCCCAGATAGGGAAAAAGGAGGCGGGAGAGCGGGCTGGGCAGCAGGTGCCCTGGGACAAGGGAGAGAGGACAGAGCCCCTTCCTTTGCTCCTGCTCAGCCCACACGGCCTGACCGAGGCTGGTTCGTGGCTCCCTTTGGGAAGAACCCATGGTGGGTGTACCCTGCGAGCATCCTGCCTGCCCTGTTGGTGACCATCCTGATCTTCATGGACCAGCAGATCACAGCTGTCATTGTCAACCGGAAGGAAAACAAGCTAAAGGTAAGACTGGTGCTGGGCGCAGAGGCACATTTCTTTCTTCCCACAAGGACAAAAGGAACGGAGGAGGGAGATGATGCTTCTTTCAATGCTTTGGGCCAGGAAAATAAAAGAGCTGAAGACTGGAGTTCCCACTTGGTGTGCCAGGGTGGGAATGAAGGGACATTGTGACCTCCAGGTGTGGGTAAGGCCAACAGGGTCAGGGTGACTTGGTCTGAGGACCAGAACAAAGTCTTTGGCTGGGCCACTTGGCACAGGCCCTCTGCCCCTCCTAAAATGACCCTCTATCTTGAGCACCTCAGGACATGAACTTGAGAACTTGAGCAGTTGGTGAAGGGGGATGGGCCTGGAGCCCTGAGGCAGGGAAACTTCCTAAGCCTTTCCTGCCTCTGGGTCTGAGAAAACTCAAGCTACCCCAGCTCCCCTCCCAATCTGGACTGCTCTAGGCTGGGCCTCAGGCCTCCCTCGCTGGGCCCTTATTCAGGAACTAAGGAGACGGTATGGCCACGAGGTGGGGGTCTTTCTCCCCAGGGACCCAAACTCAGGGCCCTCCCAGGCTGAACATCCTTCCCCTCCATTACCTGTAAGCCTACCTTGCTCAGCCTCCTAGATGGGATGCTGAGGCCAGAGTACCCCAGGGTGGACCCCCCCCTCACAGCACCCTCTGGAAGGCAAGGGGGCCCTGGAACCATGTTCCATAGAATGGCTTCGTGGGGAGGAACAAGCTCCCCAGAAACATCTTTCTTCCTGCCACCCCCTGCAGAAGGCTGCTGGCTACCACCTGGACCTGTTCTGGGTGGGCATCCTCATGGCCCTGTGCTCCTTTATGGGGCTCCCCTGGTACGTGGCTGCCACAGTCATCTCCATTGCTCACATCGACAGCCTCAAGATGGAGACAGAGACCAGTGCCCCAGGGGAGCAGCCCCAGTTCCTGGGGGTCAGGTAGGAGGCATCAGGGCCCAGGGATCCCCTGGGGGAGGGGGTGGAAGGTGGGGATAGGATGTAGCTTTCCTTATCATCAAAGTGTTTGGTTTAAAAGGGCCCCTGTCTGACAGATCAGGAACCACAGGGGTAGGAGTGAGATCCCTGAAGGGAGGAAAGTAGGTATGAACCTCAGTTTAAGTGGTCCTTTTCCCTTACTAGCCCCCCAGTACACCTACATTCATACACATACATGCATGAGCACCAGACTGTCTTCTGATGGGACACTCAAAGTCCCCCAGGGCCTCTTACTGTCCTGCCTTTGTCTCTCCTCAAGACCTCCAGGGCCAGATACCCCAGGCCTTCCTGCAGATTTGGGGCCTGCCCAATCTCCAGGCCTCCTGAGAGCTCCCACTCCCCATGCTGTGGCCTCTCCTCTTGTGCCCCATGGCAGGCAGGGACATGTACCTTCTGCCCCTTAAGAACTCTGGTGCATGACAACACTGGAAGTTCTCCTAAATGGCTGTCCTAAGAGCCTCTCCCTGCTACCTGGGAATATCTGGACCGCTCAGCCCAACTAAGGTTTTCCTGCCTGACTCTAGGGCTCAGGGCTGGTCAGGGCAGTGTCCTTTACCTCAGACTCCTGGCCCCAGTGGCTGGGCCTAAGCAATCTGCCCGTGAGCTTGGGGCTCTAGCCTGGGTTGTAAGTAGGCCTGAACACAAACTTGCCTGCCCTCTAGCCCCGATCCCTCCTGTGCAGTCAGCCAGCCCCCTTCCCCCATAGCCATACCCTATAAGAGTGAGATCCTACAATGTTAGGATGTTAGGGTGATAGCGCTTTATATCATATCTATCCTACAATGTTAGGATGTTAGGGTTATAGCGCTTTATATCATATCTATCCTCACGACAACCTCCTGAGGAAGGTGCTATTATCATCTCCATCGAGGCTCAAGACTGTCAGAGTCATACAACTACTGAGTGGCAGAGCCAGGACTCAACCCAAGTCAGTCTGGCTCAAGCACCCAGCTCTCAGCCACCACACTGAACAGTCTCCCCACAGTCCCTCCACTATACCCTCACCTCCAGCAGAGGTGCCCTGTGTTCTATGTGTGGGTCAGCTGGGTCTCAGGCAACCAGCCAGAGGTCAGTGCAAAAGCCTCTTGAGTCCATGGACTTGGACTCAGCTTCAGGTGCCCACAGAAGAGCAGGAGGGCTGGGAGTGGTCACTGAAAATCTCCTGGGACACCCTGACCTGTACTCTTCTCTGCTAGGGAACAGAGAGTGACAGGCATCATCGTCTTCATCCTGACAGGAATCTCCGTCTTCCTGGCTCCCATCCTGAAGGTGAGTCCCTGCACCCTATGGCCCAAGAGAGCACAGGCAGGGGTCCCCACATGGCCTATAGGGGTCACTTAGCTATGGGCTTCTAACAATAGCCAGGGTCTTGGGCCAAAGTAATATTTAACATCATCATCATCACTTTCCATGATATTGTTGTTTATTGTCACCACCAATCCTCACTGCTCTCTCCCTCCCCTCCCAGGACCCACTCTCAGCTTTCTGGGGACAATCTTCCTTCAGAAAGTTCTGCCAAGTTCTATTACTGCTTGAATAAATAACTTTCAGAACTGAGTGTGTGTCCACGTAGTTGTGGTTTGGGGCTCAGGAAAGGCCTCCTGCCCACCTGTTTTCTGAAGTTTAAACTTGCCTAGGGCAGCCTTCTCCAGGCGGGCCTGCTCTCTGCTTCTCTGTCTCAAATGCCTTGGGCACAAGAGTGACATTTTCCCATACAGTCTGCAGCTCCTCCTGCTCGTGTCCCACCAGACCAGCTGGAAGAGATTGAGTTAAATAGGGGCACATTCCAGGCAGGTATCTCCCACAGCAGTCTCTTTCTGGTCAAAAATGGGTGTCCCATTGCTCTGCTCTCCACTCCAGCCAGTCTCCCATCCGTCAGCCTATCCCTCAGCCAGTGCTCACATCAGACTTCCCTTTCTTAAATTAAGCTTATCTGTAATTCCCCCCAATCTTTCACAGATATTCTTTTCCCCCATTGAATATTTCCAAGCAGCTTCTTCAGGGGTAACCTTGTACGGAACTAAAGAAACAAAATGCTAGTTTTATTTATTTATTATACAATGGAAAATATTTCTGGCTTGAGAATCAGTGCTGAACATACCCTAGCAGTAGGTCAGAGGCTGATATTCTTTTTTATTTTTTTGAGACAGAGTCTCAAGCTGTCACCCTTGGTAGAGTGTCATGGCATCATAGCTCACACCAACCTCAAACTCGTGGACTCAAGTGATTCTCTTGCCTTAGTCTCCCAAGTAGCTGGGACTACAGGCACCTGCCACAATGCCCTGATATTTTTAGAGACGAAATCTCACTCTACCTCAAGCGGGCCTCCAACTTCTGAGCTCAAGCAATCCACCTGCCTCAGTGCCCCACAGTGCTAGGATTAGTGTGAGCCACTGTGGCAGGCCCACAAAATAATTTTAAACTTTGTATCATGATTAGCAGCATCTTCCACTATGACATTTCAATATGCACATAAGTATTTTATTCAACTACAAATGTCTGTTAAAAGCAGAGTGAATTGGCTCAGTGCCTATAGCTTAGTAATTAGGGTGTCAGCCATAACACTGGGTCTGGCAGGTTAGAACCTGGCCTGGGCCTGCTGA
>NW_003852463.1:1835589-1853020 GCF_000181295.1 Otolemur garnettii
TGGGTCTCGCTCTTGCTCAGGCTGGTCTCTAACTCCTGAGCTCAAGCAATCCACCAGCCTCGGCCTTCCAGAGTAATAGGATTACAGGTGTGAGCTACCACGCCCATTCTTGAAAGGATGTTTCTGGCAGATATTCCATTTATTCGTTTATTTAAAATAGTGGTTCTCGGCTCTGCGCCTGTGGCTCAAGTGGCTAAGGCGCCAGCCACGTATACCTCAGGTGGCGGGTTCGAATCTAGCCTGGGCCCGCCAAACAACAATGATGGCTGCAACCAAAAACCGGGCGTTGTGGCAGGTACCTGTGGTCCCAGCTACTGGGAGGCTGAGGCAGGAGACTCACTTGAGCCCAGGAGTTGGAGGTTGCTGTGAGCTGTGATGCCACGGCACTCTACCCAGGGGGGCAGCTTGAGGCTCCTGTCTCAAAATAAAAAATAAAATAAAATAAAATAAAATAGTGGTTCTCGGGCGGCACCTGTGGCTCAGTGAGTAGGGCACCGGCCCCATATACCGAGGGTGGCAGGTTCAAACCCAGCCCCAGCCAAACTGCAACAAAAATAGCCAGGCGTTGTGGTGGACACCTGTAGTCTCAGCTACTCAGGAGGCTGAGGCAAGAGAATTGGCTAAGCCCAAGAGCTGGAGGTTGCTATGAGCTGTGACGCCACAACACTCTACCAAGGGTAATAAAGTGAAACTCTGTCTCTAGAAAAAAAAAAAATAGTGGTTCTTAACCTTCCTAATGTCGTGGCCCTTTAATACAGTTCCTGTGGGTCACGACCCACAGGTTGAGAACCGCTGATTTAAAAGTATATTTTAAATATGGAGAGAGTTCCAAAGAGCCATTATGTATGTTAATCCTGACACTCTTTAATAGATAGATTTGCATAAAAAACCTATAAGAACAGTGCTCTTTAGGGGCCATAAACACCTTTTAGTGTTGGCATAGTATCTTATCATCCCCAAAGTGTTCTAACATGCCCCCCTGGAAAGTAAGGTGGAGCAGTGGGGAACTACGGCTGCAGGTGAAGGAGAGTTTACAGGAGCAGAGACACAGCTTAGACAGACAGTAGAGAATCACCTGGAAAGGGTGTTAAAGATTGGAATGATGCTTATAGAGCAGTATAAATTATATGATTCCATTCTTGAGAAAGCAAACTACTCCTGTGCATGTATGAAAGGAAGGGTTCCCACCAAAACTTGTAGCGGCTGACGATGAGTGGGGGTTAGTTTATACACTTCTGTTTTGCTTCTTTTTCATCTGATGGTGGACTATGTGTGATTTCTGTTTAGTGTCCTTGGTACTACCTGCTGATGCAGGGCAGCTCCCTAAAAGTCCCAGTGCCCTGAAGGCTGGACAGCTTTGGACACCCTCATCTGAGGCTGGAGATAGGAATGAGGTGGCAGAAATGAGGAGGGGGCAGTCTGTGGAGCTGTCCCACTTTCCAAAAAGAGTATGCCAGCCAGGCCACATGGCCAAAGGGCTAGGCCAGGAGAGCAGCTGCACATCTGGCGAGCTACTCCCTCTAGAGAAGGGAGCAGAGAGCCCCAGCAACCCACGTCTCCCTCCCAACCCCCACTCTGGCTCTGGATGTGCTCTCAGACCTCAGTACCTCCCCCCCAGTCTGCACCTCTGCTCTCCTTTCAGTACATCCCCATGCCAGTGCTGTATGGAGTCTTCCTCTACATGGGTGTCGCCTCCCTTAACGGCATCCAGGTAAGGCCCACAGGACCCTGCAAGTCAGCAGTCTGTGTCTTCTTCCCTGTCACCAAGATCCTGAGTGCTTGCTTTCCTGTTCAATGAAGGAATAAGAGTAGTAATGATGCTACCATTCACTATGTGTCAAGCAAAATAACTACTCACATACTAGGCATTTTATAGGTGTCATATAATTTAATCTATATAATTAGGTCCTCTGGTCCCCATTTTACAGATTGGGAAATTGAGGCTCATACTTCAAAACCCAGATCAAGCTTACTCCAATGAGCATGTCTCTACACCTCTCTGTCTTCCTTAAGGCACCTCCATGGAAGAAAACATTTTTGTTTTGTTTTGTTCTATATTTACCATGAAATCCCAGGATGTCTTAGACGGTTTGTCTTACAGTTAAGTTGCATCTCCTTGAATATGGACCATTTCATAGCCAGTTCTAAGGCTATTCCCCAATCCCAGGGCTCAGGACTCCTTCCCTAAGACTCCATATCTATCTGCCCAGACACCCCTAGCCCTCTCCTGTACATATTTAGGGCCTGAGTAAGGGTCTCCTCTCTGGGACCCCACCAAGAAACCCCCTTTCCCCAGTCCCAGGCCCAGGCCCTAGGGCCTAGCTGTCTGACTGAGCCCCTCACTGTCCCCCCAGTTCTGGGAACGCTGTAAGCTCTTCCTAATGCCTGCCAAACACCAGCCAGACCACGCCTTCCTGCGGCACGTGCCCCTACGCCGGATCCACCTCTTCACCCTGGTACAGATCCTCTGCCTGGCAGTGCTCTGGATCCTCAAGTCCACGATGGCTGCCATCATCTTCCCAGTCATGGTAAGTTGGGCGCTGGCTTCCCCCTCCTGCTCAGAGGGTTGGCAACCCCTGGGCGGTCCAGAGGCAGGTCCTTCCAAGAGCACCTCAACTCCCTTTCACCTTCCACCTTCTGCTCACCCATAATCTGATTTGAGTTGAGTACAGATGGTGTGAGATTAGGAGTGGAGAGGAGGCACAGGAAAGAATGTCAGTGTGGTGGTTGTACCCTGCAAGGACAACCCCCACTGTGAGGTCAGTTCAACGACAACACAGAAGCCACCCAACTTCTTGGGTCTGGGGAAGGACAGGAAGCAGAGAAATTCAAGAGGAGACTGAGTTCCCCACTGCAAAAATGAAAATTGATCTCCAAAGTCAATCTACACTAAATACAAATCTTTCACCATTCAAAATAACGGAATTTGAAAAGATAAATAGTGAGGAGAAAAAAGAACTAGGATCAGAGATTAAGAACTTCAAAACTGGCTGGGTACCTGTAGCTCAGTGGTTAGGGCGCCGGCCACATGGTCCCGGGGCTGGTGGGTTCAAACCTGGCCCAGTCCTGCTAAACAAAAATAAATAAATATCAGGCATTGTGGAGGGCACCTGTAGTCCCACCTACTATGTAGGCTGAGGCAAGAGAATCACATGAGCCCATGCGTTGGAGGTGGAAGTTGCTGTGAGCTATGATGCCATAGCACTTTACCGAGGGTGACAAAGTGAGACTCTCAATAAAAAAAAAAAAAGAACTTCAAAATCCAATTACAATATAAAGTTTGAGCTGGGAAAGTATAAACAGGAGTTCTTTGACTATTTTCACAAATTGTATGTAAATTAGAATTATTCCACACGGTGGCTCACATCTGTAATACTAGCACTCTAGGAGGCCAAGGTGGTGGATCGCCTGAGCTCAGAACCTCAAGACAAGCCTGAGCAAGAGGGAGACTCTGTCTCTAAAAATAGCTGGGCATTGTAAGGAGGTGCCTGTGGCTCAGTGGATAGGGCGCCAGCCCCATATACCAAGGGTGGCGGGTTCAAACCTAGCCCTGGCCAAACTGCAACAAAACAATAGCTAGGCGTTGTGGCGGGGGCCTGTAGTCCCAGCTTTTGGGAGGCTAACACAAGAGAATCGCCTAAGCTCAGGAGTTGAACAGTGTGAAGCACAGGACTCTACTGAGGGTGATGTAGTGAGACTCTATCTCAAAAAAAAAATCCAAAATAAAAAGTGAATTAAAAAAAAACAAGTTGCATCTGGTCCCCTAGATAGCTCCACAGGAGGGTAGTGGACCCTTTAGCATGAGCTAAATAAAGTCTGGGGAAGCCTGGGTGCTCTTGGTTAGGGGCCAAAGTAGAGAAGGACACAGGGCAGAAGTTGAGATGCCCATTCCTGGGAGGGCTCTAAGTGGTTCTTGACCCTGGCTGCCCAATAAAACCAACCAGGATCAATTAAATCAGCTCTTGGGGAAATTCAGGCTTGGTATTTTTAGTAAGTCTACAGGTGAGCTATATATGTGCAGGTAAGGCTAAGACCACCACTTCAAGGAAAGGGAAATGGACCCTCCCAACTGTGCCCTCATGGGTGTCAGAGGTGATGAAGGGAAAGAATATAGTAATAGTAATGACTGGCATTTACGGAGTACTGTTCCATTTAGCCCACACCAGCCCCTGCAGTACTACTAGTAACCTTAGTTTTCAGATGAGAAAACTGAGGCTCAGGGAGCATGAAAGAGTGACACAAGTCACACGGCCAGACCTGAACAGAACAAGAGCACTCCCCCACCTAATGGATTTTTTTAAAAATTGATTTACGTACAGAAAAATGTACTCTGGTTCTCTGAGTTTGGGCAAATATACAGGATGGTTATTCTACCACCACAGTCCTGACACAGAACAGCTCCATCATCCCCAAAGTTCCCTCTTGCTGCCCCTAGGCAAACAGCCCCCTCCCTATTCCAGCCCCTAGCAACCACTGACTTGTTTTCAGAGCCAGGATTTGTAAGCCCAGATTTGTCCATCTCCTGAGCTGTACTTTCTCCCAAGAAGCTGTGTCAGAGAGGAACCAGTGTTCCTCTCTGACAGTAAGTGTTGCTCAGATCCAGTAAGTGAGTGTTTTCTCCTGGTCCTCATTCAATGGCCAGTTCCCAGTAGTGAGAGGGTACTAGGTACTCACATTATCTTTTTTTTTTTTTGAGACAGAGCCTCAAGCTATCCCCCTGGGTAGAGTGCCGTGGCATTACAGCTCACAGCAACCTCCAACTCCTGGGCTCAAGCGAGTCTCCTGCCTCCGCCTCCCAAGTAGCTGGGACCACAGGCGCCCGCCACAACGCCCGGCTATTTTTTGGTTGCAGCCGTCATTGTTGTTTGGCGGGTCCGGGCTGGGGATTCGAACCCGCCACCTTAGGTGTACATGGCTGGCGCCTTAGCTGGTTGAGCTATAGGCGTCGAGCCGGTACTCACATTATCTAGCTGTCCCTGGACTCATTGAGCTTATTGAAAGGTTGGCTTCTACTCTTCCCCAAAGAGTAGAATTAAAAGGCACGTGTTTCTGCCTTTTAATTCATTCCTCCTGAATGGAACCAAACTTTCTAAATCTTCCCTTCAAAGTTCCAGATATCCCAGTACCCTTTATTTAGCTTCTATTAACTGAGAGATTGGCAGCTCTGAGAAATGGAAGCAGTGAGAAAGTGTAAACCTCAGAATGGCAGTGTCAACATAATCTGAGACCTGTCAGAGATGCAGATGACCACTCCTTCCCTCAGACCTGCTGAGTTAGACAGTCTGTGGCTGGGAGCCAGCACTTCATGTACTAACATGCTCTCCAGGCAATCTGGAGGCATGCTGGAGTTTCAGAAGCACTGATGTAAAGAATAACCATAGTTCTCCAACTCTTGGTCTCCTCTCGGGCTTCCCTACTTCTGTCATTGGTCAGGATGGCCACTCACCTGAGAAGAGGCCAAACAAGGAGCACCAAGGTGGAGGATAGGTGAACAGTGGTTTGTGGTAGCTTTGAAGTGGCTCCAAAGACAATGACCATGAAAATTCCCTGAAATCAGCCAATTGAGGTCAAAAAAGACTGTACGAAAGCTTGGGCATTAAGACCAGTCTTCCCTGAACTCCCACAAAACTTCAGCCTGTCTGTCCATCTGCCACCCTAGATCCTGGGACTCATCATCGTTCGAAGGCTTCTGGACCTCATCTTTTCCCAGCATGATCTGGCCTGGATTGACAACATCCTCCCAGACAAGGACAAAAAGGAGACAGATAAGAAGAGGAAGAGAAAGAAAGGGGCCCACGAGGACTGTGATGAGGAGGTGGGGAAGATGTGAGGAAAGAGGTCAAGAGACCTTCTCTCCACATTTGCCAGGGCCAGGGAGGGGGGTGGCTTTGCAGGTGGCCTGCAGCAATGCCCAGACCCAGTGAGGATGAGATGGGCTTCTGCTTGTCTTGGTCTGGGGTGCTGAAAGCTCATCTGGTCAAGTGAATATTCTCAGGGTGGGCCAGAATGAATGAGCCTCCCTGTCCAGGGAGACAGTGATTGGCCATGCCCACTCTTTCCCATTACTATGGGCTTTCAGAGCCTTCATCAACAGCTGTCAGGTTCCTGAGGGAATGAGGTGGAAGATGGCTCCAACACGGAAGGTTATGAGGACTGACCTCCAGAGAATGGAGCAGGCCTGGGGGAGGGGTCAAATGGGCACTCACAAGTAGGCTGGACTCTTGGAAAGGCAGGAGAACCTGGGACAAGTTTTGCTTAGGCCTGACCCTCTGGTGTTGAGGGTGAAGGTGGGGGAATAGGCAGATGTCCTTGCTGAAAGGAAAGTGACTACATTTCCCAGGTGCCTGGGACTACCTGGTTGCCCCATCTACCCATTTCTTCTCCCCTGCTTCCTTCCCATCCTATCCCTAAAACACTCAGGGAATCAAGGGATAAGAGCCACTTCAAAAATTGTAGTAAATCACAAAATATTAGGCAGATTCACTTGACTGTGAACTCAAGAGTCCATTAAAGATAACAAAACTATTCCCTAAAAAGGAAGTGATTTTCCCAAGATGGACATATAATGAAATGTCTAAGTGGGAATTAAGAAAATTATTTCTGAGCCGGGCATAGTGGCTCACGCCTGTAATCTCAACACTGGGAAGCCGAGCAGGTAGATTGCCTGAGCTCACAGGTTTCAGACCAGCCTGAGCAAGAGCAAGACCCCATCTCTAAAAATAGCCGGGTGTAGTCTGGCTACAAGAGAATCACTTGAGTCCAAGAGTTAGAGGTTGCTGTGAGCTGTGATGTCAGGGCACTCTATCTAGGGTGACAAAGTGAGACTCTGTCTTAAAAAAAAAAAAAAAAGAAAAAGAAAAAGAATAAATCATTCCTAATTTTGACTTTGTGGATTTCCAATATACTAAGTTGCCTGTGCCATATCCTAATGTCATGCCGGGCTCCCAATCACCCAATTTGACCCAAACTTACACCTCTGCATCCACTTTGTCCTGTTTTCCTAAGGATCTTGCCTTTTGCAGATGAAATCTGTTCATGGGCAAATCTGTCCTGACTGGTTGGTGGTGATTAAACCATCTTCTGGTGGTGGTGATCAGCCAAAACACCCGGGTCCTTGAAGAGTCCTTAAAGGAAAGAGTCTACAATTCTTATTTTTTTGTAAATGATTTGTATAGATAGGTTCTGCAAACAAACAGCAACTAAGTGCCTTTTAAAGACAAATCCTCCTTTTATAGATTCATTCAATAAATTTTTGAGTGGCTACTACATGCTAGGAACTATTACAGAGTTGGGAAAAAGAATCTCTCGATTATAGGATATATGCAGTGGAAGCAATGGGATTCCATTTACACAAATTCATTTTACATGTCTTTACAGCAACACAGCTATTGTGTGAAGTTCATTCCCAAGTGATAGGTAAAACTGTTTTGATGTAACTTTCCTGGAAGAGTCCCATCCTGCCAAATGGCATGTGCAAGACAGCCCGCTAACTGTATGCATTTCCCCTCAGTGGGCCCCAGAGTGTTTGCAGCAGCCCCTGTTTAGTCTGGAGGTGAAGAGGATGGTGGTTTGCACTGTGGATTCATGTGTTTTCCATCTTGGCGAGAAAGCCAAAGCTGCTGTACTGGTGGTGTTTATCAGCTTTTCCCACTGTTTCTCTCCAGCCCCAGTTCCCTCTTCCCTCAGTTATAAAGATTCCCATGGAAAGTGTTCAATCAGATCCCCAAAACGGTATCCACTGCATTGCCAGTAAGTAAAACACATGATGTCTCTCCCTTCCTACTTACTACTAATCCTCCATCTCTTCCCCCAAGAAACTTTCATCTGTAACTCAAGGGAATCTAATTGTTTGGGGTGTTAGAGGACCCCAGTGCTAGGCAGAGATCAAGGAGAACTGGGCCAACAGGACTGGGACTCCAACCACATGGAAACCCAGAGCAAACCCAGCAGACTCACTTTAGTGAGATCCCTTCTTTCCTTCTTTTCCCTGGTTGCCCCCAGATGCCCGTGGTACCCCTGGCCCTCTTCTGCATAGTTTCAGGCCACCTCAGTCCAAACATGGCCTATAGCACCTCCCACACTTTCCATTGGTTGTTGAAGTGATTGAGAGCTCAAACCAGAACGGAGACGTCCCTTTAGGAACAGGTAGCATAGTACTTGGATTGTAAGACAGACAGAACCAGAGGTCCCTGTGGTTAGGCTGTGACTCTGTGTGAATCACAAGCCATCATCATTTCACTGAAAGGGAGGCTCTTCTGGGATGGCTCGGGCATTGCTTATGAAGATCCCTTGGGATTCTATTGCTGCCTCCCAGCCTCAACTCCCAATCAGAGGACAGTCCAGTCATCAAAACACAGCCTGCCCCAGGAGTCCACTGAGTCCCGGCCCTGGTGTTTCTGATACAGGGCCTGCCTTCTCCTCAAAGGCACACAGATTAGGGGTGGGTAGCCAGAGGATCCTTCCTATCACCACTCTCCATAATCGGTACCTCATGACCTTTGAGTTCCTCACTCTCCCTGCCTCCACTCCCATCTGTCACATCCATCATCTTTTCTCACTCTACTCCAGCCCACCTATGCTTTTTACCCTCCAGCTAAGAACCCTCTGGGGGAAGTAATAACTAAGGCAGGAGCCACTTTCTCTGAGAGGCCCTGGTATTCCTTCCTTTTGTGTAGCATTGGCCGTGGGTTAGAAAATACAAAAGAGAGGAAATGGTTGGGGAATCAATGGGGAAGTAAGGCATTCTCCAGTGTCATGTTCAAACCTGCTCCTTGTCTGACATTTTAATTCTCCCGCCAGGAAAAAGATCTTCCAGTTGGAGTTACTCACTCTGATTCTTCCTTCAGTGACTCAGAACTTGATCGAAGGTAAACACCACTAGATAAGACTACTTGGGTGTCAAATGAGAGTCTAAATTTAAGTGATGGCCAGGAAGATCTGTCATCTCAGTAGAAGGCCTTTGCTGGCCTCCCATTGGGAGACAAAACTGACAGACTTGAGCATTTGGGGTCAAGTAACAAACATGTTTTCCTACTGATATAACAAGGTGGTTACAATACACAGTATTAAACTTTAGAAAAAAAGGAAATTACTATGAGATTAGATAGACTGAACTTGAAAGTAAATATTTTGAAAAAGAAAACAGTGCAGTATGTAATCATTGAAATTCAGGATAAATGAGTGGTAAGGATCAAAACACCAGGTACTCTGCAGAATAAAATAACAGAGTTAATTAGCAAAGGTCGGAAAGATCTCAAGGAAAGCTAACTAAATATCAAAGATTAAGTGGAAACAGGAGCAATCTAGAAAGGACTCAAGGTCCAATTGCCAGGAGCTCCCATGCTTGATATTCTTCATGAGAAACCACCCAGGCAAGGAGTGGACTGCCGATGACCACACACGAGGCAGGCTCCAAATGGAAAAGAGAATTTTAGAGGCTAGAAAGTCTTTGCCTAGGTTGTTACGGGGGAAGGTGGTAGGGGCAGTCCCACTCCTCCTTTGTGCTCTAGAAAGAACCAGAATCATTCTGCTACAGTAGAACCTCCGTAGTTGACCACCTCCCTACATTGACCACACCTTACGTTGACCTAGTTTTCATAGATGGGACATGCACCACAGGTATGTATCAGTACAGTAGGATTAGTTCCTTATGTGGACCACTGCTGTATGTTGACCAGTTTGTTACAGTCCCTTGGTTGGTCACCTTACTGTAGATCAAACATTAGTAAGAGCACAGCCTACTCCAAGTCTGGAGGCAGAGCAATCTCCGGACTTAGATGTTACTCACCCAAGAGAATGTGGGGAATCATGGGATCTTCTGAATTATGAAGCAAAGCTGTTATCACAATGCCAGGGTAAAGAAACAGACTTCTCAGCAGTTCAGCCTTACCTAAGCAGCAGGCCCAGGGATGTTCTAACCCAGGAGTGTCACATGTTCCAATTCCATCTCTGCCTGCCTTTTCATCTCACCCCTCCCCCGCCCCCAGTCAGGGCTCCTACACTGAGGATCCTTATATAGTATACACATATTAAGAGAAAAGCAACATGTCTATTCTGATTTTTTTTTTTTTGAGACAGAGCCTCAAGCTGTCCCCCTGGGTAGAGAGCTGTGGCATCACAGCTCACAGCAACCTCCAACTCCTGGGCTCAAGCGAGTCTCTTGCCTCTGTCTCCCAAGTAGCTGGGACCACAGGCACCCACCACAATGCCCAGCTAGGTTTTTGGTTGCAGCCATCATTGTTGTTTGGCGGGCCCGGGCTGGATTCGAACCCGCCACCTAAGGTATATGTGGCTGACACCTTAGCCACTTGAGCCACAGGTGCTGAGCCTATCCTGATCTATTTTCACTTAAAATACAGTCTACACTAAATCAAAACTCTAATTGCCCCATTTTCAGGTAGTAGAAAGGGAATTTGGACCAGGATAGGGATTTCCAAAAATGCATTATGTTACACAAAGTCAGGAGACAAAGTCAGAAGTGCAGAAAATTTGGCTCGGCACCTGTGGCTCAAGCAGCTAAGGCGCCAGCCACATACACCTAAGGTGGTGGGTTCGAATCCCCAGCCCAGGCCCGCCAAACAACAATAATGGCCGCAACCAAAAAATGGCCAGGCGTTGTGGCAGGCACCTATAGTCCCAGCTGCTTGGGAGGCTGAGGCAGGAGACTCACTTGAGCCCAGGAGTTGGAGGTTGCTGTGAGCGTGATGCCATGGCAGTCTACCCAGGGGGATAGCTTGAGGCTCTGTCTCAAAAAAAAAAAAAAAAAAAGAAGTGCAGAAAATTTGGTAACTGGAGCTGATACTTCCCAATATGAAGGAATTCAGCGGGATGAATAAAGAGACTTAGAGAGATTATGTGTGTAGAGGACTAAGGAGCTCTGGTTGAGTCCTTCTGAGCAAACCCTGGGTCTGTATTTATCATAAAGCAGGGAGAAATGATTAAAAATTATTTATCAAAAAATCAGTGATAAAAGGAGAGACATGGAAAACAGCAGACAATGTTTTCCAACTTATTCTTGCCAAACCACAGACCTTGCCTCTGTCATCAAGTGACCTTTGGGGTCTAGACAATCTTTAGTATAAGCTTTTGGCCTGGTATTGTCAAACATCATGAACTCATTCTCTCCTGGAGACCAGTATTCTGGCTTCCTGCACATACACAGGTCACATACCATTCTTGTGACCCTCCAGGTCTCTTTAGGCAGAAAACAAGTTTATAAAAGGTCAGGGTATGCAGGGAACAAGCTTAAGTAAGAATATTTTAGTATAGGGGTTCAAGGCATAATTTCCCTTTCACCAATATACCTGTGTTTTACCAAGTTTTTGAAAATAGATGGAGGCAAAGCCCACTAAATATAGGATCTCATTTCAGTGAAGAAAAGGCTCAGCAACATGATCTAGTTTAACAAAGATTAAACATCAGTGACCTACCTGGTGTGATGCTTAATCCCTGGGGTACAGAAAGACACATAAACAAAGACTGCAGGAGAACAATAATGGAGCTCACTTGAGAAGAGACAGTGGCCTGAGGGAGGAACTAGCCTTAGGAGAATGTATAGGAATCTGCCAGATGCACACAGTGGGCAGAGCAGAGGAAAGAGCATTTCAGACAGTGGGCACAGGCCTGAAGGACCATTTGAAAACACAAAACAGAGCTGGTCAAGATGGCTCATGCCTGTAATCCTAGCACTCTGAAAAGCCAAGGCAGGTGGATTGCTTGAGCTCAGGAGCTTGAGACCAGCCTGAGCAAGAGTGAGACCCCCCCATCTCCACTAAAAACCAGCAGGGAGTTGTGGTGGGCCCTGTAGTCCCAGCTACTCCAGAGGCTGAGGCAAGTGGATCACTTGAGCCCAAGAGTTTGAAGCTGCTGTGAGCTACAATGACACCTTGGCACTCTACCCACAGCAACAGAATAAGACTGTCTCAAAAAACAAACAAAAAATTGAAAACACACACAGGGAAAAGAGCACAGAATAGCAGGAAGGGTGGGGTGCTCAAACTAGGTGAGTAGGCAGCAATGGAAACACAGAAGGCCCTGTGTGCAGTGCTAAGGAGCTCAGATTCTATCTACCCTTTGAAACAATGGGGCACTACAGCAGTTTGTGACTGTGCAAGTTTACTTCGGCAGTGATGTGAAGACAGGTTGAAACAGGGTGAGACCAGTTACATGACTGTGGCCAAAGGCCAAGCAGACAGGAAACTGCCTGGTTCAGTAGGCACTAAGAGTCGGAAGCAAAGCCACAACTATTTGCATTAGAGCCCTGCTTTGGGGGATGGTGTTCAAAACCCCAAGAACTAGATAAATCCTTTCCTACTTCTTGTTCAGCATCACCTTGCACTTCAAAATCTCCTGTCCAGCTTCTCCTGCCTTCAACTACTCGAGAAGCTCAGTGTTCATGGTGCCACAGGTGAAGATAGAGATGGAGTCAGACTATGACTTCACTGACGTGGACAAATACCGAAGAGAAGCTGACAGCGAGACCACCCTCTGAGATGAGGAGCTTTTCCCAGACCAGAGATAGAGGGAGGGGCCTGGTTTTGTCTTAACTTCTCTGTGCCTGTTTCCTTCTTCACCGGAGGGAGTCCTTTTGCCTGATAGGAAACTGGAGATCTGTGGATGTACTACCTAGGGGCAAAGCTTTCCTCTCCCCTTCCCTTTCTAGTTACTAAAACACCAAAAGTTAAAACATTATACCTTATTTTAAAATGCAGTCCACCATAGAAATTGTAACGTTTCTTTTGAAATGAAAAAAAATGCTTGTTTTCCCAAAACCATAGCTAAGATAAATGGGCAATAGCAATAGAGCATGATTGGAATTTTTTGCACATTAGGAAATGCAGATCTTTTCTGCCTGTTGTATTCAGTTTTCTAAGGGTTGTATGAAAAGCTTGAACCATCTGCATTATGGGCCTTGCTCCACAGTGTGACTGGGGCTTTCCCAGATTGAAAAGCCAGCTCCAAAAATCTGTTAATGAAAGAAACAATGCATTTGAGTAGATCATTTTTTTAAAAAAATAAAATAGTCTTGTTAAAGTGAAATTTCGAACCACACATGAAATCAACAAAATGACCCCTTAAATTAACATTACTGGTTTGTCATAGCTGGAATCATATTCCTTTATGCATTTGGGTAGGTCCTTCTTGCACATTTTCAATGCTGATTCCTAAAGTCAAACTCCCATTCTCACCAACATCACAAGTCAGAGCTAACGTTACATTTTGGAAGATTGTAACTTTGTAGTACTAATCACACTAGTACTTTAAAGGAATGACTGGAAGCAATTTGGGTGGATTAAAAGCTGATGTTAAACAAGTAAACCTCCTCCATGAAACTTAAGATTGGTTATTTTATCCTCAATCCTCATTTAACAAACATAAACCATGTTTATTTAACACCAACTATGTGCCTGATAGCCACAATGTTATCTGACATTTACTTTCTCCCAAACAATTATGGATTTTAATCTTTGGTTAGTTACTACATTTACTCAAGATGACAGTGCAGGTGCTTGCTTTTTAAAAGAAGAATGACATTAGATCACTAACACCTTGTGTATCAGGACTGGTAACTGCCCCAGAGCCTAGTATAGTGAGTGCCTGGTCCATAGAAAGCTCTCAGTAAGTGTATTAAATTTAATCTCATAAAAGAAAGAAAAAAATAATGCATTTAATCTCAGAGCTCCTTTCCAAGGGATACTGCCAAGAGGTAAAGCTCTAAACCTCTACCACTCCTACTAATAGCAGAATTACTTAGCTGTTCCCTAATCCAGAACCATCTCCTGAACTTAAGGATAAATTATCTTCATCTGCACCAATCTTGAGAGAGCTAACAATCTACTCTTAACATTTCAGTTTTAAAAGATGGCTGATCTGGAATGGCACTTTGTCCAAATTAAACTGTAGAAATGTTATGGATTCAGGAGTAAACCCGCTTGATTAATTGAACAAGCTGGAAAACTACCATGTTAATCTTTTGTTGTTGTAAATTGATCACTGTAATTTTTACCTTACATGTCATTTGTATTTTGTATATATATGAACATTTTAATTTCCAGAGCTTTTAATAGGTTGACATATTATTACTTCTCCATACAGTAAGTTAGTAATTTTTTCCACTTGTAACTATATTCAATAAAATGTAATCCTGTCTGTTCATCTTGCTCTATGTTTAATTATTTAGGTAAGTCAGGAGGCATGGCTTACAGACAAGCGCTGTACCTCACTGACAAAAACATCTCCGGCAAACTTCTTTTATCTAAGAAAACTATCAAAAGAATAAAGCCAGCTGGCAGAAGAACAAGGCAGGAGGGAGGTCAACTCCCCAATTGTTCTGCTGCCTAGCAGGAGCTACCTCTGCCAACATGAAAGTCAATACACACAAGGGCCTATCCCTGACTCAAAATAGGCAAAGAAAGCAAACACCTTATAATCTGTCAAATCAAACTGATGGTTTAAATGCATGCACGGGTGCGCACACACACACACACACAAAGGAAAAAAGAGACTAACCCCTTAAATGAATCTTACACATTAAGCCCCTCCTAGCTTGGCATAACCTGTTGGGATATGGACTAGACTGGGTTCTCCACAGCTCTTTAAACCTATCTGTGTCAGGCTACAGGATTGAGTGTTACTAACCATAGGATTATCTATATTAATTATATTCAGTGAGAAAAAACTATGGTTAGGTAACAACTAAGACAATAGTAGGAAGACAGCATTTCAGAAAACTCATTCCACACACGTGTTTTATTAGAAAAGGAAAAAAAATCCTTTAATCAGAAAGTCTGATTAAATTCAATATTAACTCAAGTTCTTCAAAATCTTTTGGGAAAACCAACAGGGTACATCACAGAAAAGCAGGCAGCTGCCAACAAGTCTTTGGTGGAAAAGTAAATTGCATACTTATAAGAGCTGCCCAAATGATTATCAAGCCCAAGTTTTGTCTTGCAAAAATAGGTTTCAAGATATCCCAAAGAAACCATACATACCCATTAACAATACAAAAGTTGAACAATGAAATTTAAGTATATAGCAAAAGTCAAATATGACAATACACACGAATAATTTATAAAATAAGCCTTTCAGTCCTAGAAAACTAAAATTGGGAGATCTCACTGATGGCTAACATACATAACACGAGGGCTAATAGCAAATGGAACAACTTAAACATTTTCCCAATGACTAAGCCACAAAAAGCCTAGGAGAACTACTAACACGTAGGTTTTCTTTCTTCCTAGCCAATTCAGTTCTACTTGGATAAATCTGGTTATCCATCAATATGTATATATTAATAAATTAGAGTAATTTTCTCTACTCAATTACCATCATTTTTTCCCTTTCACTTTTTCCCTTATTTTCTCTGGCAACATTTTTCCTTTGGTTTGACCAGTTGACCTCAGAAGGTTTAGAACCTAAAATGAGTATCAACTCTTATTGGAATAGCACTTGGGAAATGCAATCCTAGAGAAGGCAAGATTTTAACAGAGGTGGCTTGACACAGTGGAGCATCCATTCTCCATGAATCAGTGTGTCCCATGTTAGTCCCTAGGTTAACAGCTGCTCTTGGCTAGCTCACATGACCCAGCATGATCCTGGAATGCTCCTTGGTGAGGTACTGCAGAGCCATGTGCACAAACACCTACCCATTTAAGCTGTCAATAAATACAAAGCATCATTTTAAACCATTTCAGTAGAATAAATAAAAAATATTGCATTTCTATTGGCCTGCTTTGCTTCCTAAGCTGCCTCGGAGTGCTGTTCTTGACAAAGAAGACACGACAGTTAATTAGTGGCTACTCCAAGCTCTTTAGACTTCAGCACTTCCCGCTCTTCAGGCCTCAGCAATTTTTTTGCAGCAATAATGGTATTCTTCATTAGCATCGCCACTGTCATGGGACCAACACCCCCAGGAACCGGAGTGATATAACCAGCTTTTTTCTTTACTCCTACATAGAAACACAACAGGCAGACTGCTTTAATTATGACAGAGGACATGTATGTACTTTACCATATTGTGAAAGAAGCATATGAAGAAAAAAACAATATATATAAAAGCACCTTCATAAACCTCAAACTTATTTAAAAATCACATCTTATCACTTAAGAGCAAAGGTTTTTGAACACACTAATGAAATAACATTAGTTATTTCAACATAATAAATAGTTGTTCAATGAATATTCATGCATCTAGCATCTAAACAAACTACATTTTACCAGCCATTGTTTCCTCCACATTAAACAAATTTTAAAAGAAACACTTCAGTAGGGTTAATTGTATGGGGGTTATAACTCTAATAATAATAAGCACTACCTCAATGCCTGCCTAGAATATTTTCTTAATTTAGGTATAATTTGCCCAAAGCACCAAGCAAAGTACTTTTCTGTAAAGTGAGAAGATTTTTTTTAACCCAATCTTAAAGGGAAAATCCCTAAGATACCTAGCCATGGGTTTGATTGCTTATATAAAAATAGAAAACTAGGAATAGAATTATCAACATAAAGCTCAGATAGAATGAAAGATATCCATTTTGAGAGGTTTTTGGCAGGGGGGTGGGTGAGTGGATAGCATATTCCAGGGTTTCCAGGATACTGGTTTTTCCTGGACCTTTTTTTTTTAAAGATAGAGTCTCATTCTTTTGCCCTGGGTAGAGTGCCGTGCTCCTGGGCTCAAGTGATCCTCTTACCTCAGACTCCCAAGCAGCTGGAACTATAAGCACACTCCACCATGCCCCAGCTAGTTTTTCTATTTTTAGTAGAGACAGGGTCTCACTCCTGCTCAGGCTGGTCTGAAACTCCTGGCTGAAGGGATCCTTAGGCTCAGAGAGTGCTAGGATTACAGGCGTGAGCCAACATGCTTGGACATTCCTGGACCATTTTAACTTTCCAGGTCTGTGAACACTCCTCTCCGAGTAAAACAAACAATCTGTAACACTTTTTAAGAAACTCAATGGTTTAGGAAAACCACTTTATTAAATTTCCAGACTAGTTAAAAGCGATGAAGTTGCTTCCGGTATGAAATAAGTCTAAGGAAAAAGCAACTGAAAAGTTTATACCTGCTCTCCATAATTTTATGATATAAATACCTAAAATAATTCTAGAAATGGCTCTGACTTTAAAAGCTTTCTCTTAATTCTCGCAAAAAGCATTGCAAACAGTATTACCAAGTTAACATGAGTTTAAAAGTTGAAAGTAAATGATCTGTTCTAACCATCTATTAAAAGATTGATTAAAGCTATCTATAGATTTTTTTTTTTAATTATACCATTTACCTTCAAAATCCACATCTCCAACCAACTTGGATTTAGCAGTTATGGGATCTTGAACTCTATTTATTCCCACATCTATGACTGTTGCTCCTTCCTTGATCATATCTGCTGTGATCAGATTTGGAATGCCTGAAAACGGAGATAGTAATAATTAACTTAGTACT
>NW_003852463.1:1853365-1858150 GCF_000181295.1 Otolemur garnettii
TTTTTTTTTGAGACAGAGCCTAAGCTGTCCCCCTGGGTAGAGTGCTGTTGCATCACAGCTCACAGCAACCTCTAACTCCTGGGCTCAAGCAAGTCTCCTGCTTCCGCCTCCCAAGTAGCTGGGACTACAGGCGCCGGCTACAACGCCTGGCTATTTTTTTGTTGTTGTTGTTGCAGCCATCATTGTGGTTTGGAGGGCCCAAGCTGGATTCGAACCTGCCACCTTAGGTGTACATGGCTGGCACCTTAGCCACTTGAGCCACAGGCGCCGAGCCCCGGCAGGCAAATTCTAAAATGTACAACCTTATTCTTCTGAGGTGAAGTCCTTCCTTCCCTTTCCCTGTATTCTTACCTGCAGCAGATACTACAATATCTGCAAGAATTGTATGTTTCTTCAACTGCTCTTTGGGAGTGTATCGGTGGCATATCGTAACAGTGGCATCACCTATGAAAAAAAAAGCAGATATCATGATTTCTGAATCAAAGCTGGAACTGGATTAGGTCTTAACTAGTCTAGTCATGGTAGAAATTCAACATCTCTGAAAAATAATTGACTTAATACTTATGTCATATTTTCTGGATAGCTAATTGTCATTTACATTTTATTTTTTATTTTTATTTTTTTTGCACTTTTTGGCCGGGGCTGGGCTTGAACCCACCACCCCCAGTATTTCGGGCTGGTGCCCTACTTGAGCCACAGGTGCCTCCCTGTCATTTACATTTTAAAATACATAATTTTGGGCCGCACCTGTGGCACAGTGGGTAGGGCACCGACCCCATAAACTGAGAGTGGCAGGTTCAAACCTGGGCCCAGTCAAACTGCAACAAAAAAATAGCCAGGTGTTGTGGCAGGTGCCTATAATACCAGCTACTCGGGAGGTTGAGGCAAGAGAATCACCTAAACCTAGGAGTTAGAGGTTCTGTGAGCTACGCGACGCCACAGTACTCTACTGAAGGTGATAAAGTGAGAC
Organism: Otolemur garnettii; assembly: GCF_000181295.1. Lineage (NCBI taxonomy): Eukaryota > Metazoa > Chordata > Mammalia > Primates > Galagidae > Otolemur > Otolemur garnettii. Next base: position 1,854,336 of record NW_003852463.1, read on the forward strand.
TCTGTCTCTATAAAATAAACAAATAAATAAAATAAATATACAATTTCTTGTAGCTCTTACCATTGGTTCTAGCTCTACTATTTGTAGCCATATATGTGTAACTAAGTTTATTCCTTATCCAATTTAACTTTAATTTAGTCTTAAGAATTTTACCTTCTCTAAGGAAAATGTCACTAAAATTACTCAAGGCTTGATTCTTTTTTCCCCTAACTCTTGTAAGTTGACCACCCAAGGGACTGTAACAAACTGGTCAACATACAGAGGTTGTCATGACAAGGAAGTAGGATCACTCTATATTGAGTACACATACACATCTAGCCTATGAAAATTAGATCAACTTAAGAAGGTGGTTAATGTAAGGAGGTGGTCAACTATGTTGAAAGAGCAAAAAATACAGTTTTGCCATTACTAAATATTTCTGATACAATTATGTAAGATCATTACCACAGTAATCAACATGATAACTAATTTATAAGGCCTTTTCTCAGACAAATTGATAAAACTTGATACATTACAGACATATCAATTTAATGCTTTACAATGGTCTCAGATCTTTTGCACCAAATGTCACAGGGCAGGATACTATCTTTGAATAAGAACTGCGACTTAGCTCCAACTATCAAATCCATAACTGAAAATTTCTAATTACCTATAACCATGCTTATATTCAAATCTTTATTTCTGAAGCTAGTTCCATAATGAATGAGTAATAAAGAAACTCTGGTGACACTGAGTACAGCTTCTTCACAAAGGTTACTCCCTAAATACCTGTTAACAAAATTACAACAAATACAAAATGTAACAAAGTTAATACTTCCAAACATCCATAGGATGGCCTCTCCATGGTTCTCACATATAGAAGAGGATGCTGCTTTGAAAGCAATTTCCTTACCTCCAGGACGTTCATGTGCCCCATCTGTGTGTAGTAACATTGCAATCGGCATCCCAACATTTTTTGACCTTCCAGCCACAACCACATTCTTCCCTAGGGTTGGAATACCTATAAAAAAGTGTGTATATTTGCATTAAAGGTAGTGCCAGTCCGTTTTAGGATTAGCAACAAGGAAAAGGAAATCAGATGGCCTAGAATACAAATCCAATTTTGACAATGAAGTCACTAAGCTTCATCAGTCAATTGGAGCTATCACTTGCTACAGACAGTGAGGGCTAAAAGAAAATAGGAGAAAGCACTCTGTACGCTACAAAATGTTATATGAATGTGCACGACCCCTATTCAGTCTTAAGTTTCCTTCACTGAGGCTTCTGGATTAAAGAGCAAAAAAACCATAGGCAACTGTCAAGAAAGGCAATCTCTGGGGAATAAGACAGAATTTTTACATTTTCAAGTACCACTAGTATAATACTAACAGACATACACAAATCTGGAATGTACCTACCAGTTCGCTTAATTATTTCCCACACACCCCATGGGGTAGCCGGTAACATGGAATACTGGTCCAAACACATTCGGCCTACATTGATCACATGAAAGCCATCAACATCCTTGTCTGGAGAAACAGCATTACAGATCTTTCTCTCATCAATGTGCTCTGAAGAAGAAACAAGCATGGTGGTCTGAAAGCACTGTTGCATAATGAGCACTACTTAACTCCAGACTATCTGGAGTTTATGATTATATGATTTACTTCATCTACACAGAAGGAAGTTCCATCAAGCAAAGCTAAATGCCAACATTAAAGCCAATATCCTCTTACACAGCGGCTTCCCCCAGTGACCTTTGCATCAAGGTCTCAATGCTAGGGCAGTGCCTGTGGCTCAGTGAGTAGGGCACTAGTCCCATATACCGAGGGTGGTGGGTTCAAACCCAGCCCCCACCAAACTGCAACAAAAAAAATAGCCTGGCGTTGTGGCAGGCGCCTGTAGTCCCAGCTACTTGGGAGGCTGAGGCAAGAGAATCACCTAAGCCCAAGAGCTGGAGGTTACTGTGAGCTGTGATGTCACAGCACTCTACTGAGGGCAACAAAGTGAGACTCTGTCTCAAAAAATAAATAAAAAACCAAAAAAAACAAGATCTCAATGCTAAATCAGGGGGTAATTGGTATTTTGAGTAGCTATGTCTCATGTTTAATTAAATATTCACTCTTTTGAGTTTACCTTGTCTTTAAGTCAAATTTGCATGAGGGGCCAGTCATAATAAGCAACAAGGCCTTTCTATTCCTCAGAAATCATTTTAAATGGCAGAGTCCAAAACTCACCTGGGAGAGGCAGCTGAACAAGGAGGCCATCTACATTATCATCATTATTCAGCTTATTAATTAAATTCAATAATTCTTCCTCTGAAATTGTTGCTGGTTTCACAATTGTCTCACTGTTGATTCCTATTATAAGATAATTTTGAGATTAAAAAAAATATTGAGGCATTTGATGAGCACTGCTGTTGCCTGCCATGTCCTGCTATCACACAAGTTTTTTATCATCCCATCTACTCTACTTGGGAGAACCTGAGTCAGTTCAAAAGGAACCTAAAGTCACCTCACAAATGTATACACTAGAGAGTACTAGCTAAATACTTCCTATACCTTTATTCTATACAATTCTCATTAATCCAGAGAGATTGAAAAATAATCCACTAGTGATGTAGCCGAGCTTTCAAGTCCTTATTCTTGACATGACACCATGCTACTTCCAACTGTCTCAAAATATAATGGCATACTATTTTCTAGGGTTTTCTAATGGTTTTCAGTTTAAATGGCAGAAGGCCTCAATCCTCACTGGTAAAAAAAAAAGTGCATACCAAGGCTTCGGGGGCCAATGACTCCACCCAAACAAATAATGGATTTCACAGCCCATCAGAAGGAAAAGGAACCTGATGCTCAGACCACTGACCCACTAGGGACAGGCAGAGGCATATCTGAGTCCACCCTGGGACCTAGAACACATACCTCTCATCACCCAGACCTGAACAGCTTCTAAACCGCATGACTGTCTTTGGAATCAATTGACAAAGAACTCAAAAGCCATTCCCAGATGTCAAAGTCATTTCCTTCAAATCTATGACTGTGTTCTTGACCCCGTCACTGAGGTCTCCTAATACCATTATTACTCAATTGTTCCCCTGCTGCTTCAAACTGCCAACGCCCAAACACCTCAGACTGAGACTCATTATTGCTCAAGGAAAGCAAATGTAAAACGGAGTCAAGGTCACCTGTTGAATGTTAAAAGACTAAGAACAGAATTTAGTTTATATTCCAGAAAACGCAGAGAATGCCAACCATGTTCCTCCTGTCCTAGTCTATAAAACTCCCTGATAGACACAGCCTGATTTCCTTATGATGAAGTTTTGGATACAGTTCAGTCATATCAGCCTCCTCTCCTTGGGTTTTCTGATTAGAAAAAGGAATCATAAATTGCAACAGAGTTTGTCTCACATAAATCTCAATTTAATAGCAGTTGGAGTTTGAGAGTGACACATACCCACGGCTGCAGCTGCTCTGGTTTTGTTGAGGACATAGGAGTGACTTGCAGGATTCTCTCCAACCAGAATCACGCTTAGGTAGGGTCGTTTGTTGCCAGAGGCCACCCACTCTTCCACCTCCTGCTGCACTTCCTGCTTGATCTGCTGGGCCAGTTTCCTTCCAGATATGACCACAGCTTCATGTCTGCAGAGAGCAACAGAGTTACAAAACCGAAAAGCTTGAATTTTCATAAAAAACAAACCTCAGGGGCGGCACCTATGGTTCAGTGAGGAGGGCACCAGCCCCATATACAAAGGGTGGCGGGTTCAAACCCGGCCCTGGCCAATCCGCAACAAAAAGAAATAGCTGGCTCGGCACCTGTGGCTCAAGTGGCTAAGG
>NW_003852463.1:1858513-1861460 GCF_000181295.1 Otolemur garnettii
AAAAAAACTTAAAACTTAGGTTAAAACACATGGTACCTACTCTGGGGGACAAGTGAAATCTGAAGGACAGACTGGAAGTGGTAAATTTGTGTCTAGCGGCATGTTTTAGTGAGATAGAGTTGATAGAATAGAAATAGTTACTGTCACTTATCTGAAGCTCAGAGAGTTTAAGCAACTGACAGCGACTAAGTACTTGTCCCAGTTGGCTCTCCTATCACAATCTAGACTGTTAACTGCCACACCACCCTGCCTCCTGATCATTGCTAAAGGACAGGCTTTAAAAGAAAAAAAGCTTTCAGTTTCCATTTGCCTTTGTGTAACTCCTCACCACTGTAAAGTTAAACAATTTGTCTTTATGCTTATCTGCCATTTGTAGTTCTCATTTTGCCTGCGTTCTTAGCTTTGGTCATTTAGCCGTGTGTTTCAAATTATTTTCCAGTCAGGCAACTGGCTTTTAATTTTGACGGTAACATAAATATATAAATTATGTTATATAGTTAAACCAATTAACAATATACTAAATGGGTCAAATCTCAAAATGTCTACCCCTCCTCACACCCCCTTCGGGGGAGACTTCCCTGCTAAGATGGGGACAGAGGGAGGTGAGAGGCGATCCTTCTCCTGGGCAGGGGTGTGCTCTTCCTCAGGACCCCACTGAGCCAAACGAAGCTGACAGACTGGGAATGAGTATCTGATACCAAGGGCAACCATTTCTAGGTTGGTGTAAAAGCTTAGTCCAACAGGGGCACAGTGAGAGTTAACTGAATCACTAACAGGGGCACAGTGAGAGTTAACTGAATCACTAAAAGCTTCCCCCTCACCTGAAACCAGAACCACAGGAGAACTATAGATGGGAGAGCAGAAGACAGACACAAAAAGAACAGACAGAACAGCAGTCACATCAATGGAAGACAATTAGAGCAAGAAATCAGAAAAATGCTGAGGGAGATGGGGCAATGAGAAAACTTGAGATCTAGAAGACACTCCAGTTCTTAAAGCCACATGCAGATCTCCAAAAGGCTAGCTCTTCCCAACAGGACTGGTTATGTCATCTTTCCTGGGTTCCATAAAGCCCAAATGTGGAAAACTCCACTTTTCTTATTTCCACAATGGTCTTTACAAAAAAGTGCATATTACTGAAAATATGGTAAGCATCTCTTCCTTAAGCAAAAAAATCCAATGAAAACAAGTCTGACCTTTTTGATTTCTGTCCTTTGGTGTCCTCTGAGGACTACTCCAACCTAAAGAGCAATGAAACATCAATTTCCCCTTATGACACATATTTAATTCTCAGGGATAACATTAAGGTATTGAACATCCTCTATGGTCAGATAGGACTTAATTCTCAAGACCACTGCTAATTAAAATGGAATTTTAAAGCTTTAACAATCTTTGTTTTGGGCTCGGCGCCTGTGGCTCAAGCGGCTAAGGCGCCAGCCACATACACCTAAGGTGGCGGGTTTGAATCCCTAGCCCGGGCCCGCCAAACAACAATGATGGCTGCAACCAAAAAAATGGCCCGGCGCCTGTAGTCCCAGCTACTTGGGAGGCTGAGGCAGGAGACTCGCTTGAGCCCAGGAGTTGGAGGTTGCTGTGAGCTGTGATGCCATGGCACTCTACCCAGGGGGATAGCTTGAGGCTCTGTCTCAAAAAAAAAAAATCTTTGTTTTCAGTGCCTGCTTTTTATATGCATTATGATTAAATACTTACTTTAAGCCAAATATCAACATCTTAGGTATAAATCAATAATTTTATATCTAAACTTTACATTAATCCTTATTATACTTTGTTAAGTATTAAAATCTCATAATGTTTTATCAAATCAAATACTTTTACCCAGATTTTACATAATAACACTAGCACAGCACAACATATATAATATCATTTAACTTATACCTGTGGTCTATTAAGGAACTGAAAACATGTTAATATTCACAAATCCATTTCAGAATTAGAATTGAAGAGGACTTCATTAAAAAGGGCCCTGCCCATAAAAATAGGCCCGGCAACATTCCTCATATATATTAGTATCTGAAATACCTATCCCAAGCCAGAAATACATTTTCAACCTGGGGAACACTACAGAGTTAAAGACTACTTAAAAATGGCTCAGTCATTTATATTAAATGAAATAATATAAAGTACCAGGCATATTTGTTCAATAAAGCTAATTTCTTACTCTCTTGACTTTATATGTATATATACAGTGTCCATAAAGTGGTCTATTTTAAATTACACACGAATTTCATGGACACTCTGTATATACACACACATATGCCCTTAATATATAATGGATATATTTATACATACTCATAAGGAGATATGTATAGATAGATAGATATAAAAATATATATATTATATATACTCAGTAAGGACTTGGCTTGCGCCGCATAAACAACTTCTTTTGAAAGCAACAAACTTAGATAAAATGGTAGCAGCACATTCAGATAAGATTGATATACTAAAGTTAAGCACACAGAGTCCTGGGAAAAGCCAGTGTTCCAAGTCACAATCTTTGCTTCCAGGTTCTGGATGTTATGCCAATTCGCTTAAAAAAAAAAAAAAAACTGTCAAAGAGTAACACAAACCAAAAACAAAGCCACAGTGCAATATAACTGTCTTTTAGCCCTTTTCTGCTTTCCACAACTCTGTAAAAAATGGAACACAGTCTTGGAAGTGAGTTATTAACAAACTTCCCATCATCTCTTTGGCCAATGAACAGATAAAGTAACTTCTACTTCAAAATAAATTAGGGCAGTGGAGACTCAGCTCAATCCCATACAAATTACAATTATATTAGCTAACATTTATCTATGAATTAAATGCTTTCAGAGATGTATTTAGATAAATGCCCATTAAAATAATGAATCAATAGACTAGAAAGACGTCAAGACACTGTTTAAATAAAATTCAAGTCAGTAGTATCTTAGCTTTCCTCTTAATTCAG
>NW_003852463.1:1861586-1868144 GCF_000181295.1 Otolemur garnettii
TTGCTCAGCCTTGCAAGTAGCTGGGACTACAGATGCCAGCCACCACGCCTGGTTAGTTTTTTCTATTTTTAGTAGAGACTGGGTCACTTTTGCTCAGGCTTGTCTCGGAACTCCTGAGCTCAGGCAATCCACCCACTTCAGTCTCCCAGAGTGCAAGGATTACAGGCATGAGCAACTGGGCCAAACAATATAGGGTTAGTTCACAATTCATAATCAAGTTATTTGAGGAAGAGTTGTGTTATCTACTAATTAATGGGACCAGTCATGAGTAAGAAATGCACAAAGGGGAATGAAACCAACATCTATTAAACACTAAGTATTTTGCTAAGACTTTGTTTTTTGTAACAGTCTCACTTTGTCACCCCAGGTAGGGTGCCACAAAGTCAAAGCTCGCTGCAACCTCCAAGGCCTGGGCTCAAGTGATCTTCCTGCCTCAACCTCTCAGAGTGCTAGGATTACAGGTGTAAGCCACCCAGCCAGGCCTAAGACTTGTACATATGATTAGGATCCTGGGGCTATTCCACATATAATAACCCTGCTATACAGAAGAGAAAACTGAGGACAGTAGAAACAAAATTTAAATGCAAACTTCTGCCTCCAAAGTACGTTTACCGTCTTAACACAATAACTAAGAAAATGACATAAAAGCTATGTTAACCAGTTTGATGAAAGTATTTCAAATTGTATATGAAAACATCACACCGTACCCCATGATTGTATTAATGTACACAGCTATCATTTAATAAAAAAATTAATTAAAAAAAAAGTATGTTTACCCCAACATTATAATTTCCTAGATAACAGTACTCTCTTTCCAATCATGAGGTTTATGGTCCTGAAACCCTTTTACTAACTAAAAATAAGAATACACACAGATTCATATATTTAAAAAGATACAACTGTTTTACATTAACCCGTCCAACAGTAAGCAAGCAATACATGGAAACTGTAAATACCAAATGTGCAGTAAAGATACTATCGATTGCCCTCAGACATAAAAAGCCTACTTGTTCATTCAGAAAGGCAGGTAAAAAGAGCATGTATGGGAGAGTGTAAGCCAAGTGATCTAGTTCTTCAGGCAATGAATTAGAGGATCTTTAAAATTCTCTTTTGGATCCTGTAAACCTAGAAAAGGTCTTGTCCCCAGGCACATGCAGCCAGCACTCAGGAAGAGGGGAGGGAGACAACAGATAGTAATGAAAGATGGGGTTGGAAAGGCAGGTCAGCATCTGACTAAGGAATGTCCCTTCCAAATCTTCCTTCAAGAACTCATTAATAATACACATTCTGTGCTCCAACAAGCAGCACTTTAGAAATGTTTCTAATGGCATTGTTACAGGAGTGGAAACTACATGTGTATTTTGTCCCTTAACAGGAATGTGAGTTCCACTGAGGAAAGAAGAGGTTTTTGTTTGTTTGTTTTTTGTTTTTAGAGACAGAGTCTCACTTTGTCATCCTTGGTAGAATGCCACTGCGTCACAGCTCACAGCAACCTCCAGCTCTTGGGCTTAGGCGATTCTCTTGCCTCAGCCTCCCGAGTAGCTGGGACTACAGGCGCCCAACACAACGCCCGGCTATTTTTTTTGTTGCAGTTTGGCCGGGGTCAGGGTTTGAATCCATCACCCTCGGTATATGGGGCCGTGCCCTACTCACTGAGCTATAGGTGCCGCCCAGGAAAGAAAAGTTTTTAATCATTTCTAACTTTGCACAGCCTAGCACAGTGTCTGGCACAGTGAACATTTGCTGGAAAAAAGAAGGGACTTCCAACTCGCCCAAACCGACCCCAGCATGCTAAACAAGAATGACAATTGCGATAAAAAATAGCCAGGCATTGTGACGGGCACCTGTAGTCCCCAATTACTTGGGAGGCTGAGGCAAGAGAATTGCTTAAGCCCAAGAGTTTGAGATTGCTGTGAGCTGGGACACCATACTACTCAACCAAGGGTGACATAGTGAGACTCTGTCTCAAAAAAGGGGGGGGGGGCTTCTATTATAAGGCACAGGGCTCCAGCAATACAAATGCTCTAAATATTTACAGGAAAGAGGGTACACAGATTTAGGGAGAGAAATCATAGCCTCCCAAAAGACCCTTCAACCTATGTTTAAATATAGGAGTTTGAGGTCCAGAAAGATCAGGAAAAATCTCTCTGAAGAAATGCTAATAGAGCTTTTCCATTATTCCTTCTGGGTATTTTTCTACTTCATTTTTATTGAGGCAAAATACAAATAACATAAAATTTACCATCTTAACTATTTGGGGGCGGGAGGGGGGGAGACAGAACCTCAAGCTGTCGCCCTGGGTAGAGGGCTGTGGCATCACAGCTCACAGCAACCTCCAACTCCTGGGCTCAAGCGATTCTCCTGTCTTCACCTCCCAAGTAGCTGGGACTACAGGCGCCTGCCACAATGCCTGGTTATTTATTGGTTGCAGCTGTCATTGTTGTTTCGTGGGCCCAGGCTGGATTCGAACTTGCCAGCTCAGGTCTACGTGGCTGGCGCCTTAGCCACTTGAGCCACAAGCGTCGAGTCCATCTTACTATTTCTAAGCGTACAGTTCAGTGGCATTAAGCACACGTATAATGTGCAACCATCACTTCTATCCACCTGCAGAACTCTTCATCTTGTAAAACTGAAACTCTATACGTACTCATAAAACAATAACTCTTACCCTTTCCCCACTGCCTGGCAATCTCCGGGTATTCTCCATCTCAAGTTACCCAGCCTGGCACTGACCGGCTCAGGGGTGAGCTGCAGTTAAAGCCTTGGTGACCACAGTACATTCATTATGTAGGCGAGCAAGGGGGCAGATTGAAGAACAGCGCGAGCCACACCTACCCCTTGGAGGCGGAGCCAGTGCGGGTACCCAGCGAGCAAGCCGGCTCCGGGATTTCATCAGACTGCACCAACCCTCTCCGCCACTAGGGTCCCAGGAAGGAACTGCTGGATGCAGGCTTCTCTTTCTGAACCCTTCGTGGCGCTCACCCAAAGGGTCTTCCTACTGTCCCTAATACAACTCTCACCATCACAGCCTGGCACGGGCCGCTGGTTTCTGGCTGGCCACCTTCGTATGCTCCCGCGTAAATGGGACGCCCCGGGGCTCGCCTGTGCCTCTGCTCCGCACTGTTGGCTCCGTCTTGCCTGCAGACTGGCCCCAAGATGCCCCTAGACGCTCCAAGCACGCGCGAGACCGGCTCCCTCGAAAAGCTGGTTCCTGGTACCAACCCAGCCCGCCACACCCCTCTCAGCGGCTACCACCACCGGGGAGAGATGCTCAGGGAGGACATCCCTCGGCGCCCCTCGGGAACTCGGTCCGCCCCGCATCCTCGGTTTTCCCTCGAGTTTCTGCACTGAATCAGCTTCCCAATCTACTTACCGAACCGCCGCAAGATGGAAGGGACGATGGCGGAGAGGACAGCTTCGCGCGGGCCGGAATAGCCGAGTAGCCAACACGGATATGAAGGAACTTGCAGCCATAGCCCCTGCCGGTGCCCGCGCCGGGAGGGAAACGCGCGCGAGCGCGGCGAGGTTATACCGCAGCCGCGTGGCAGGCCCCGCCTCCCACCCGTACCCATTGGTCCCTGCCCCACGCCACTGGCTGTCTGTTGGGCCGGCTGGAGCTGAAGGAGCCAATCGGTTGTCTTCATTAAACGAAAGCAAACCCCGGAAGAGCCTTGTTTTTGATTGGAGCAAAGAAGAGCCCAGGGCTCGGCCCTGGAAGGCTCGGGAGCCTCGGTAACACGCGGTGATTGGCTGAGAAAGTCAAGCCCCTGCCAGGCTCCCCTAGTATCACCGAAGCCCCGCCAACACCGGTGAAAGTTCATTCATTCATTCATAGAACCAATATATCTGAACGCCTACTGTGTGCCAGGCACTGTAAAGCCTAGATGAAAAGGATGAAAAGGAGGAAAAACTGGCATCTAGAGTACCAAGAAATGAATGTACGCGGATTGACGAAATTATAAAAGTCATCATTTGGCAAAATCATAGTAAAATCTGATTCAGAGTCACCAATGGATGTCAAAACAACTGAGTGAAAGTTAGATGCAGAGGCTGGGCGCCCGTAGCTCAGTGGTTAGGGCGCCGGCCAAATGCACCAGGGCTCGTGAGTTTGAACCCGGTGGGGCCTGCTAAACAACGATAACAACAACAACAACAAAATAGCCAGGCGTTGAGGCGGGCGCCTGTAGTCTCAGTAACTAGGGAGGCTGAGGCAAGAGAATCGCTTGAGCCCAAGAGTTTTTGGTTGCCGTGAACTATGACGTAACCACACTCTACAGAGGGCGAAAAAGTGAGACAGAGTCTCACTTTAAAAAGAAAAAAAGAAAAAAAAGAAAAAAGAAAGTTGGATGCAAAGCAAGATATTTACCTATAGGGTTAATATAGATCCAACAAATGAAAATACACGGCACCTAATTAAGTTAGAATTTTAGATAAACAGTTTTGGAAAATCATAGTTATACTTTAAGAAGTATTTGCTGTTTATCTGCAATTTAAATTCAACTGGGCTTCCTGTATTTTATCTGGCAGCCCTTTTGCATAGTCTACAGTATCTGTCCAAAAAAAGACAAATATTAATAACAAAAAAAGAAAATGGTAAATTTACACCGGAGAAACCTAACAGTTACCACCTCACTGAAGTGACCAAAGTTAACACCATCCAGTAATGGAAGAAACACACATGATGTCTCTTCTGATAATGAGGCACTAAAGAGAACATATCACTCCATAGCTTTCAACAAGTCTGAAAATTTTAATGAAATGATTTTCCTAAACTAATGAACCTCCTAAAAACTGTTGCAGACTTCTCATTTTCACATTGACAAGAGAGATCATAGACCTAGAACGCTGAAATCATCCAGGAAAATAACACAGTCCTGAAGTTTTGGAACCTGCAAGTAGATCTTAATCTAATCACAAGGAAATATCTGACAAGACCAAAGCGATTCTACAAGATAAATCACATAAATTGCCTGTACTCTGAAAATGTCAAGGCTATGAAAGACAAACAATGAGGAATTGTTCTTGATAGGACAACGAAATGTTGTGTGATTCTGAACTGGATTATGAACCAAAATTCTTTTCTTTCTTCTTTTTCTTTTCTCTTTTGCCATAAATGACATATTAGGACAATTGACGAAAAATGAACAAAGTCTATATTAGGTGATAACATCATATCAAGATTAATTTCCTGATTTAGCTAATTATATTGTGGTAATGTAGGAGAACGTACTGTATTTGCTTTTAGAGACAAAGAGACATCGTGTCTACAACTTACTTTCAAAAAGATCAGAAAAAAATAATGATACGTGTATTAGTTTTCTAGGGCCACCATAAAATACCACAGACCAGGTATCTTAAACAACAGGAATTTATTTCCTCGCAGTTCTGGAGGCTAGAAATACAAAATCAAGATGTTGACAGGTTTTTTCTGAGGCCTTCACCTTTGGCTTGCAGATGACTGTGTGCTTGCTGTGTTCTTGCTGTGTCCTGGGTTTTGCTCTGTGCATGTGCATCACTAGTGTCTATCTCTATATATCTTCATCTCATCTTTATGAGCACATCAGTCAGATTAGGGTTTGCTCTAACAGCCTTATTTTAACTTATCATGTTAAAGGCCTTATCTCCAAATAAGGTCTCATTCTAAGGTTAAGATTTCACGTTGAATTTTAGAGGGGACACAATTCACCTAATAACTATATATATACAGAGAGAGAGAGAGAGAAAGAGAGAAAATGATAACACAAATGGCAAGTGTAAGATATTAACAACTGGAGAATGTGGCTGGAGAGTATAAAAGTATTTTTTGAACTTTTCCTGCAACCTTTCTGGATGTCCGAAATGATTTTTTTTAATTTAATTTTATCTTTTTATTGAGACAGAGTCTCACTTTGTCACCCTCGGTAGAGTGCCATGGCATCATAGCTCACAGCAGCCTCCAACTCTTGGGCTTAAGCCTCAGCCCCCTAGTAGCTGGGACTATAGGTGCCCACCACAACGCCTGGCCATTTTATTTATTTATTTATTTATTTTGCTAAGCAGGCCAGGCCAGGTTCCAACCCACCAGCCCCAGTGCATGTGGCCAGCGCCCCAACCACTGACCTACAGGTGCCCAGCCTGAAATGATTTTCTAAAAAAGAGCAATATTGGCTGGGTGAGGTGACTCACGCCTGTAATGCTAGCACTCTGGGAGGGAGAGGCAGAAGGGTCACTTGAGGATAGGAGTTTGAGACCAACCTGGGCAACATAGCAAGACCACTATCTCTAAAACAATTAGAAAAATTAGCTGCATGTCTTGGCAGACTCCTGTAACCCTAGTCACTGAAGCAGCTGAGGCAAGAGGGTCACTTGAGCCCAGGAATTGAAGGTTGCAGAGAGCTATGATGATGCTACTGCCCTCTGGCCTGGGAGACAGATCAAGACCTTGTCTCAAAAAAAAAAAAAAATCTCATTTGACCCTGACTTATTACCTATACAACAAATCGATTATATGTTATAGATATGATATTGTAATAATATCCCTATATTAATGAAAGATGGATAAATCACATTAAAACATTT
>NW_003852463.1:1868690-1876426 GCF_000181295.1 Otolemur garnettii
TTGTACTTAATTACGTTTTTTTTTTTTTGGCTGGGGCTGGGTTTGAACCCGCCACCTCCAGCATATGGTGCTGTTACCCTACTCCTTTGAGCCACAGGCGCCACCCGTGTACTTAACTATCTTTTGCTGTATTGCTAGGAAATGATGTGATCACTTTAGCTTTTATGAGCTAAAGCTTTAGCTTTTAGCGCCTGTGGTCCCAGCTACTTGGGAGGCTGAGGCAAGAGAATTGCTTAACGAGGTATCCTCAAACTACGGCCTGCGGGCCACATGTGGCCCACCAAGGATATTTATCTGGCCCACTGGGTGTTTTTTCCACTGCTGCCTGTCCTGCTTAGCAGCCGACTCATCCCGGGGCCCGCAGTCCGGCCCTCCAACAGTCTGAGGGACAGTGAACTGGCCCCCTGTTTAAAAAGTTTGAGGATCCCTGCCTTAAGCCCAAGAGTTTGAAGTTGCTGTGAGCTGTGATGCTACAGCACTCTACTGAGGGTGACATAGTAAGACTCTGTCTCAAAAAAAAAAAAAGAAAGAAAGAAAGAAAGAAAGAAAGAAAGAAAGAAAGAAAGAAAGAAAGAAACAAAACTCATAGAACACTTAGTTCATTGCCTGGAACATAGTTGTTGCTCAATGGCTGTTGGTCCTCCCCTCTTTTGATTTCTCTGCAGATGTGTATCCTCCAGACCCAGGTCACGAATGTTGGATAGTATCTATACTCTTACTCTTAGGCAAGCCCTGGGTCTATAGCAAAGTAGATTAGTGTCTTTCTTCAGTAAGGTCTCAACATAGTAGCATGGATAAGAGGAGTTCACAAATGACTATAGCAGTAAAGAGTAATGTGAGACCCCATGAAGACCTAACAAGTGCCATGGGCACTCAGAAGAGGTTTATAAACACATTTGGTTAGTGGACAGTGGCATATGAAGCGAACTTGGAAGAATGGTTAGAATTTCCATAGGCAGGCTCGGCGCCTGTGGCTCAAGCGGCTAAGGCGCCAGCCACATACACCTAAGGTGGAGGGTTTGAATCCCCAGCCTGGGCCCGCCAAACAACAATGATGGCTGCAACCAAAAAATGGCCAGGTGTTGTGGCAGGCGCTTGTAGTCCCAGCTATTTGGGAGGCTGAGGCAGGAGACTCGCTCGAGCCCAGGAGTTGGAGGTTGCTGTGAGCTGTGATGCCATGGCACTCTACCCAGAGGGATAGCTTGAGGTTCCATCTCAAAAAAAAAAAAAAAAGAATTTCCATAGGCAGAGACATGGAGGAGTAAGAATCTGCAAAGGCATGCTGGCAGAAAATCTTTGTGCCTATGTTCCTAAGGGTGAGCTTGGAGCTGGCTGGTATGCAGGTAGATATGGGGGAGCTGTAGGGATAAACCTGGAAACTACATAAGGAAGGCCTTTGAAAACCAGTGTGAGTTTGGAATGGAGTTTATTCAGCAGGCCATGGGGAAATTTAAGGATTTTAAGACAGATGAGTTGACTCAGTGCCCGTAGCTCAGTGGTGCTGGCCACATACACCAGGACTGGTGGTTTGAACCTGGCCTGGACCTGCTAAACAACAATGATAACTGTAATAACAACAACCAAAAAAAGTAGTCAGGCATTGTGGTGGGTGCCTGTAGTCCCAGCTACTTGGGAGGCTCAGGCAAGAGAATTGCTTAAGCCCAAGAGTTTGAGGTTGCTGTGAGTGCCACGGCACTCTACCAAGGGCAACATAGTGAGACTATGTCTCAAAAAAAAATAAAAATAAATAAAAGAGGTGAGTGAGTGGATGGATGGAAGCTTTACATTAGGGACCTGAGATGAGCTGTAGGAGGTGAGGCAGCGGCAGATTGGAGCAGCATGATTTCAGAGATGACCCTGCAGCAATCTAGGCAGAAGTCATGCAGTCGGTATCTGAGCTAGAGTAAGTATGGAAAGGACAGCCAGAGGCAGGGCTGCAAAGGGTGGGGTCAGGCAGGAGAAAGAAAAAGATGAGTTGAAGACTGGGCTTCTGGGACTAAAAGAAGTATGGCACTCTTAATAGACTTAAGGTGCGGCTCGGCACCTATAGCTCAACCGGCTAAGGCGCCAGCCACATACACCTAAGGTGGCGGGTTTGAATCCCCAGCCCAGACCCGCCAAACAACAATGATGGCTGCAACCAAAAAATAGCCGGACGTTGTGGCGGGCGCCTGTGGTCCCAGCTACTTGGGAGGCGGAGGCAGGAGACTCGCTTAAGCCCAGGAGTTGGAGGTTGCTGTGAGCTGTGAGGCCACGGCACTCTACCCAGAGTGACAGCTTGAGGCTCTGTCTCAAAAAAAAAAAAAAAATAGACTTAAGGTGCATTGGGAGAGGGCAACTACAGTTCTGATGTTTATTGGAAAGTTCTGGAGGAAAATTCTAGCTGGAGAGATTGATCTAGGAGTCATGGCATTAGAAATTACAGGCTCGCAGATAAAGATGGTTAACCAGTAGAGAAGTGTTTTAAAAATGCAACGATCTCCTCATTTGCCTCATCAAATTCTATCCTCCAGGTAACCAACCTTTGCTGCTTGGTGTAGGTCCTTCCAAATCATTCTCTACAGATCACTACCCTTAGTTTTCCAGGGGCCTCGCCCAGAGATTATTCCCACCATGGCTGCAAACCCGTGTTTCCTGAATCACTAAGAAGAAAGTCAAACAAAATCAAAGCAACAGGAAAGTGATAAACTGAACTCCCTCAGCATTCCTTCAGTCTCAAAGCGAGTAGTGCTGGGTGATTCTGTCTGTACTGGAACAACTGAGCAGCAGGGTGGTGTGGCTGAGGTAAAGGGGACCCAACTGGGAGACAAACTGGACTCTTTGATTAAATCATCTGAGTGCAGTAATGATGTCGACCTTGAGCTCCAGCAGCGGAACAGAGGGCACCTGACAACAGACACTGTCCAGAGATGTTCTCGCCATAGTCTAGAACAGTACCTTTCCAGATTTGAAGAAGCAATGAGCTAAGGAAACAGCTGATTAGTGAAAAACCCAGTCAAGAGGATGGAAGTTCAACAGAAGAGTTTGAATCCTTTCGAATATTTAGATTGGTGGGATGTGCTCTTCTTGCTCTTGGAGTCAGAGCTTTTGTTGGCAAATACTGTTCAGATTTGCTCCATTTCTTACTTTACAACTTGCGTATGTGGGACTATACAAATATTTTCCTAAGGGTGAAAAGGAAGACAAGAGTACTAACAGCTGCACCTCTGTTATCTGGAATTCCTGCTGAAGCAATAAATCAATCGATGGACATCCATAGCAAAATGGGTGAAGTCTTCACGGATCTCTGTGTCTACTTTTTCAGTTTTATCTTTTGTCATGAACTGCTTAATTACTGGGGCTCTGAAGTACCATGAAGTCTGCATAACTCAGAAACAGCAGCTTACAAAAAAAATTCTTTTCTATATTGCAGTGTCTCTAAAGGAAGCAAATTGGTTTACATCTTTTATAATTCTTTTCCTTTATAGGGCTTGTAAAACCCCTTTATTAGGAATGGAATGGCAGGTTCCCTGATTTGAAAGGATTGAGTTTGTATTAGTACTGATAGAAAGAATAGAGTACCAGTATCATTCATTTTGATTTTCTCGTTTGATTAGAATCCCTATTCTATACCTTTCCCCTCACTTCTTAAATTTGTAATTGCTCATTTAAGGGCTGAGCTAGTACTTAAGAGAGCAGATAAACGTGGTCTCAGCCAGCCCTAAGGACTGCTGCTTGTATTTGTGTCACTCTGTCCTGAGAACTGAAGTCATCTTAAAAATAAAATGAAAGAAACTGAATTGTATAATGTGAAAAAAAAAAAACCCAAATCATTCTCTATGCTCACAGAAACATTATAGATACACAAGTATACTTATGCAAACACAGGGAGTATTCTGCTATAAATACACGTATCTCTTCCTTCTTTACAGAATGGTGTGGCTTTTAGATGACAGTCAGCACTTAAAATAGATAGTAATGTTTTGACTAACCCTAAGGGAGTGAGGGAGTGAGGGAGTGAGGCCCTGACTGCAGCATCATAGTAGCCTCAAGCATCAAGGGCTTGTGGGCTCCATTATGGAGGTGAGGCTCATCTTTGAGAAATGGCCCTCCAGATATATAAATAGTTATTCAACAGTCCTGGAGGCCTCTGTCCATCAGCGTGGGGGAGGGGGAGAGAATCCTGACTTTTTTTTAAACTGACGAAAGGAGTTGGATGCAGGTCAGAGTTTCCATTAATCTGATGGGCTCATCTTTCACTGTTTACCCTGGCCCCTGCCAGCTTCATCCAGAGGCCTTCATATTTAATGCAATAGGACCATGGTGCAAGAATTAAGACAGTCCCTAAGATATTTTTATAACAAAAGTCAAATTTTCTGCCAACACTATTCTTTCTCCTTTGTCATCCTTTCGGTTTTAAGCCTGGAGGAACCTGTGGAGGGTGGTGGAGGCCTAGTAACCTCCCTAACCCTAGCCGTCAGCCACCTCCTTCCTCCTCCTCCTCCTCCTCCTCACAAGCTCTCTTTACATTCTCTCTTTAACCTCATTTATTTTTTTTACTTCCAGTTTCCAACATGGGGACCACTCAGTCACGGCTGCCCCCTTCTTCACTTTTAAGCTGCTTTTTAACTCACCTCAAACCTCTAAGGCTCTATCCTGACCTTAAACCTAAACACCTCATCTTTTCCTGTAATACTACTTGTCCTCTACTTGGCCTCTGTACAAACTAGACAATGGCTCCTGAAAATGGCACATTTGACCTCTCAGTCCCCACTGATCTCAATAATTACTGTCAGAGATTTGGCAAATGGTTGGAGATTGCCTACCTACTGGCCTTTCTCCTCCTCCAAAACATTCCTTCTCTGTGTTCATCCTATTAACTCTCTCAAATTTTCTTTGCACGGGTCAAACCAGCTCTCCCCACCCATCCCAATCGCCATTGTCCTCTTTCTTTCTTTCTTTCTTTTTTGAGACAGAGTCTCACTATGTTGAACTTGTGCCGTGGTGTCACAGCTCACAGCAACCTCAAACTCTTGGGCTTAAGTGATTCTCTTGCCTCAGCCTCTCAAGTAGCTGGGACTATAGGTGCCCCCCACAACGCCTGGCTATTCTTTGTTTGTAGTTGTCATTGTTGTTTGGCAGGCCCTGGCTGGGTTCGAACCCACCAGCTCTGGTATATGTGGCTGGCGCCCTAGCCGCTGAGCTACAGGCACTGAGCTTCCATTGTCCTCTTTCAACCCAGCAGACAACTCTCCCCTTCTGCCCCTCCAGAGTCTCCCCTCTCTCAACCTCATTCCTACCGGCAGAATTTCACCCCATCTCCCTCTCTCTCCACTGGCCCCCACCCACCCTCCGCAGCACATGGTAGAGAGAAAAAAGATGGTGGAACCTGGACAGAAACAAAACACGGCAGACCCAATTCCCCCCCCCCCCCATACTAGGTCTGGCCACACCTTTGGGCCTTCCATTTCCAGACCAATGCAACCTCTATACCCCTCTGAGCAGTTGCGGGAACAGAAGGCATCATCAGAGTTCATGTTCCTGTTTCTCTCTCAGACCTGTTCCCACATAAGTCAGAGAATATACCTGGGAAAAAATTCCAAAAGTCCCCCCACAAGGACTTCAGACCCCTCACTGAGATCTCATGACCTCTCAGAACTTCAGTTATTGGCTTCCACCATTAGAAAAAATCCAGCTACTTCTTTAAATGCCATGGGCACTCCGAAAGAAGAAATCTCCTCATGTTTTAAGTGCAGCAAACCAGGCTTTTGGACAAAGCGGTGCCCAAACTGTGTCCAGTCTCACTGGAAGTCTGACTGCCCAAATCTTTCTGAAGATCTGGTTTGCAGTCACTTCCAGGACCTAGCGAAATTTCCCAACCTTTTCAGTCTAGCCACAGAAGACTGATGATCCCATCAGTCTGAAATTTCCCAACCTTTTCAGTCTAGCAACAGAAGAACAACGATCCCATCATTGTTCAGAAGGCCCCTGAACAATCATGAAATTTGAACTTCAGGTAGTTTTGCCAGTGGAAGGTAAGCCAATTTCTTTTCTGATAGACAAGGGGGCAGCTTTTTCCATGCTGCCATCTTATAAAGGTCCTCTAAAACAAATAGAGATGTTGGTGGTGGGAATTGATGGTGATTTATTGCGCCCTCAGTCTACTCCACCCTTGTGGCACTGGAATCATGGCCTTCTTGGTTTTTGTCTATGATAGGGCCACTAATTATGATTTTTCTCATTCTCAGTTTTGGATCAGTAATTCTCCATCTCATCTCCTGATTTATTGACCAGGCAGTCACCCAAAAAACAACCGCTCATATTTTCGCCGCAGAATGCAGATATCAACCAGTTCAAACTGAAGACCCACGAATGTTACCACTCTCTTCCCTCTCCCATTTCCTTTTTTCCTTACAGGTAGCCCAGTGCCCTTCACCTCGAAGGAAGCAGTCAAATAGATAACACGCCCATCATCCTGCCTCCTTACAATAGACTAAAAAGACCTGATGATAGAGTCACATGGAGGGACCTGCTCAAATAGAACCAACCCACACAGGAATGAGTGCATGGATGTCCCACCCAGGAAAGAGTAATGTAAATCTCTATCCTTCCGACCCTTTAAAATTCCCATCCACCTTAACCCACGTGCTGACTTCCTTCTCAAACTCAGTTCTCCCTCACTTGGGTGGAAATAAGACCTGACATTGCCCACACAGAAACTGGACTCTGTTTCCTTTCATTCACATTTTGGAATAATCTTTTTTGTTTTTGGCCTTTGGCCTCTCAGTTTTGTTTTGGGAGAATACGTGGTTTCCTTCTTTGTTTCCTTTTACTTTTATCTTTTCTATTTTTCTTAACAATAGGCTAATTTAGTTCTGATATAAAATTGGGAATTCCTTTAAGTACCAGATAAAACATGAGAACACTCAACAAAGTAAGATCTCAACAGAGCTTCCATTTAATAGCTCATATTGTCAGCAAGTAGTGACACCTGTCTGACATATCAGTGCAGTTCATACCTCCTAAAAGCTAGGTGGAAAAGAGCCCAGTTTAATTGTTTTTTTCAGTTAAGCAGTTTCTCTGCTGGGCTGAATCACTGTGGTAAAGCTTTTCTCTTTGTTCATTCAGTGAAGAGTTGTGGTTAAAGTCAGAGTTTCTGAAATCACATTTCCTGGTTTCAGATCCAGTCTTTTCCACTTACTAGCTGAGTGAACCTTGGTTGAATTATGTTTCCTTTCTGAACTTGCCTTTCTTTAACTGTTAACTTAGCAAAGACACTACCTCACAAAGACCCCTAAGCAAGAGCAAGATGCTGGCTCTTCAAAAAATTGAAAAATTAGCCAGCAGTGGTGGCACACACTCCTAGTCCCAGCTACTTGGGAGGCTGAAGTAGGAGGATCACTTGAGCCTAGGAGTTTGATGCCATGACGAACTGTGATCATGCCATGGCACGCTAGCCTGGGTGACAAGAACAAGACTCTGTCTCGAAAACAACAACAACACCAAAAAAAAACAACCTTGCCTCGGTGCCAGTAGCACAGTGGTTACAGTGCCAGCCACATACACTGAGGCTGGCAGGTTCGAACCCGGCCCAGGTCAGCTAAACAACAATGACAACTGCAATAAAAAATAGCTAGGCGTTGTGGTGGCCACCTGTAGTCCCAGCTACTTGGGAGACTGAGGCAAGAGAATCACTTAAGCCCAAGAGTTGGAGGTTGTTGTGAGCTGTGACGCCATATCACTCTACTAGGGGCGAC
>NW_003852463.1:1877343-1879686 GCF_000181295.1 Otolemur garnettii
TCGAACCCGCCACCCTAGGTGTACGTGGCTGGCGCCCCAGCCGGTTGAGCCACAGGCACTGAGCCATGTTTTTTGAATATTGTAAGGATCCTCCTTACAATACAACCTGGATCCTTTTTTTTTTTTTTTTTTTTTGAGACAGAGTAGTCTCACCATGGGTAGAGTGCCATGGCATCACAGCCCACAGCAACATCAAACTCCTGGGCCCAAGCGATTCTCTTGCATCAGCCTCCCAAGTAGCTGCGACTACAGGTGCCTGCTACAGTGCCCAGCTATTTTCTGTCCTGGGCTGGATTCGAACCTGCCAGCTCCGGTGTATGTGGCTGACGCCCTAGCCACCTGAGCTACAGGTGCTGAGCCTACAACCTGGATCTTATTGTGAAAAAATTCCTACATGTTTTTTTCAGTTATCTTGATTTTATTACATTTGGACATTTTAAAGTTAGTAATAACATTGGGGGAAATGCTTTGCTTCAAGGAACAACATAACTAACAGGTAGCACTTATGTGCTAAACACTGTTCCAAGTGCTTTATGATTAATAACTCAGTCTTCACAATAACCCTCTAAAGCAGTACATTATTATCATACCCATTTTACAGATGAGGAAACTGAGGCACAAAGAGTTAACACTAGGTATATATACACAGTTAGTATGTTAGAGTTAATATAGCAAGGGAAAATTGCAAAAATATTAGAGAAAAGGAATTAAAAACTTCCGGGTGTGGCTAGGCACCTATAGCTCAGTGGCTAAGGCACCAGCCACATACACGGGAACTAGCAGATTTGGACTCAGCCTGAGCCTGCCAAACATCAATGATAACTAGAACCAAAAAATAGCCAGGCATTGTGGTAGGCACCTATAGTCCCAGGTACTTGGGAGGCTGAGGCAAGAGAATTACTTAAGCCCAAGAGTTTGAGGTTGCTTTGAGCTGTGATGCCACAGCACTGTACCGAGAGTGACATAGTGAGACTCTGTCTCAAACAAACAAACAACAACAACAACAAAACAAACAAACAACTTTAGGGTCATTGGGGTCTCTCCGGGGTTGAAGACAATATGAACCACATTTAGGTCACCATAATTCACTCAAAAGCACACTTTCAGAGAAGGCTATTCAAGAGCAAGAGCAGGACAGCCCATGCCTGCTAACACAGGTTTTCTTTCTTTCTTTCTTTTTTTTTTAGCAGTTTTGCTGGGGCCGGGCTTGAACCCACCTTCCCCAGTATATGGGGCTGGTGCCTACTCCTTAAGCCACAGGTGCCAGGTTTGCATCAGTACATCTGGCCCCTGCCTGAAATCCCTTCCTGTACATTGGTGGCATTTACAGATATTCAGTTCTGAACCGCTGTAGTAGCACATGACGTGAATGCTGTCAGAAGACTTTCCCAAGATCACCACATTTACCAACCTCCCTTTTAGTCCTCATTTTGCTGGAACTTTCCAGATCATTCAATAGATCATTCCTAAATGCTCTTCCCTTACTTTAATAACACTCCCTCTTAGTTTATCTCCTACTTCTCTGGCTACTCCTTCTCAACCTCCTTTGCTAGTTTCTTCTCTATGTGGCCTTGAAATATCAGAGCTCCTCAAGGCTCTATTTGGGCATGTCTTACTGTCTAGCTTCCCCTCAGCTATTTTATCCTGTTATGACTTTAAATATCTATATGCTGATAGTTCTCAAGTTTATCACCATCCTAGTCTCTTCTTTGAGTTCCAAATCTGTATATACTTGTATAGTCTAATATTTCAGAATTAACAAATCCAAAACAGACTTTTGATCTACCCTCAAAGCTGCTTTTCCATCTCTGAAAATGGGAACAAACAGCCACCAGTTGCTTGTGCCAGAGAACAGGAGTCAGCCTTGGCTTTACATCCAGTGCTTCACTGAGACTTGTATTTTTTTCTCCAAAATATTTATCAGTTCCATCTGCCTCTCTTTATTGACCTAGTCCAGGCTAATTCCATCTCCTGCTCAGACAAGTATAATAACTTCTTAACTGCTTCAACTTTTTAAAGAGTACCTGGGGCATGCTTCTCCTGAAAATGTTTCAGCAGGTGAGGGGATTCTTCCCCTTTCCCCTGAAAGTTCAATGAAAGATCAACTCACAATTAAGGCAGATTAATAAGAGGAAGAGGTTTATTTACCACACATATGAGGCAAATCATAGAGCGATTATCCAATATTGCAAAAGGATCCAGATACAGTACAACCTGCAGAGGTAACCACTTCCCTACATTGACCACCTCCTTAAGTTGATCTAATTTTAGTAGACCAGATATGCACCACATGTACATATCTGTACAGTAGGCCTAGTTTCTTATGTTGGCCACCTCTGTATG
>NW_003852463.1:1880751-1883333 GCF_000181295.1 Otolemur garnettii
AAAAAAAAAAAGAATGAGAATAAGTAGAAAAGAAAAGATCTATTGTGGTGACACCTGGTAGTCCCAGCCACTAGGGAGGCTGAGGCAGAAGGATTGCTTGAACCCAGAAATTTGAGGTTGCTGTGAGCTAGGCTGACACCATAGTGCTCCACCCTGGGCAACAGAGTGAAACTCTGTCTCAAAAAAGAAATGAAATAAAACAAAAAAAACAGAAAGATCTAAAAACATTCCCCCACACCCCACTAAACCAGTTTCCATTCTTGAGAATTGGTCTCCATTAATTTAATACAGAAAATTTATCTTGTCTTCTAAAAGGTATAAATCATAGTCTCTGCTTGTCCTGTGTGGTTTTATGTAGAAACAGCACTTTTTTCCACCAATAATCACACAAGTTCCTCCTTGTTTGGAGAGTATCCAGGATACAGCAGTTTTTAAATACAATGGAGGCTAGGCTGTTGACTTCTAACTAAAGCGCTCCTAATGCTGGCATAGGTATATTGAACTCTTATTCTACTACTATGGAGAAATTCAAAATGTCTTTTCAATCTCATGAGTTCCAAATGCCAGAAAAAGAGTCCTGAGCACCAAAAAGAACTTAGAATTGTGATATACAAATGGATTTTTATAATATCATGTCTAGTATGTCTGTGTGGTATCAGGTACCACTTTATGAACAAAAGAGCTCAAGTTTATAGATTGGCTGACATTTAAAGTGGAGTATGCATTAACAGAAGGTGTCAGATAACCAAGAGCATAGTGTTCTGACCATCTATGACAAGGGAAGCACGTATATGCTTTATCACCACAAAAGATGAAAAGACCAGTGTAATTTACAGATAGGGACAGATGGGAACCTGTGACCTCCCAGTCTGGAGTTTCCTGCACCTCTTCTTCCTCACTGGCACCTCCACACCCCCAGTTTCTGTGCGGCTCTGCCAGTCTGTGGGAATAGAAAAGGTTGCAAAATACTTGATATTAAGGCCTTTGGTCTGGTTTTGGCAGTTATAGGGCTTGGTTTCATCACCTAACTCAGTACACACTTTTGGCGTGTCCATATGTAATCTTCAGTGTCTGACAACTTAGAAAGAAGAGCCAGTGAGTTACCCCAAGTTGCAGAGCCCTGGCTTATGAAAAGTTAATAATGTGGGGATTTGACAAGTATTGACATCATAAGGGTTAGTATCAGGATTGTCTAAGAAGTGTAAGAATGCTATCTGTGGAGTCAAACCATCAAGTTTGCTTGTAATATTGTCCCAGTATGTTACCCAGAAAAGATCCAGCATCATCTCTGTTCTTAATGCAGAGGGGAAAATGTACAATCCTCAAAGTGGGAGGCTTAAAAGAAATGTTTCAAAAGGACCATTTTAGGGAAAGAAGTAAAAAGGGGGAAAAAGGAGTTTTTAGATGAAAAATGGAATTGCTCAGGGCCAGGCACAGTGGCACATGCCTGTAATCCTAGCACTCTGGGAGACCTAGGCGAGTGAATTGCCTGAAGTCATGAGTTCGAGACCAGCCTGCACCAGAGCCAGACCTTGTCTCTTAAAATAGCTGGGTGCTTGGGCCACACCTGTGGCTCAGTGGGTAGGGCACGGGCCCCACATACCGAGGGTGGCCAGTTCGAGGCTGGCCCCAGCCAAACTGCAACAAAAAATAGCCGGGCAGTCTGGCGGGTGCCTGTGGCTACTTGGGAGACTGAGGCAAGAGAATTGCCTAAGCCCAGAGTTGGAGGTTGCTCTGAGCTGTGAAGCCATAGCACTCTACCAAGAGCGACAAAATAAGACTCTGTCTCAAAAAAAAAAAAAGAAGGAAAGAAAAAGAAAAATAGTTTTTTTGATCTGTGATCTTGGGAAAAGCAGGCATCTTCTGAGTGAGGAAATCTGCTTCAGGGCCTGGGAACTGGCCCTGGAAAGCCTTACTTTCAGGTAGCCTCTAGGGGGCGTCCTCCAATTCTCTCTGCTTAGTTTGAAGTGGCTCATGGGAATTTAGGAGGATTTGTCTTTTATTTTGATGATGGTTATAGTAGTTAACAGTACTTCCTAAGAGCCTTCCCACAAAGGTGACAGCGCATGTATTCTTCTTCTTCTTCTTCTTTTTTTTTTTTTGAGACAGATCTCACTTTGTCACCCTAGGTAGAGTGCTGTGGTGTCATAGTTCACAGCAACCTCCACCTCTTGGGCTCAAGCGATTCTCTTACCTCAGCCTCCCATGTAGCTGGGACTACAGGCACCCGCCACAGTGCCCAGCTATTTTTTTTTCTATTTTTAGAGATGAGGGTCTCACTCTCGCTCAGGCTGATCTTAAACCTGTGCACTCAGGGCAATCCACTTGCCTCTGCCTCCCAGAGTGCTAGGACGTGAGTCACATGCCCCGCAGCGCATGTCTTCTTCTGAAAACTTTAATGTACACATGGCCTTTTGGTCAAATAAAAGGATGGCAAGTCTTGTCAGTTGTCAGAGGTCAGGCTTCTTTCACTTGATCTGCTCCAAGCATATTATTTAGTGCCTGTATATAGCTAATTATGGTATCAAATTATTTAGCTAAATCCCCATGTCCAGTCAGCTGAGGAATAGACGTTTTTTGTT
>NW_003852463.1:1883630-1890265 GCF_000181295.1 Otolemur garnettii
CATGGAGTGGCAGAACACCATTTCAAAAGGAGTTAATCCATGCTACTAATTAGAGCATTCCAGATTTGTATAAGGGCGAAAGGTAATGTTTCTGGACATTTAAGTCCAGTGTCTTCACAGGCTTTCCTCAAAGTCCTTTTGCATTTCTAGATTTTCAGGTTCTAATTGCCCTGAAGATTGGGGATAATATGGGGGATGGAGTATAATCCCCTTGCTTTGAGATGTCCCACTTTTTCAGGCCAAACCAATGTACACATTCCATGTATTGATTTATGACCTTACATACAAGGTCTCCCTGAAATGTATAAAACCAATCAGAGAGGATTAGGTATAGAGTCTAGGGGTCTATACTAGGGTCTGCAAGAAAGAGAAGAGGCCAGTCCAGGGATTAAGGATAGGCTTTATTTTAAAGGAGCAGAATGGAGTCTGACCAGAAGTCAGCCCCCTTCACACCGGTTCAAGGGACTTTTGTTAGGGTAGTTGGAATGTGGGAGGGGAGAGGTGAGAGAAGTCATCTCTCCTGCAGAGTGAATGCTGCTGTGTCTGAGACTGATTTTAGAATTACTTCCTTCCACAAAAGTTGTTCATCTTACAGGAAGGTCTGATCTCTAGGGCCAGCCAGGACCAGGGTAGAAGATCCTGATGCTTCCCAGGAACACCAGCCTCGAAGCTTTTCAGAAGGGTGGGGAGAAGGTTTCTGTGACCATGCCATTTGGTCTCTGACCTGCTTTCTATCATTAGCTGTCCTCCCAGGATGGCTAACCTCTTGCCAGAGTCATGAGGATTTATAGGAGTATGGGAAGGGGATTGCTGTAATCATGCAATCTGGTTTCTGGCCTGCTTTCTTTCACTACCTATCTCCCAAATAGCTGTACTTTTGTCAGGGCCCTGAGGATTTCTTCCCCACCCAAACTGTGACCCAATCGCTGCAAGTCCATTTGCTCAAGGGCTTCTTGGGCATGGCTCTGGGCCTTGGTCCTCAAACATGGCTCAAAATAGCCCTCTTTAAATTATTTTACAGAGTTTGGATTATTTTTCGATGACAATTTGTAATATTACATCATCCACTGGTGTGATTATGTGATTAATATCTATCTTCTCCAAGTAAGCTCCAGGAAGGCAGAGACCATGTATTTTATTCATTGATGCGTATGGCTGACACGGAGGTCTGTCCTTGGATTTGAGACATTTATAAAGTGGAAACTTTTTAAAAGAAACCTTATTCAAATTAATATGAGGGTACAATATTTAAATTGCATTGTTCTCACTTCTAGGGCAAAGTTCCAGTTGTAGAAGAGCCCCTCACCCAAAGGGCATTTTATACACCCTCGAAATGTGCACATTAGGTGAGATCCCACCTCGTGCCCTCCTCCCTCTGCCATATGTCCTCCCCTCTCTGCCCTCCTACTTCCCTCTACCCCTGAACTGGACTATAATAGTGTTTTATTGTTCTTAAGAACATATAATTGTTTATATATTGATTTCATACTAATATGGAGTACATTGGATATTCATCTGTCCATTCCTGTAATACTTTACTAAGAAGAATGTATTTCAACTCCATCCAAGTAAATGTAAAAGATGTAAAGTATCCATCTTTTTTAATGGCTGCATAATATTCCATGGTATACATATACCACAGTTTGTTGATCCAATCATGGGTTGATGGACACTTAGGTTGCTTCCATGACTTGGCTATTACGAATTGAGCACAAAATAGAAACGTTCTTATGGCTTCTTTGGTGAATTTGGATTTCTTTTTATTTTTCACTGCAACCTGAGTCCTGAGGTAATGGGCAGAGAAGACTTAGAGACTTACTGCCTGTTTATCTTTTTATCACCTTTTTGTGACAGAGGCTAAAATTTGAGCCCCTGACAGTACTAATAGGCTGGAGGAACAGGAACTTCACTGTGATCAAAGTGGGAAGAGGCCCTGCGTGGGCAATACTGTTGGGGTAAAAGTGGAGTTTTACAAATAATAGGATGGGCACTTACACAGAACGAAAAACGCAGAGTTGCAAATCCTGCCCTAGGGAGCTCTAAAGGGGAACTGTGTAGAGTGCATGGTGGGGGTGGGGAGAGGTTCAGAGGAGGTGGCCCTGGTGGCTTTATAATTTGCTGCTTAGCTTCTGCTTTCAGCATCTGCTGTGACCAGATGGTGTGCAGCTATCTCTCTGGCCAGTTGAGCCAAGAAAGAAATAAAACTCCTGTCTTTGTAAAAACCATGCTTGGTAGGGAAAAAATTGTCCTGTAGCAAGTAGCAATTTCTCTCTTTCTCTGTCCCTCTCAGAGGGAAATCTTATCTCTGATTTCTAAATGGATTATATTGACATCCTGCTCAGATGTTAACTGAAGGTTTTCCCTTAATTCCTCCCACCTTTTGTCAAATCTAGCCATCCTGAAAGGTTTTCCTAACAAATACCTGTAGCTGACCGTCGTATCCTCAGTGAGTCTCCAATTTAAAGAATAATACAATTTTAAAAGGGAAGATCTTTCATGAATTTCTTTTTCCCATGTTTGAAAACATTTTTGTTTTCAGAATAAGGACCTCTGAAAGGAAACATTTATATGATAATTATATTATTTGAATAATATAAATTATTATAAAGGTATAAATGTTACATGTGTTCTTATGTTTATAGCCTATTCCTGGCTACAAAGTCTAACAATTCAGTTTGCAAACTCATCCTAGAAAGAGTGCTTCAACCTCACTGTTGAATATCACTATGGTCACCTTCGAAGTACCACCCTTGGGAAGCTATGCACCAATCTCAGCACCTAGTCCACTCTTCAAAGCAATGTTGGAACTTTTTCTGGAATGACCATCAGAACTGTTGTCATACAGCACACAAAAAACACCCAACAATAATGAATACCAATC
The DNA here is from genome assembly GCF_000181295.1 of Otolemur garnettii. Lineage (NCBI taxonomy): Eukaryota > Metazoa > Chordata > Mammalia > Primates > Galagidae > Otolemur > Otolemur garnettii. The sequence goes on from NW_003852463.1 coordinate 1,886,512, forward strand.
AGCAAAACACTACCACACGTTGGCACAAATGTCATATACTGTGGTATATCGGCTGTGAGACACTGATATACCGAGATTAGGACACCTTACTGACTTGTTTGTACAGTGTAAGCACTAGGTGGCAGTTTGCAAACTTTATTGCCAAACCCTGTACAACACCAGCTCTGTTGGTTATTTCAGTAAAGGAGTTCCAAAATTGCTTTGAAGGGTGGCCTAGTAGCTGGCATCAGTGCACAGCTTCCCAAAGGTAGTACTTCAAAGGTGACCATACCTATACTCAGCAATGAGGTATGTAGCACATTCTCTAGGATGAGTTTGTGAATCAGACCTTGTATATCAAATCACATATATTTATAAACTAAATACCAACAAAGCTGCAAAAGTGAACAAAATAAAAGTTAACATCATTAATTTAATGTGGCAGTGTGTATTTGATATTCAAATAAAATAAAATTACCAGGAACCTAAATATTGCAAGTACAGGGGAGGTTTTTACATTGGGCATTCTGCACTGCCATTGGCTGAGCTATGACTCAAGTTCTGTTTTCCTTTTGTTTTCTTCATTCCACTGTGGTATCATTTGCCTGTCACTTGGCATTAATGCATTAATCATCCACACAAACGCCTGTATGTGAATGTTCATAGCAGCATTATGAACCACAGATAAAAAATGGAAATCCAAATATCTATTAACAGATGAATAAAAAAAATGTACTACATTTATGGAATGAAATAGTATTCATCCATGGAAAAGAATGAAGTCTTGATATCTGCTACAACATGGGAAGATATTAAAGCATTATGCTAAGTAAAAGACCATATGCCACAGTAGACCATATAATGTATTATTCCATTTACAGTGTACACGAAATGTCTATGATTAGACAAATCCATAGAAAAAGAAAGTAGACTACCAGTTATCAGGATTTAGGAAGAGGGTGAGAAAGAGAAAGTGACTGCTAAGGGGTATGGTATTTTTTTTTTTTTTTTGAGATAGTGCCTCAAGCTATCGTCCTGGGTGAAGTTGGCATCACAGCTCACAGCAACCTCCAACTCCTGGGCTCAAGCGAGTCTCCTGCCTCCACCTCCCAAGTAGCGAGGACTACAGGCACCTGCCACAAGGCACGGCTATTTTTTATTTGAAGCCATCATTGTGTTTGGCGGCCCGGGCTGGATTCAAACCCACCAGCTTGGGTTCGAATGGCTGGCGCCTTAGCCGCTTGAGCCATGCTGGTTTTTTGTTTTTTGCCCTGAGCAGAGTGCAATGGCGTTATAGCTCACTGCAACCTCAGACTCGGTCAGGCGGTGGGCATCCCGATGGCCACTGGGATTACAGGCGCTTGTTGCAGCGCCCTGCTGGGTTTTTTTTTTTCAGGAGTTGGGGGTCTCACTTTCGCTCAGGCAAGTCTCAAACTCCTGAGCTCAAGCAATTCTCCCTCCTCAGCCTCCCACAGTGCTGGGATTACAGGCATGAGCCACTGCACCTGGTGGGTATGAAAATGTTCTAGAATTAGTGGTGATGGTTGCACCACTCTGTGAAACATATATGAAAAAAACACTAGAATGTACATTTAATTTTATATATATGTATATATATATAAAATATGTTTTTTGAGACAGAGTCTCTTTTGTCATCCTCAGTAGAGTACCATGGGATCATAGCTCACAGCAACCTCAAACTATTGGGCTCAAGCGATGTTCTTACCTCAGCCACCCAAGTAGCTGGGACTACAGGCGCCGAATTTTTAGAGATGACGTTTGGCTCTGGTTGGAACCTGTGAGCTCAGGCAATCCACTACCTTGGCCTTCTAGAGTGCTAGGATTACCGAGCCCTATTTATGTATTTTTTGAGACAGAGTCTCACCCTGTCACCCTGGGTAGAGTGCAGTGGTGTCATTATACCTCATGGCAACCTCACATCCTTGGCTTCAAGTGATCCTCTTGTCTCAGCTTCCTGAGTAGCTAGGACCTACAGGTACTTGCCACAAGGCCTGTTAGTTTTTCTATTTTTAGTAGAGACAGGTCTTGCTTTTGCTCAGGCTGGTCTCTAACTTGTGAGCTCAGGTGATTCACCTGCCTCAGCCTCTCAGAATGCTAGAATTACAGGCATGACCCACCACATCCGGCCAACTGTACATTTTATAAGGGTAATTTTATGCCATGTGAATATATCTCAATTAAAAGCTAAATTTAAAAAATGTTTGTGAGACTTGGTCTCTAAAAATAACCGGGCGTTGTGGTGGATTCCTGTAGTCCTAGCTACTCTGGGGGCTGAGGCAAGAGAATCAATTGAGCCCAAGAGTGAGATTGCTGTGAGCTATGATGCCATGGTGACAAAGTGAGACTCTGTCTCCCAATAAAAGAAATAATAAAAAATGTTTGTAATGAATGGCTTGTAGTTAGGAAAAAACATTTTTTTACAACAAAGTCTCATTCTGTCGCTCAGGCTAGAGTGTAGTGGCATCATGATAGGTACTGCAACCTCCAACTCCTGGGCTCTCTCAGCCTCCCAAGTAGTTGGGACTACTGGTGCACCCCACCATTCACTGCTAATTTTTTATTTTTAGTAGAGCCCAGGTCTTGTCCTGGCTCAGGCTGGTCTCAAACTCCTGAACTTAAGGGATCCTGCCCCCTTAGACTCTCAGAGTGCTAGGATTACAGGCGTGAGCCACCGCGCCTAGCCTTAAATTAAATTTTTTAAAAAATTGCAAGGGTGGACAGTATCATACAGGCTCCTCCTCCACCCAGGGAGCAGGAATGAAACTCAGCAACACCAAGCAACCCCCACCACAGAGCCAGTCGCTCTCCTCCACCCTCCACCACTGCGGGCCCTGCCACGCCTCTGGGAGAACGGTGATTGGCTGAGTTCCGGGAGGGGGCAGAGCTAAAAGGAATGCGTCAAGCCCCTCTGAGCTAGGCGGGGCGAAACCTTAGCTCGCGAGATTTGGCTGGTTCCGCATTTCGGCTCTGCGAGGTGGGGGAGGCGGGCACAGCGGGCTCAGCGGTGTGTACGGCCTGGTGGCGTCTAGATACCGGCTCGGAACAGCGGCGGTCGAGCTTCCGCTGTCAGCGAGCTGAGGACCGTCCGACCCCTCTCACCGGCTCCGAATCCTGACTGGGGTGGGGGCCAGCGGCCCCTCCCCTGTCCTCTGAGGACCGAAGATGAGCTTCCTCTTGTGAGTGGGGCCGGGCCTTGGGCGCTAGGGCTGAGGGCCGAGATCGGGGAGGGGACCAGCGGCCCTGAGGCGAGGGCCGGGCCTAGGTTTAGGGTCAGGGGCCCTGGCCTTTGCGTTGCCTCAGCTTGTGTCCACGGGATAGCTAGGAGGTTGGGAGAGGCTGACAGAGATAAAGATAGAGGCAAAGGAAGCGGAGCAAGACGACTAGGTAGTAGAAAGGCGTTGAGGCCGGCAGTACCTCCAAACTTTTCCGCCCGAGCGCTTCGAGGGCGGAGGGATGATTTGGGGGCGGAGCCCTGGGCTTCCAGTTTCTATCAGGTCTCTATGATTCGTTCTGGCTTAGCATTTCAGTCCATCTCATGTCCAGTTTTATTATTGTCAGTATTAAGTGCCGTGCCAGGAGAATGTGGAGTGCCACAATTTGTGAACCGTGAAGTTAAAATAAGATATGGGCCACGAAGCCAGACAGTTCTGTCTAGGTCTGATTCAGTCCTCTTACTGGTTTCGTGAATTTGTGTACGTTAGCTAACTTGTCTGGGTTTCGGTAGAATCTAGTTGTAGAGATAAAAAAAAAAAAA
>NW_003852463.1:1892540-1898929 GCF_000181295.1 Otolemur garnettii
AACAAAAATATGGCCGGGTGTTGTGGTAGGCCCCTGTAGTCCCAGCTACTTGGGAGGCTGAGGCAAGAGAATTACTTTGAGCCCAGGAGTTTGAGGTTCCTGTGAGCTGTGATGCAATGGCACTCTACCAAGGGTGACATGGTGAGACTGTCTCAAAAAAAAAAAAAAAAAAAAATCTTGGAAAACAAATCCTTATCCATATCTAAGACAGACAGATAACTAGAAGTAGAATAGATGACTTGAACTTTGTTAACAGATTCTGCCATATTGCCTACCAAAACATTATACACTATACTCTCACCAGTAATTCATTAAAGTACTACATTCTCTTATACCTTAGTCCACTCTTAATAATGTAATCATTTTTCTCTTTTGACACTCAAATTAGAGAAAAATTAATCTTACTCTAATAGTTTTTCACATGCTTTTGGTCATTGTACTTCTGATTGCTTTATTTATCTCATTGGCCCATTTTTTTTAATGGGTTCCTTATATTCTTAATGAGTTATAGAAGCCCTTTATTATCCAGTTAGTCCTTTGTAATATATGTTGCAAGTACTGGTTTTTGTCTGTCTTTTTGCTGTTATGGAGGTTTTTAACATTATGATTTGAAATAAGTTTTTTTTTTTTAAGGTTTCTGGATTTTGTGTCATATTAGAAAGACCACCTTATGGAGGAATAAAAACTTAAACTTTGGTGGTGCCCGTAGTCCAGCTAAAACAACAATGACAATTAAACAACAAAAATAGCCTGGTGTTGTGGTGGGTGCCTGTAGCCTGGTGTTGTGATGGGTGCCTATAGTCCTGTTGTGGTGGGTGCCTCACCCTTGGGAGGCTGAGGCCAGAGAAGAGTTTGAGATTACTGTGAGCTGTGATGCCACAGTACTCTGCCAAGGGCGATATAATAAGACCCTGTCTCAAAATAAATAAATAAATAAATAAATAAACAAACAACAAACCAACCAAACAAAAAAACTTAAACTTTTTCTCAGGCACTCAAACAGTTAGTGTCAGATAAAGAGCTAAAATCCAGGTTTTTTCTTTAGTTTATAATATCTTCTGCACCAGACTTTATAGGGCATAGTAAAAAATTGCCTTATTTGTGAAATTGTGCTGCTAATCCTATTATTACAGGCAGGAAAAATATATAAAGCTTTTTTTTAATTGTGATCATCATCTTTCCCATCCTGACATTTTTCAGGGAGTCTTTTTATTATAGAGTAATTTATATTTCTAAAATTATGCCATTCTGCTTTCAGTCCTAAAAATTTGTATGCTTTTAAACTAACAGCAGCAGCCGCTCTTCTAAAACATTCAAACCAAAGAAGAACATCCCTGAAGGATCTCATCAGTATGAACTCTTAAAACATGCAGAAGCAACTCTAGGAAGTGGGAATCTAAGACAAGCTGTTATGTTGCCAGAAGGAGAGGACCTCAATGAATGGATTGCTGTGAACAGTAAGTTTTTAGTAACATTTAACTTTGCTGGTTTATAGAATTTAATGAATTTCCTTTTACAGAAATAACTTGTAATAGAACAGATTATTGTATCAGTAAGAAAACACATAAGTATAAATATGGTACATTGTAAACTCTGTTTTCTTCAGAGTACTTGTTGAATACAGAAACTTGAAGAGCAATGATGAGTTATTTTATGAGGAGCTGAGTAAGATCAAATAAAAGATTGATAAGTGCAAAGATTTTACCTGTGATGGGCCATGACTTTGTAGAGACTCCATTTGCACAGTTTTGCTCCTGCCCCTGGTAGCACTTATAAGCCTGCATATACAGAAAGTCAGTTGCAGTTCATGTGGCCGGCCATTCAGTTGATTGTTGTAACTTTGGTGTAATCAGAAGAAAATTGAGAGATTGGGAGAAAATGTAGGGATCTATGAGCTAAAAGTTACTGAATTCAAAAGAATGAGGGCATAACATGGAATGATATGCTGACTCTAGAAGTTTGAATATGAGAGTCTCTTATTTCTGAGGTGCCATCAGTTCTGGGTGACATAGGAAGGAATTTCAGATGTTACAAGAATTTAAAAAACTTTTTAATGGAAATTTTCAAACATACAGAAGTAGAGAAACTAGTATAGTAAATTCCTAGGTATCCATTATACGCCTTCAACAGATAAGCAATTTGCGACTCACTGTGATGCTTCTGTATTCCACCCTGATTTTTTTTTTTTTTTATTTTGGACTATTAAGTGGTACATGTTTTGTTTACATGCTTTGCTTTTGTATGGACTGAATCAAAGCTATACACATAAATGTGCCCTTCACCCAGATAGTGTGCACTATACCCGATGGCTATGAATTTACCCATTTGTTTCTTCTTCCCATCACCCTGATTATTTTAAAGTAAATCCTAGATATATTATTTTATCTGTAAATATGTCAATATGTATCTCTTAGAGCTACTTTTAAAGATAATAACAGTACCATCATCCTTTAATCTTACCAAATATCTAGTGTTTATTCACATTTTCCTTGAACTACAAATGAAATGTTTCTTTTTATTTATTAAATTTATACTTGGTTTAGATCAGGATCCAACAAGGCCTGTGTGCATGTTTCTTGAATTTCTTAATCCAAAGTTTTCTCTTATTACAGTCTTTCTTCCTTGGAATATTTTTGTCAAACAAAACAGGTTGTTTCCCCCATGTGAATTTTGGTGATTGTATCTCCAATGTGTCCATTATCATGTTCTTGTTCCTCTTTTTATTTTCCGTAAACATTAGATCTAAAGCAGCACTGTCCAGTAGAACTTTGCAATGCTGAAAATGTTCTGTACCTTCACTTTGTCCATGTAGTACTTGAAATGTGGTTAGTGGCTACCACATTAATGCAGAGCCTTGATTAAGTTCAGGTTTGAGGCCAGGTGTGGTGGCTCAGACCTGTAATCCCAGCACTTTGGGAAGCTTAAGTGGAAGAATTGTTTGAGCCCAGGAGTTGGAGACCAGCCTGAGCAACCTAGTAAGACCCTGTCTCTACAATTGAAAAAAAAAAAAATTAGCAGGGCAAAGTGGTATATTCCTGTAGTTTCAGTTACTTGGAAGGCTGAGTCAGTAAGATTGTTTGAGCCCAGAAGTTTGAGGTTGCCAGTAACAGGGTAAGACCTTATCTCAAAAAATAAAAAAACCCACACAAACAAATTCAGGTTTGATTTTTGATTTTGTCTGTTAGACTATTTATTACATAGTATTTCCAGTGTCTAGTTGGGATTTTTTTCTTTTTTTAATCACTCAAAGTCCAAAGTTTACAAGCTAGTAAACTAGGGGTTTACTCTTAGTATTGTATATTCTATGGGGTTTAGATAGATTTATAAAATGACTTGTATTCACCATTGCAGTATCATTATAAAGTAGTTTTACTGCCTAAAAATCCTCTGTGCTCTGCTGTTTATTCCTTCCTCCCCTTTAACGTCTGGCAACACCCATATCGTTTTAACCATTTCTATAGTTTTGCCTTTTCCGGAATGTTATATAGTTGGAATTATATAGTATATAATCTTTTTAGACTAGGTTCTGTTACTTAATAATATACATTTAAGTTTCCTCCATGTCTTTTCATGGCTTGATAGTTCATTTCATTTTAGCCCTGAATATTCCATTTTCTGGATATATTACAGTTTAGTCATTTATTTACCTCCTAAGAGACATCTTGGTTGCTTCCAAGTTCTGGCAATTATGAATAAAGCTTCTATAAACAAACATGTGCGGGTTTTCTGTAGGCATACATTTTCAACTCTTTTGGGTAAATTCCAAGAGCACAATTGCCAGGTAGTATGGTAAGAGTGGTAAGAATATGGTAAGAAACCACCAAACTTTTCCAGAGTGACTGTATCATTTTGCAGTCTTACAGACAATGAGTAACACTTCTTACTGTTCCACATTCTATCCAGTTGTCAGTGTTCTGGATTTTGGCCATTGTAATAAGTGTGTAGTGGTATCTCACTATTTTAATTTCCATTTCCCTGATGACCTAAGATTGGAACATCTTTTCATACGTTTATTTGCCCATCTTTATATCTTAAGTGAGGTGTCTGTGTACTTTTTTTTAAATTGAGGTTTTTTTAATTGTTGATTTCTAAGAGTTCTTTGTATATTTTGGATAAGTCTTTTATCAGATATATCTTTTGCATATATTTTCTCCCAGCCTATGGCTTGTCTTTTTATTCTCTTTTTTAAATTCTTTTTTTTGTTGTTTGTTTTAAGAAGGGGGTCACTCTGTGTTGCCCAGACTGACTGAATTTTTGGGCTCAAGTGATCCTCCTGCATCATGTTCTCCTACCACTGTACCTAGCAACCAGTGACTTTTTTATTTTTTTTTCCTTCAGAGACAAGATCTTACTCTGTCACCCAGCACCCAGGATGGAATTCAATGGCTCATAGTCACTACAGCCTCCCAACTCTTGGGCTGAAGTGATCCTCCCACTTCAGCTTTCTAAGTAGCTGGAACTGTAGGCCCTTGCCACAATGCCTGCTAAGTTTATATATATATTATTACATAAACTCTATTATAAATAGAGTCTCCCATCTCCCTATGTTACCTAGACTGGTCTCAAACTCCTAGTCTCAAGTGATCTTGTCTAAGCGCCCTGAGTAGCTGAAATTACAGACACTATCCAGTGTGTCTGGCTTTTTTATTCTCTTGACTGTGTCTTCTGCAGAGCAGAATTTTTTAATTTTAATGAAGTATAGCTTATCAATTTTTCTTTGATGGAATTATGGCTTTGGTGTTTTTTCTAAAAAGTCATTGCAGAGGCCTAGTGCAGTGGTTGTGCCTGTAATCCCAGCACTCTGGGAGGCTGAGGCAAGTGGATCGCCTGAGCTCAGGAGTTCAAGAGCAACCTGAGCAAGAGAGAGACTTTATTTCTAAAAATAGTTGGGTGTTGTGGTAGGAGCCTATAGTCTCAGCTACTTGGGAGGCTGAGACAAGAAGACAACTTAAGCCCAGGCGTTTGAGGTTGCTGTGAGCTTTGACGCCATGGTACTCTACCAAGGGTGACAAAGTGAGACTGTCTCAAAAATACACATAAATAAAATATAAATAAATAAAAAAAAAGTCATTGTCAAACCCAAGGTCATCTGCATTTTTTTCTATGTTTTTCTTGTGTCTTCTAAGGGTTTTATACTTATGTGTTTTACGTTTAGGTCTGCGATCCATTTTGAGTTCATTTTTGTGAAGGGTACAAGCACGTGTCTAGATCCCTTTTTTACATGTGGATGTCCAGTTATTTCAGCACCGTTTGTTGAAGAGATTGTCTTTGCACCATTATATTGCCCTTGCTCCTTTGTCAGAGATCAGTTGACTATATTTATATGTGGGTCTTTTTCTGGTCTCTCTTTTCCATTTCATTGATCTCTGACTTTTTTCACAGGTACAAAATTGTTTTGATTACTGGAGCTTTACAGTAAGTCTTAAAGTAGTGTAGTGTCAGTCTTGCCAACTTTGTTCTTCAGTATTGTGTTGGCTACTCTGGGTCTTTTGTTTCTCCATATAAATTCTGGAACCAGTTTGTTGATAACCATGATAAGCTACTGCGATTTTGATTGGGTCTAGTTGTCTTTTCATGTGGTATTAACCAGCTTTTAATAACCATTGCCTTGATCAGTACTGAAATGTCCCACAGAAATATAATATGAGCTACATACGTAGTTTTAAGTTTTCGAGTAGCCACATTAAAAAAATTAGAGATAAGAATCTTTCTTAACTCGGGTAGTGCCTGTGGCTCAAAGGAGTAGGGCGCCAGCCCCATATGCCGAAGGTGGCGGGTTCAAACCCAGCCCCAGCCAAAAAAGTAAAACTGCAGAAAGAATCTTTCTTAACTTATTAAAAAGCCATGCTCTTATAGCTATGACAAAAAAAAAAAAAGGTGCAGGACTATGTAGTATATTATCTTTTGTATAAGAAAGTGTAAAGAAATTTAGCAAGTGTGAAACAAATTAATAAAATGGTTACCTATGTGTAAGGGAGTTGAGTTGGGGTGTTTGGAAGTTAGATTTTTCACTATGTTTTTATTTATTGTATTTTAACTATGTGAATTAGTCGGGGGAAAAAAACCCTTTTTTTCTTAATTTGATTCAGATTATCTGTTATCCTGAAGCTATATGTTGATCTTCTTTATCTTTAGATTTTTCTGGCTCAGCCCCTGTGGCTCAAGTGGCTAAAGCGCCAGCCACATACACCTAAGGTGGCGGGTTCGAATCCAGCCCAGGCCCGCCAAAAACAACAATGATGGCTACAACCAAGAAATAGCCGGGCGTTGTGGCGGGCGCCTGTGGTCCCAGCTACTTGGGAAGCTGAGGCAGGAGACTCGCTTGAGCCCAGGAGTTGGAGGTTGCTATGAGCTGTGATGTCACAGCACTCTACCCAGGGGGGTAGCTT
>NW_003852463.1:1901977-1904119 GCF_000181295.1 Otolemur garnettii
GCCACAATGCCCGGCTATTTTTTTCTTGCAGTTTGGCCAGGGCCAGGTTTGAACCCGCCACCTTCAGTATATGGGGTTGGTGCCCTACACACTGAGCCATAGGTGCTATCCCAACCTTTTTTCTTTTTCCTAACATAAATGGTACTTATTATCTGGTCCAAATTGATAAGAAACCATGGGATTTTTCCTTTCCTTGGATATAATTATAATTATAATATATCTAATGATGTCATAGTAATCATTAAGTTAGTTAGAATTATCTCCAGTATTTTATTTTCCTGCTTTATATGCTGAATAAAAGCTTAGTACTATATTAAAAGTGTACTTTTTATAGGTGATGACTTAGAATTTATAGTATCATTATATTATTGAATCTCCCAAGAATTCAGCCAAGAACTTAAATGCTTTGTCTATTTTTTCTTCAATTGAGAAGTCTTTCACATTTTGGGTTTACACAGACATTTTAATTGAATTCTATTATCTCTGCAGCTGTGGATTTCTTCAACCAGATCAACATGTTATATGGAACTATTACAGAATTCTGCACTGAAGCAAGCTGTCCAGTCATGTCTGCAGGTCCAAGGTATATACATATACTGCCTATTATGTGGGTGTTTGGATTATTTTTATTTTATCACTAAATGATACAACTGAAATAATAAAGACTTTTTTTTTTTAAATTTTCATTTTTTTTGAGACAGAGTCTCAAGCTGCCCCTTGGTTTGAGTGCTGTGGCATCATATTACACAGCAACCTCAAACTTTTGGGCATAAGCAATTCTCTTGCCTTAGCCCCCCAAGTAGCTGGGAGTACAGATGCCCGCCACAATGCCCGGCTATTTTTTGGTTGTAGTTTTCATTGTTGTTTGGCGGGCAGGGGTTGGATTCGAACCTGCCAGCTCTGTTTATGTGGCTGGCGCCCTAGCCACTGAGCTACAGGCGCTGAGCCAAGACTTTTTAGTTTTTATTATCTGTTTGCTTGTGTAGAGGGAAGTCAATTTTATTAGTTCTTGAATGCTAACTTAAAGGCTTTACTTATTACTAAATATTTTGGTATATGGGTACTTAGTATTTCAATTTTATATTGTACCATAATAAGTCTGAATTTTCTATTATAGGAGTAAAAGTGTAGAAATTTGAGTATGTTTATCTTGCATCACAAAAGTCCTATTTTTTTCATTTTTTTTTTTCTTTTCTTGAGACAAGGTCTCAAGCTATTGCCCTGGATAGAGTCCTGTGGCATCACAGCTCACATTAACCTCAAACTCTTGGGCTTAAGTGATTTTTTGCCTCAGCCTCCCAAGTAGCTGGGACTACAAGTGCCCACCACAATGCCTGGCTATTTTTTTTGTTGCAGTTGTCGTTGTTTTAGCTGGCGTGGGCCATGTTTGAACCCACCAGCCTTGGTGTATGTGGCAGGTGCTCTACCCACTGAGCTATAGGCACCACCTACTTTTTCAATTTTAACATTTATGGTTCCCACCTCTAGCTTTTTTGTTCGTTTGTTTGTTTGTTTGTTTGAAACAGGGCCTCAAGCTGTTGCCCTGGGTAGAGTGCACTGGCATCATAGCTCATAGTAACCTCCAACTACTGGGCTTAAGTAATTCTCTTGCCTCAGCCTCCCAAATAGCTGGGACTACAGGCACTTGCCACAACGCCTGGCTATTTTTTTTGGTTGCAGATGTCATTGTTGTTTGGCAGGCCCCGGCTGGATTTGAACCCTCCAGCTCAGGTGTATGTGGCTGGCGCCTTAGCCACTTGAGCCACAGGTGCTGAGCCCCATTTCTAGCTTTTAAGTGAATTTCTTGGAATAGTTTTCAGCTGACATTTTTTAATATTTGGTTTTTTTCCTTGTGCTTATTTAGTGTTAATTTAAAAGTAATTATCTGGTTTTAAAATGCTAGATTAAAAATATTTTGACTGTAATACATTTCTAAAGAAATGGAACTCTTTTATCATTCATTCCTAGCATTCAGGAAGTGCTAGGATTCATTATCTTGTTGTTGTTGTTGTTGTTGTTGCAGTTTTTGGCCGGGACTCGTCACCTGCCACCTGCCACCTCTGGCATATCAGGGCAGGTGCCCTACTCTTTTGAGCTGCAGGTGCTGCCCTAGGATTCATTCTTTTTTTTTTTTTTTTTTTT
>NW_003852463.1:1904667-1906078 GCF_000181295.1 Otolemur garnettii
AAAAAAAAAAAAGATGTTTGCCTCTAGAAAAGATAGTCTTTTCTGATTTTGCTACATGTAGAGGAGGAACAAAGATCCCTAATGAGTTTTTATACTATTTGTATTATAATATTTTAAGAGGAATGTTTATAGTATTTCATGTTAAGTTTTATTCCTCAAGCTTTAAAATAAAATAAATAGGAAAATTAAATGCTCTGAAGTTTTACATAAATCTTGTTAATATTTCTAGCTCAGCAAAGGTAGGGAGAGAAATATGCTTGTCTAAGGGTATTTCTCTAACACCCTATTCATGAAACAGTGTTTTATAATCTTGACTCCACTGCTGATAATAAATTGATAGCCAAGGATCCCAGAATGTAGTGGGTCCATCAGCTCCTTACCTAGTCCTTAGCACCCCTCTGCCTTACAGATAGGAATCCAATCCCTTTATCTTTCCCAGGGTTGTGTTGTTTATAAAACATCTATTCTGGCATTCCCAGTTGCCACATTATCTTCCAATTATAGCCAGCATATTTCAGAATAATTCTACAGGATACTTGAAGTGATCTTTAGTAGAACTTTAGGTGACTTATTAAAGTTACATATAACTTGTATTGATAAAATGTGAGCCTGCTTTGATTACAAGTTTGTTAATATTTTTTAAAACTTTATAAGTAAAACATTTTTTTCTCCAGATATGAATATCACTGGGCAGATGGTACTAATATTAAAAAGCCAATCAAATGCTCTGCTCCAAAATACATTGACTATTTGATGACTTGGGTTCAAGATCAGCTTGATGATGAAACTCTTTTTCCTTCTAAGATTGGTGAGTTCATGTTGTAGAAGTATTTTTCATTTTGAATGATAAATGTGTTCTTTTTAGCACTGTTACTTTTAAAAAAATTTAATAGACTGCCACATTCTCCTATAAAAAGTTTGTACCAGGGTGTACTTTCTCCCATGTTTGTGTCCGGTTGTATTTCTTCACCAACAGTGGTATTCACTTTTTAATCTTTTCTGATTTGGTTAAATAAATTTCTGTTTTAATGTACATTTTTTAAAATATTTATGAGATTTAGCATATTTTTTGTTTATCATAATGTGTTTTCTGTTTATATCCTTTGTCCATTTCTATGTTAAGGATATTAGCTCTTTGTCACACATGATGTATGTATTTTTCTCCTGGTTGCCTTTTTGTCTTATTTTGTTCATAGGGTATTTTTGCTATATATAATGTTATTTTGTCTTATTAATCATTTGCTTTATGACTTGGGTTTTTTGTATTTTTTTTTTTTTTTTGAGACAGAGTCTCACCACTCTCTCACCTTGGGTAGAATGCTGTGGCATCATATAGCTTACAACAACCTCAAACTCTTGGCTTCAAGTGATCCTCTGTTTAAGCCTCCCATGTAGCTGGGACTATAGGCAC
>NW_003852463.1:1906469-1908628 GCF_000181295.1 Otolemur garnettii
TTTTTGAGACAGAGCCTCAAGCTATCCCCCTGGGTAGAGTGCTGTGGCATCATAGCTCACAGCAACCTTCAACGCCCAGCTATTTTTTGGTTGAAGCCGTCATCGTTTTGGCAGCCCAGGTTGGATTTGAACCCACCACCTATGTGGCTGGCGCCTTAGCCACTTGAGCCACAGGTGCCAAGCTGGAATCTAGCTTCTTGCTCAGGCTGGTATGGAACTCTTGAGCTCAAGGAGCCTCCCACATCAGCCTCCCAGAGTGCTAGGATTATAAGCATGAGCCACCACATCTGGCATGACTTGAGTTATAATGCAATGATTAGAAAGGCTTTCTCTCCATCAAAATTATAAAAACTTTTATTCATGTTTACATTTAAGTCTTTGGCTGTTGGGATTATTTTTTATTTGTTTGTTTGTAGCACACTTGTAATCCTAGCACTCTGGAAAGCCAAGGTGGGTGGATCTCTTGGGCTCAGGAGTTTAAGATCAGCCTGAGGAAGAGTGAGACCCTATCTATTAAAAGTGGAGATATTAGCTGGGTGATGTGTGAGCATTTGTAGTTTCAGCTACTTGAGAGGCTGAGGATCACTGTAGGAATTTGAGGTTGCTGTGAGCTAGCCAGTCTTGGTAACAGTAAGAATCTGTCTCAAATAATAATAATAATAATAATAATAATAATGGCAGTGCCTGTGGCTAGGATGCTGGCCCTCTATACCAAGGGCAGTGGGTTCAAACCTGGCCCCAGCCAAACTGCAACAAAAAAATAGCCGAGTGTTGTGGTGGGCACCTGTAATCCCAGCACTAGGGAGGCTGAGGCAAGAAAATCACCTAAGCCCAGGAGTTGGAGGTTGCTGTAACTGTGTGATGCCACGGCACTCTACTGAGGGCGATAAAATGAGACTCTGTCTCTACAAAAAATAAATAAATAAAAATAAGTAAAATTTTAAAAATTAAAATAAATTTAAGAGACAGGGCTTGGGTAGGTTGCTTGTATGAACTAGAGTACCATGGTGTAATCATAGCTCACTGTAGCTTCCAATTCCTAGGCTTAATCTGTCCTCCCACCTCAGCTCCTGAGTAGCTAGGACTGTAAGTGCAGCCCACCATGCCTGCCTAAGTGTTTTTTAAAGACTGGCTCTCACTGTGTTAGCCAGGGGTCTCAAACTCCTGGCCTCAAGTGATCCCCTGCCTCAGCTTTCCAAAGTGCTACACACCTTGCTGTTTTTTCCTGAATGCTACTTTAAGTTTTTTTCCAAATACAAATTCTAACAGTTTGTCCCAGTACTACTTATTAAACACATTTGTCTTTTCTCCTCTGATTGTCTTATGTGTACAATAAATTGCCATATATTTGGGGTTTTTAAATCTCTTTATCTGTTCTTATGGAAATGCTATACTGTTTAAGTTACTTTAGCCATCTTTTACTATTTTGTAGGGCAGTCTCCCTTCCTTGCTCTTCTTTTTCAGAATAGTCACAGCTATTCTGGGATACTTGTTCTTCCTAAGAACATAAAATCATTTTGTAAAGGTAGAAAAAATCTTAGATTTTTATGTTGTCTTCATTGAATTTTTGTAGATTAATATCGGGATTCTTTTTTGTTTTTTGGAAGACAGAATTTTACTATGTCACCCTCCCATAGAGTGCTGGGGCGTCATGCTCACAGCAACCTCAAATTCTTGGGCTTAATCAATTCTCTTGCCTCCGCCTCCCGAATAGCTGGGACTACAGGAGCCTGCCACAATGCCCAGCTATTTATCTGTTGCAGTTGTCATTGTTGCTTAGCTGGCCTGGGCTGGGTTGGAACCCACCAGCTTCCTTGTATGTGGCTGGTGCTATAACCACTGTGCAATGGGCACCAAACCTAATATAGGGATTTTTTTTTTCTTTTCTTTTCTTTTTTTTTTTATTTTTTTTACAGTTTTTGGCTGGGGCTGGGTTTGAACCCACCACCTCTGGCATATGGGGCCAGTGCCCTAATCCTTTGAGCCACAGGCGCTGCCCTAATATAGGGATTCTTAATTTTCTTTACAATACTGGATCTTCCTAGGTAAGAAAAAGATGTCATTCATTCATTTGTTCATTTAAGTGTTATTTCCTCTTGTAAAATTCTGTGTTTTATGTTAATCCTTTAAGTTTATACTAAGCATTTTATGTTTTTTTT
>NW_003852463.1:1909790-1911371 GCF_000181295.1 Otolemur garnettii
GGAGAGTATTTCTTACTTGTTAATATTTATGAGAGTTTGACATCAGTATTTATGGATGAGATCAATCCAGGTCATTTTCAGTTAAGGATGTCTGATGAGCAGCATATTCCTTTTTGAGACTAATTAGAAGCTCTTTCAGGAAAACAATTTATATCAAATTGTTACACTTGATCTGTTTTCTGCTGGTCAGTTTTTTTCATTCTGTTATTAAACCTTTTATTTCCTTTTTCACAGATCCTTTATTGTATATTGACTGTGCTTGAATATATCTGTTAAATTGGAAGGTACTTAGATTAAAACAAATTACTTATTTCTTTACTCATTAAAGTCTCCTTAAGGAAGATAGAGCATTCTGTTGACTTTATCCTCTTTTCTCAGCTCCTATTCTTTAATAACTCATTCTTATGTTCTGGAATCCTTCCCTGCCCCCCAATTAAGCTATATCTACATCTTACTTTTGCCAGTTATTTCTTCTTATTGGGCAGAACTGCTTGTTATTAATGTTTTTACTAATACATCCAAATTACTAATGTTCCTTATGTTAACAAGATGCACAGTTGTACATTCAGAGAGAAAAGGGGGTTGATTTTAAAATCTGCCCTTTCAATCGAAAGTAGATACAAGACCCTGTCCCCAAAAAACATGTCCATAAGCTGCAGGATAATGTTTGAAAAGTCAAGTTAGCCAAGACTGGGGGCCAGGGAGGTAGATAATCACAAAATTCAGGAAAATATACTAAATTTCAGGCTATTAAGGATAGGCTGGGGAAAAAGAAAAAGATGTTCAGGGAAAGATATTTTAACCCTAAGAATAGTATTATGGTAACTCGTGCTTGTAATCCTGGCTACTAAGGAGGGTAAGACAGGAGGATCACTTGAGCCCAGAAGTTTGAGGCTGCAGTGAGCTGTGATCTCATCTATGAATATCCACTACACTCTAGTGTGGGTGACTTGAGTGAGATCCCATCTCTAAAAAAAAAAAGGAAAAAAGAGTAATAGTCTTGTGGAACAGGCCGTAAGCCCAACTAATCTAGGTTATTTGAGAAGCAGATGCCTGCTCATGTATTTACTGTAGTCCTTGCCAATTGTATGTATTGTCTTTCTCCTGTCGGTTTTGTTTTTTGTTTTTTTAAGACAGCCTCAAGCTGTAGCCCTGGGTAGAGTGCTGTAGCATCACAGCTCACAGCAACTTCTAACTCTTGGGCTTAAGCAATTCTCTTGCCACAGCCTCCCAAGTAGCTGGTACTACAGGAACTCACCAGAATGCCTGGCTATTTTTTGGTTGTGGTTGTCTTTGTTGTTTGGCAGGCGGGGGCTGGATTCCAACCCACCAGCTCCAATGTATATGGCTGGTGCCCTAGCCACTTGCACTACAGACTCTGAGCCTTCAGTTTCTATTTTTAAGACACTTTGAAATTGTCGGCTCGGCACCTGTGGCTCAAGTGGCTAAGGCGCCAGCCATATACACTTAAGGTGGTGGGTTCGAATCCAGCCCAAGCCCACCAAACAACAATGAAGACTGCAAACAAAAAAATAACCGGCTGTTGTGGCGGGCGCCTGTGGTCCCAGCTACTTGGGAGGC
>NW_003852463.1:1911581-1920410 GCF_000181295.1 Otolemur garnettii
AGAATATTCATTTTGTCGCCCTTGGTAAAGTGCAGTGGTGTCAGAGCTCACAGCAACCTCAAACTCTTGGACTCAAGCAATCCTCTTGTCTCAGATTTTCTTTCTTTCTTTTTTTTTTTTAAGTGGAGATGGGATCTCACTCTTGCTCAGGCTGATCTTGAACTAATGAGCTCAAGCGATCCACCCAACTTGACCTCCCAGGATATTTGTTTTCTTTAAAACATGGGGAGGTTGGGTTAGCGCCTATGGCTCAAAGAAGTAGGGCACCGGCCCCATATTGCCGGAGGTGGTGAGTTCAAAGCCAGCTCCCGCCAAAACCTGCAAAAAAAAAAAAAAACATGGGGAGGTTGCCCTCCCCTTCTCCCTTCAGGAAGCATACCCCCTGTTTAGGCTACAGGAAAATAGAAATAGTATTTTAATAAAATAAAAAGAGACTTCAGTTTATGAAAGAAAATGTTGGCTTTCCAGAGTTTTCAGAATATAAATAGATATTTTTAAATGTGTAGATAGATTATAATGACTCAAAATATGCCTTTTTCGTAGGAAGATTTTTAGTCCACTATATATGTGTGTAATTTTTGTATTAATAAAAGAGTTACAAATAACAAAAAGTAAAAATATTCCATTTCTGATTAAAATACATGTTGCACTTAATTTTAGGAAGAAACTCTAATAGTAAATAACTAAAATTATGTTTAGTTGAACACTGATTCAACAGCATTTTATATAATTTAATGCCTTTGCTTACTGTTTTAAGGCAGTCAGAAAAAGTATGATATGTGAGAATATATTTAAGTATAGGGGGCGATTTTCCATTGCTTTTTTTTGAGAGATGGGGTCTTTCCTGGTTGTCCAGGAGTCCAGAGTCCGGTGGTATGATCATAGCTCACTGTAACCTCAAATGTCTCAGCTCAAGAGATCTTCTTCCCTCAACCTCTCCAGTAGCAGGACTAAAGCAGTGAGCCACCATGCCTGCCCACCTACAGATAATTTTAAAATATTTTTATAGCGACAGGGTCCTGCTGTGTTGGTCAGGTTGGTCTCCAGCTCCTGGCCTCAAGTGATCCTTCTACCTTGGCCTCCTAAAGTGCTGGGATTACAGGTGTGAACCACCATGCCTGGCCTCCCTTGCCTCTTAAAAAATATACAAAAATAGGCTTGTATGTCTTTGTGAATGTGTGTTTATATGTTGCAGTTATTCATTGCCATGTCTAAACTTTATTCAATTTAGTTAAATAAAAGACTAATTGAGATATATGTGTATTTGATTACAGGTGTCCCATTTCCCAAAAACTTTATGTCTGTGGCAAAGACCATTCTAAAGCGTCTGTTCAGGGTTTATGCCCACATTTATCATCAGCACTTTGATTCTGTGATGCAGCTGCAAGAGGAGGCTCACCTCAACACCTCCTTTAAGCACTTTATTTTCTTTGTTCAGGTAAGTTGAACCACATTGATGTCTTTGTCCTTTGACAGACTTATTTGAATTGGTAACTTTAATAAAGAGCGGGATGTAGAGGTAAGTATAAGCAAGACTTTTTTCTAATGTTTTGTTTTTTCTACATTGTTAAACTTCATTCATGTGTGCAGCACCATAAAAGGCATTACCCTCCCCACTTTAGGCCTTCTTCCTCTGGGTTCCCAGGTCTCTAGTTAGGGTGTATCACTCAGGGACATGGCCTGTTACCTTATGGGCCTTTAGTTAAAATTGCAACGTTCTTTTTTTTTTTGAGACAGGGTGTATAAAAGGTCCACTACCCCTGAGGTGGCCACCATTAAAGGTTTAGTTTGTAGTTTTCAAGTAATTTCTATGTAAATTCCAATATAAATACAGTTTTCTTTTGTTTTTTAAGAGATAGGGTCTCTGCTGCGTTGCCCAGGCTAGAGTCCAGTGGTGTGTCTGCATGTCTCACTGCAACCTACAACTCCAGGGCTTAAGCAGTCCTCCTACCTTACTGTTCCGAGTAGCTGGAACTACAGGTGCGCCCGTATACCAGGCTAATCTTTGTGGTTTTTATAAAGATGTCATCTCACTCTTGCTCGTGCTGGTCTTGAACTCCCAGAATGTTAGGATTACAGGTGTTAGCTACTGTGCTTGGCCCATATATACAGTTTTGATTTTAATGTTTAACACAGTAAGGATCATACTGATACCTAGAGTTGGTTATGTAATAAGTCTCCTATTGTAAGGATATAAGAAAAAAATACTCAGTATCTCCTGCCATACCCTCACAATACAGAATGCTTCTGTGACCTTATGTGTGGTGATGTTCAAGCAGTCAGTTCTACAGTGGACACCATATGTTTGTCCTCTAACTCAATTCAGTTCTGATTTTGTTTACCTGTAGGGTCAGGTCCTACAAGTTGAGAGCTCTGTCCCACTAGACTATCCCCCACTTCAGAAACCAGTGAAAATAGGTTGTTACTTAGACTTGTGACCAATCAGCTATAAGTTAGGGTTCCCATGATTCCCTCTTTAGGTGCAGTTAATTTGTTAGAGCGGCTCAGAGAATTAGGGGATACATTTATTTACATTTCCCAGTATATTATGAAGGATATTACAAAGATACAGATGAACAGCCAGGTGGAAGAAATTCATAGGGCTAGATAGGACAGAAGGGATGCAGAGCTTTAGGCCTTTTTCAGGCTCACCACCCTCTAGGAACTCCTTGTGTTTAGCTATCTGGAAGGTCTGTGAACCCTGTTCTTTTGGGTTCTTATGGAAGTTTCATTATTTGGCCATGATTGATTATATCATTGGCCATTGGTGATCAACTCAGTATTATATAATTGGCGATTGGTGATCAACTCAGTCTTTAGCCTCTGTCTTTCCCCAGAGGTGGAGGTGTGGGGCTGAATGTCCCAACCCTCTCTAAGCAAGCTTTGGTCTTTCCAGTGACCAGCCCCCATCCAGAATCTAAGGTCCCCCAGATACCAGTCATCTCATTAGCATACCAAAGACATTCTGGAGATTCCCAGGGTTTTAAGAACTATATGTCAGGACAAAGGGGCAACCAAATATATATGTCACAATGTCACATTTATATTCCTAAAAAGAGAGTAAACAATCCTATTTTTAAAAGTTTACAGAAATTATTTCATCATTCTTTGGGGTTTCAGAAAATGAGACTGGGGGCTCAGCACCTGTAGCTCAGCAGCTAGGGCCCCAGCCACATACACTGGAGCTGGTCTGTTCAAATCCAGCCCAGGGCTGCCAAACAACAACAATAACTACAACAACAATAACAACAACAAAATAGCCAGGCGATGTGGCAGGCACTTGTAGTCCAAGCTCCTTGGGAGCTGAGGCAAGAGACTCACTTAAGCCCAAGAGTATGAGGTTGCTGTGAGCTATGACACCACAGCTCTACCCAGGGCGACATAGACTCTGTCTCAAAAAAAAAAAAAGAAAGAAAGAAAGAAAATAAGATTGGGAATCTCATCTCTAAAAGACATTTAATGAGTTTTAATTTTTTTAATTCATTTTTAAATTTTATTTTTCTTCTCTTTTTAGGAGTTTAATCTGATTGATAGGCGTGAATTGGCACCTCTTCAGGAATTAATTGAGAAACTTGGATCGAAAGACAGATAAATGTTTCTTCTAGAACACAGTTATCCTCTTGCTTCATCTCTTGCTAGAGCTATTTCATTGCTATCTGTTATAGACTAGTGATACAAACTTCACAAAACAAGATAAAAACATACATTGTCTACTGATAAAATTGTCCCAAAGGTAGGTTGGACTAATAGCTTCAATGTGAGACCTTTAAAGCACAGCCAAATTTGATGTGTACTATGTAATCACTCCTGTTATTGTCACAGAGACATATTTGGTTGTAATATAGGATGACTAGTCTGTAGTTTGTTTACTTATGATTCTTTTCCTCAAGAAAATGATAGAGTCTTTTTCAGGTGATGGCATAGTGGACTTTAAGAATTTCCACCAATAATTTATAAGTAAGTTTCCAGGACACATTTCCTAATAACACAATCAGATTGATTTTATTATTTTACAAATAGAAAAGATGTTTTCAAATTAACCTTAAGATTTAGAATGTATCACTTGGAATATACATTTTAGTTTGAAGTTTGTATGCTAGTGTTTTTATGGATAATATATACATATATTTTTTCAAAATCCATGATTGTAGTTTAAATCATTATATGGCACATGTGGAATGGGAATAACCAGAGTTATTTTCAAAGTGACTTATTTTTTAATCTTTATTTGGAATTTTATTCATACCTATCTAAATTATTAGGACTGTGTGTGTCTATCAGAAGTAATTTTTTTATGGCTTGTAAGGATGGTCTTACAGGTTTTTATTTTGAAAGGCTTTATTCAAATTAATTTAATATGTAGCTTTTGGCTGAGAAAAAGAAAACTTCCCCCCAAATATGACAAACTTAAGCCTCAAAGCCATTATTTTCCTTCATATTTTTTTTTTCCAATGCCTTGAAATTCTGGATAAGAGAATGGAACAAAGTACTTAGAGTACTTGATTATTTTGTTTGCTTTTATTACAAAATTACTCCTACATTTTTATTGTGACTTGAGCCTTAGCTAATAGTGGAGAAATGCATGAACTATCCCAACAAGGATAAGACTTAAGGAGAACCACAAATAAGGAACCTTGAAGGTGTACACATTTTGTAACACAGCTAACAGTTTAGTGTGCTGCATATTCTTAGAGAGTGTGTGTGTGTTTATAGGAGACAAAATGGGAGGAATAAATTAAAAAAAAACCTTCCTTCATTTTGTTAATATTCAAAGGATGGATTGAGCTCCCATAGGGGCTTTATCCAGTTTTAATTGTTTTTGTATCAAAATTTGAAATTCTTCTATTTCTAAAGGGATAAAAGAACCTTTCCCTTTAGTGAGGAAAACACATTTATTTTTCATTTGGTTCCTTGGATTTAGTAAACTGTAGCTGGCTATTTAAATATACTATGGCTCGGCTCAGCGCCTGTGGCTCAAGTGGCTAAGGCACCAGCCACATATACCTAAGGTGGCAGGTTTGAATCCAGCCCAGGCCCGCCAAACAACAATGACGGCTGCAACCAAAAAATAGCTGGGCGTTGTGGCAGGCGCCTGTGGCCCCAGCTACTTGGGAGGCTGAGGCAGGAGACTCGCTTGAGCCTAGGAGTTGGAGGTTGCTGTGAGCTTTGATGCCACGGCACTCTACCCAGGGGTACAGCTTGAGGCTCTGTCAAAAAAAAAAAAAAATACTGTGGCTCAATATGTTATACTGGAGGACTTATGAAACTGGCAGAACTTTAAGTTCATAAGCATTCTGTTTCAGAGTCGTGGTTTTTCCAAAGTACTCACCAGCCTCCTTGATGCTTTAATAAAGGTTAGATTTGATAGGATTCTTTTTGTTATTTTTTTTTTATTCCACTAGACTATAAAGAAAAGAATTGCTTAGAAACTCCATTTTTAATAACTTAGTTTCAGTAAATTCTTAAATATACACAGAATTTTAAAGGAAATAAAACGTTCAATCTAATTTAGGCTGAAACTATACATCACTAAGGAATTAAAGAATGGGATGATCACTTATGAAAAAAGAGAAAAGCCCTCCATGAAATATTCCAAAATCCATGTTTTAAGCTTATTCAAAGTCCTAAATTCAGCCATTTCTGTATGTTTATGTTGATCATTTGTGAACAAGAAAGCAGATTTCTAGATAGCACCTAGCATGTAACTGCCTTTCAATGCTAAATTCTGTTGGCTTTACTTTTTTTTTTAAGTCTTCAGGGAACAAAATTATGTATTTCAACTAGAGTTGTACTTTTAATCATTTCTAATATTTCAAAAGAGTTTTCACTTTACTCCATTTATTTTCAGTGATGGAAATCCTTCCTTTCTTCATACTGGGCTCCAAAATAAACCAAAGATAATCACATGCTAGGACAATAGTAAAGGCAGCTTATAAATGGGACATAAATCAAAAAATTGTTGCTAATTTTGAAACTAAGAATGTCCTTTTCAAAAATAAAAACATAACCAGGTTGCCAAAGCAGTCTGGTGTAAGCAACAGTGTACCTAAACATTAGTGTTAATATTATTTGTTTACTTCTAAGGCCACTGAGTAGGGAGCAGAAGGAGAACTGGAGGAAAGGGACAAAATAAAGGGGATGGCACCTTCCTGACTTGGCTAGGGGGCCACGAGTTTGCAGGAATTAGTCTCTCACTGACTGCTTTTGATTGATCTCCCCATGCCCAGGGTCTGCCTGTTCCACAGCACTTGTTCCCCTTCCCCTCCTAATCAGAAGTCAGCTCCTCTAGGTGTCTGATCTCTGGTGCTCACATGATTACAATCATGGGGTGGAGAGTGTCTGCTAAATTAGGCAGTTAATCCTATGGTGCTTTAATTTTCAGGCATTTTTAAAAACTTGGACAATGATGTACAGATTTTTTTTAAATATTCAAACTTTCCTATACTAGAATTTGTGTATTGACAGCCAGATGTATCCTTTATTCTCTTTCAGATTGTGAATAAAGTGATTTTACAGGGCTGCCAGCTAACAGAATATTTTGTAGAGCCCTAGCTCATATACCTGCTTACTTGAGAAATGCAAATCTGTATTCACCATGACTTTAATAACAAAGATGAAGTTTTTCTAGTAGTTCAGCGGCAAGAGAAACAATCCTGGTGGTATTAATAACTTTTACAAAAGTTATGGTTTTCTGATGATCCTCTTGGGCTTCTCTCTGATCAGTTAGATTACACTAGAAGTAGAGCTTCTCTAACATGATGTCATTACCTCATAATCATTAACAAATTGGGCCCAAAGAGCCCCAAAAATATGAGTCCTAGATATTCATTTCTAAGCAGCCCTGGTCATGGTGCTACTGCTTCCTTGTCACAGGAGACTATCTCCTGTCTGTATGAAACTTTGGCCTGAAAAATGCTGGTATGGACACCAAACATTGAGCACCTTCAGTAAGCAAATTATCCGCTCACAAATTCAGTTCAGAAAGTGGATTTTTTTTCTACTATTATAGAATTCTGGCAAAGAGGGAAAATAGTAGTCCTTTGGTCATCCTATTTTGCATTTAGTTTTGATATCTTGTACTGTAAAAGGCTTTGGGGGATGATACTGCATGTGATAGCAGTAATTTTATTAATGCAACTGCTTTGAAACTCACTCCAGTTGTCTCTCATCATCAGATTCTATTCCAAACAAGTATTCTGTAAGCCTAGAGCAATTACCAGTTTGCTATAGACCTATTATAGAACAGCATTCTTTGGTCTATATTAAAAATAGTTTTGCATAAGTTAGTCTTGGTTATCATCTAAAATATTTTTAAATGTTCTTTACATAAAAACTTTATGTTGTATTTTTAAACCTTTTAGGGGCTTTATCTATTTTTCTAAGTCAGTTAACTATACTTTTAAAAAAAGTATTTTTTATCTACTTTTGTAACTTCATCAGAATAAAATATATTGAAAGCAAAATATGACTGATTGATGTTTGTGTCTCAACATACTTATTTCTATTTAAACTTGATGTTTTTGCAGGTTCTATGGATTTTTTAGTACAGTTTAAATTTGGAAAGCTATCTTTACATATCATTTAGTAGCTAAAATGTCTTCTTAACCCTTACAAAAAGAGAAGTTCTTAAATGAGCTACATATCTGGTACTCCCAGAACTCACCTAAGAAACAAATGGTGCCTCCGATGATAGTGGCTAAAACCTTTCCCAGACGGAAGTAAGTTGTCTTCTTTCTACTATGCCAACCAAGTTCTGGACCTCTTTATGCTCCTGGTTGTGAGTTTGGGAAGAGGGACTGGACTCACTAATTTTCTGACCTTAAAATTGAGTACTCAGCACATATCCTTAAAACATACCCCCACCGCCCCAAATAGCCTTTTTTTGTTATTAGAGAAGAAATATTTGTAGAGTTAGTTTTGAAGATCCATATCATAGATGCATTTTAGTTCTGTGTAAAATAGTAGTGCTAGAATTGTTCTGGCATTTTTCAAGTAAAGTTAAATTTTTAAACTTAATGAACGTGGCTAAATAGAACAGGTTAACACTTTGTACAAGATTCATGGGTAAGCTAGCAATCAGTTTTGGATTTCTTTAGACATTTTCAGTAGGCTTAAAATTGTTAGCAAAAACGGTAAGTTTGTATCTAATGGCTAAGCCTTTGAAAGCTATTTCAAACTTAATAAAAGAGTAGTAGAATAGCCCAAATAATTTTTGAGAGGACCAGAGTCAGGCTTCTAATCTACTCAGGCAGAAACAATGTCCAAACCATGCCTTGGACGTCTCTAGCAAATAACCACATCAATGTTATCCCCACTAGGTATGGACACTACAGCCTGCACAGTTATCACTGGCCACTAGATGTCAGTCTCTGCCCGGTAACCTGATTAAAGCTAGTTTTTTCAGGTAAATCCTTAGGTTATCTCATTTAATCTATACGCAGGGAAGTGGTGTGTTATTTAGACCCTGTCACAAAAGCTTAGACGAGTTCAAAGAATACATAGTAAGCCCTCTGTTTTCTCTGGATTGCATTTTTAGAAATTCTGTATGTTCAAGTTTACTAGGAGGCACTGAAAAATAAAATGACTGCAATTAAAAATCATCCCAATGAGGTTTAAAAAAAAAAGATGCATACAAAGAAATCCTACCTAAGGAGTTATCTTCAGTGAGCATATATGTAAATATTGTATACATGAAAGGTAGGAGTGATCATAGACTGATAGAAGTGAAGGTAAGAGGATCTCAAGTTCATAGCAAAAAGTGCAGAAAAGGGCTCGGCGCCTGTGGCTCAAGCAGCTAAGGCGCCAGCCACATACACCTAAGGTGGCGGG
>NW_003852463.1:1920592-1932563 GCF_000181295.1 Otolemur garnettii
AAAAAAAAAGTGCAGAAAAGACTGAGCTATTTCCTGGGAATAAAGGCATTTCACTTATAACAAAGTAAACCACACCTTATACTTTTGTTGTAAGAAATTACATTTGAATTTTTATGTTAAACAAATTTTGGAAGTCCAAGATTATTTAGATCATCCTGTATATCCTTTCCAAAAAGTTTCAAATTCTAACTTGTGGAGCTCAAATTGCTAAACCTGTCAGTTGAGTAATCCAGAGCATGCACTTTTTGTCCCATGCTGGACTGTTGACATAGATGACAAGCGAGGCTGTCCTCATGGAGCTTATAGACCAGTGGGAACAGACACATACATAAATTGATAGTTGTAAATGGCCTTAAGTGCAATAAAGGTGGTAAGTTGCAAGCACTTAAGCTTACTGTGGGATGGTCAGAGTGGCTCTCTGGAGAAGGCAAGGCTTTAACTGGCTTAAAAAATGGGCAGTTGCATAACCAAACTCAGCATAGCTTATGCAGACAAGTCCAAGTAGTTCAATATTACTGAAGGGTTGATTTCATTTGGACAGGTAGATGGGGTTAAATCATATGAAAGAACTTACAGGTGATGCGAAGTCTGAAGAATTTTGAGTAGTAAATATTTCCATTTCAGATGGCTCTGGCAGCCTTGTGGAAATGGTAGGGGGAGGAGGATGGGACCGAGAGTAGTTCAGAGATACTACTATGATAATGTGGACAATTTTTAAATTATGGAGAAGAGTAAGAAAAAAGTACCATTTTCAAGAAAGGAAAGGAGAAATTCTGCAAATACCAATCTGAGCACAACATATGACAAAGCCAACTTAACTGGATTTAGTGTTGATTTCCAACACGGCTAGTTTTCAGTTGCACAAGCAAAGTCAAATATTTTTTTCCTCTTAGTTCTGCTTTCTTAATGTGTCTGCTTCATAAGAGTAGCTCTACTCACATGTTGCAAAGATGGTTGTCAGCAGCTCCAGATTTCTACCAGCTTAGCAACACAGTTGAAAAAGATCATTTAACTCCAAAAAGTCTCTGGACCAACTTCTCACTGGTCTGGCTCAGATCATGTTGTCAACCCTATACCAACCCCTATCTGGCCAGGCCTGGATCATGTTTCCACTCCTGGAACTGGGGAGGGGGTCTTCCTCCTCTGAACCATGTGGTTTGAATAGCAACCTGGTGGTTCACCACTCTAAACAATGGAAAAAATACTTTTGAGAGTTGTAATTGTATCATTGACACCACTGAAGAAAAAACAACAAATTATCCCTATGGATACCAATGTAACTTTTAAGGAATCAAACAAAGAAATGTGGGAGAGGCTATTAATAATTTAGAGAAGAAATTATGAAGGCCAGAACATAAGAGTCATTCAATTAAGAGTGGAATAAGCATATTTTTAGTCAATCACTAAAGAATACTGAAGGTCCAATCCACCCTAATGCAAGACTGAAAGAAAGAATTGTAAAGGCCCAAATGAAATAGCAAAAAGCTAGTTCTGAAGGTTACCGCCAGACTACAGGCTGCAAACAAATACAGCTAGAGAGAGGGCTTGGTTGAATTTTGGCTGCGACATGTCTGGCAGTACTCCAGAGGTGGGAGGATTTGCTGGCCCACCCATTTCTCACAGCCTCAGCTTCTCCTGCATTCTCCTAACTCCACAGCCTGCGGCCTCTGCTAGGCAGGCCGTGTTCTGTGACACAAAAACTTGGGGGTCAGCCCAAAATACCTGCCCCACCCCGAACCCGAGTCACTCTAATTCCATTCACCTCCCAAGTGTCTTAACCCACTCTTCCCACCCTGCCTGTCACTGGCTTAGTTCACGTCCCTCAATTCTCACCGGGACCCTAGCAGTAACCTTGGAACGTCTCTGTAGCAAATTTCAGGCCCCTACAGTCCCTCCTCACAGGAGCCAGAGTGATCTTTCTAAAGCGCAAATCTGAAAACGACTGCCCTCGGTGAAATCCTCCCCATCCCCCTTACCTGGAGAGAAACCCAAGCTCCTCAGTTGAGAAACCAGGCTGCGGGATGGGGAGTTGGGAATAGAGAAGTTCCAGCAAGAGCAAGAGCGATATTCGAATGCGGGACAGTCACTGTTGAGCGCCGAGAACCTTGGAGTGTTTCTAAGCTGAAGGAGAGATTGGCTCTATCGTGGAACCAGGCGCCCGGGATGGAGGAGGAGCCGTCCCGGGCTGGGGCAGAGCGCGAGGTCCCGCGGCCAGCTGACGCCGCGCGCTGTGAGCTGGCGAGTCCCGGGGCCCGCACAAAGCCGGGGCGGGGCCGAGCGGCCTCCGGACGGCAGGGGGCGGCCTCGCGCGCCGCGGCGGCTCCACGTTCCTGCCTCCGCGCCTTGCGGGCAACACGGCGACCTCGGGTGGCGGGTCGCGTCACCGGGCATGGCAGCGTGGAGCCCGGCCGCGGCGGCGTCTCTGCTCCGCGGGATCCGCGGGGTGAGCGCGGGCGGGGGCCAGGGCGGGAGCTGCTGAAGGGCCGCGGGCCGGCCACTATCAGGGTTGGAAGACTGGCTCCCAGAGGGCCAGCCGCAGGGCCCGAGGGGCCTCCCCTGGTCTTCCCTCTTCGCGCATTCATTCACTCTGACAGCCGCTATCGCAGAAGTATCAGGCCCCGGAGAACTCTGGGGGAGCTCCGGAGCTGGGAGGAGGTTGGAGGTCGGGGGAGGGGTGGACATGTGAGTAGACATAATACCTCGGTCACGAGAACAAGAAATGTTAATTTACCAAGCTGAAGACAGGAATCAGCCCGGAGTCAAGGGGTGGGCTCTGAGCACTGCAGAAGGCGCTGGGTCTCTGACCTTGATCGTCCGCAAACCTCACACACCAGAGTAGGAGCCCAGCAGAGTGCATTTCCCACTTTCTCCGGATCTCTTCTGTTTTCTGGTTCATCCTTTGTCACCTCGTCCACTTCTTTCTTTTTCCACTTGTACCTGCTTCCCCGATGCATGAAGAAGAGTTCTTCCACGCTGGTGACTTTCAGCGTGGACGGTGGTCATTTGGGATGTTGTCAGTTGATTGTTCCGTTAAAAGTCGCCCACAGACCAGCCAAAACAAAAGAAAGGCTTCTCCCAAGGGTTCTGAATGCTAACCACCCTCACCCCTTAGTGATTGCCATTCTGCCTGCCATCTGCCTGCCTACACTCAGCCTTTGCCCCCGAGGTTCTGTCCCCAGAAGAAGCTCCCTCTCCGTCCCACAGTAATCCTATCCAGGTCACAACATCAAGTTTCTGTCCTTCCATACAGCATACAGACAGTCTAACTCAGGACCTTTCTCCTGACCTGCGTTTGGACTGCCTGTCAGACACCTTGCAGGTGCCCGGCAACATGCACCTAATCCAGTAGTTCTTACCTGCTCGTTCATTCCTCCACCGTCAACAAGTGTCCCCAAGGGCCTCCTCTGGGGTCAGCTCTGGGATGTTGCTGGAAAAGGACAGTCTCGATCCTGGCCTTAAAGATCAGTGGTGAGCTGTTCCACAGCTCGTTGTAAAGAGGGTTCTCTGAGATTTTGTAACATACAGAAAAGGCTGAGAATGGACAGGACTGAGGGGTGAAGGGGCAGGGCTTTTAGTACCAGCACCTAAGTGTCCTCCCACCTGCCATCCACATCCAGTCAGGGACACATGCCCCGTGCTTCTTCCTTTGTAATGCTTCTTACTCAGGCATCTTTCCTGACTAGCCCTGTAAGGCACTGTTTCCTGCAGGTTACCAAAAGCCCAGATCACATTACCTGGGGTCACATCACCTATCTAACACAATCCCAAATCTTTAGTCTGGCATTCAAGTCCTGCCACACTTAATTCCTGGTCTCCCATTCCAGCATGTGCTTGGCCCAGCCACATGGCTACCGATGTGGTTTTCTGCTCCTGACGTGTTCCACCAGAAGCACTGACTTCCTGTAGTTCCCAAGGAGGGGGTGGTCATTGCCAATGGCAAATAATCTAAAACTGTTTGTTCTTCAGGTCATTTAATAGAATTTTAGCTCTTCCCAGTGAGAATTGGTATGTCCTATAAAGGCTAGCTGGCTTATTGAGCTATGGGTCGTGAAGTCACTTCCCATTAGGGAGGGCATGGCATGTTAATCAAGCCTAAGAAGTTTGTTTTCTGGCCCCACCGTTCAGGGCAGTGGGTGGCCAATGGCACAGCAGGCTACTCTCTCCTGGCTCTGCATTTACTAATAATGGATCCACCTTGGGCACGTTACTTAGTGCCTCAGTTTCCTCATCTATAAAACTGTCATCATAATAGTGTTTTTCTCACAGCATTATGAGGAATTAAACATCTATTGAATTACATTTAGGGCCTTGTCTGTAGAGTCAAATTGAGCTATTTACAATCATCACCCCTTAAGAAAATTTGTTCTGTACTCTTGAGGACTTATGGACACCCAATACCACACAGTCCCTCTGATTAGCCCATGGCAGTACAGCCTGCATAGCGGCCCAGCCTGGAGGCAGTGCAATCTTGCTCTGGCCTGACCCTCTTGTCTCTGTTCTGTGGCAGCTGCCTCTTCTCCACTCTGTCAATCGGAAGTTTGCCTCCCAGACTGAGGGGGAGCTCAAAGTAACCCAAATTCTCAAAGAAAAGTTTCCTCGAGCTACAGCTATCAAAGTCACTGACATTTCAGGTAAGGTTTTCCCATCTTTCCCACAGAGCTCTGGTAAGATTTTGCCCCATGGAGGAGGGGGCAGAGGCCAAAGGGCTTACAGGAGGGATTTTACCTCCCATGAGTAGCCTCTTAATATGTGTTGCTTTTATACAGATGGAATTTGGGTGCCTTCACCTAATGGGGTAGACGTAAGAATTCAGAAACCTCAGAGGGAAACTGTATGGGGACAAAGTCCAGCTAGGAGGACTCAAGGTTGCCAGCCTGGCCCAGCTAGGACAAGGTCACTCTCAGTGCCCCTGGAGCTCAGGACCATAAGTCTGTTATTTGACAGTGAGATGAGCCTTTCTCTAATTTCCTCACATTCTTCTGACACCCTAGAATATCAGAGGTAGAGCAGACCCCAGGAGGGTTTTGTATAAGTGCCTTACTTTCCCTAGGAGGAGACAGGCCCAGAGAGGCCAAACGACCTACCCAGCCCCTCATGGAAAGGAGGCAGTAGAACTGGGACCAGAGCCAAGACCCAGGGCAGACTCCATCCTGAGCCCAATTACCAGGCCCCGTCTTTCTCAGGCAGCCATTCGCATATTGGCGTTCAACTGGCTTTGTTAGGAGCAGGCTGGGGAATCAGCTTCTGCACTTACAGGAAGGGGAAGATAGGGCCTTTATCCAGACACACACGTGGAGCAGTGTAGCTGTGGGCAGCCAGATAGGCATCAGCCTGAACCTCTCCATACCGGCAGATGGTCTTTGCCACTCTGCATTGTCACGAGGGCCCACTGAATTCATTGAGAACATAGCATTTTAAGGACTTGGGAGAAAGTTTAGCAAGTAGATTTTATTCTGGAAACTAGAAAATTAATTAATCTAAAGATCTAGAATGGTACATCTAGAGAGGGCTCAGTAGGGTACCTAGGGCAATGCTGGGGCCTTGATGTCACCAGTCCTGCACCTGCCCAGGGCCAGGATGGGACTTGACCCCAATCTGGCTCTTCCCAACCCTAGACAGAATGCAGAAAGGGAATCAAGGCTGGATTTAATCAAAGCTGGGGCTCCTAGAGCACATTATAAGAGAAGCAAAACTAAGCCTGTTGAGCAAATTGCATTTCTCATACAATGCCCAGGTATTAGCAGTGCAGGGGATGTTGTCATGCTAGAGCAGTCATCACAACAGCACCAGCTCTCCAACCACATAGAGGCAAAGCTTGGGCAGGGATAGGTAGGTCCACTCTGAGGGCTTCACCAAAAAGCTTCCTCCTTCCGAAGTCCAGGATGAAATCCTGGGTGCTCCACTGTAGACCTGGAAAGCCCCAAGCAGCCCCGTGGCCAGTGCATGTGCTATGTCCCTGTCTCTCTCATGCTCCCTTGCTCCTTTCTTTTGGATGGTTTTACACACACAGTTTTCATACCAAATTTTAGTTTTAGGGGATTCTCTTGCCTCAGCCTCCCAAATTTTTGTTCTTTAAAAATAGCAATTGCTAGTCCTTTGGAAAATAAAACCCTGAAATTCAGTCCTTCCCACCTTCTGTGGCATTTGTTGGCTAGTAAAAGGAGACATTCTATAATACATCCCCTATTTTCCCATGCTTTTGTGTCTTATCTTTCCTGTGATAAGTGATTGCAGTTTCCTTGCAAAAGGAACAGTCCCTTTTGGGTTGAGGCAGCCTGTCAGGAGAAACAGGTGCTCACATTGGAAATCATGATCTTTTCCTAACAATCTCGGCAACTTTCCTTTGTGCTGAATAATAATATTCAGACCTTCTTTGGATTGTGCCGTGAGTGCTTCAGGCACATAGGAAACCATGTCTGCCATAACATGAGAATTGAAATGCTTTTGAATTGTGTTTATTTTAGGAGGCTGTGGGGCGATGTATGAGATTAAAATTGAATCAGAAGAATTTAAGGAGAAGAGAACTGTCCAGCAGCACCAAATGGTGAATCAGGTCAGTAGAGGCCAAAGTACTTCTTTGCCCATGGCCTTTATCTAAAAGGGCCTGCCAAACAGGGTTGGTAACTTTTATCATCAGTCTTAGGAAAGAAAAATGCAATACTACAATCAGGCATACAGGACTTGAGACCTGAGAAAAATATAATCTGGGTCTATCTGGAATCAGATTGTGGGCTCATTTGAGTTTTTTTCAAAATCGAAGCCATCCAATTATTATTTTGCATTTTCTTGTATAATGCTACCAGTGTTTACTGTTACTGTCACCTCTTGAGTAGTATTTCCCAACATAGTGCTAAGAGATAAATGCTTTTGTAGATTTGAAGATTTTTTTTTTCTTTTTTGAGACAGAGTCGTACTTTGTCACCTTGGGTAGAGTGCTATAGTGTCACAGCTCACAGCAACCTCAAACTCTTGGACTTAGGCGATTCTCTTGCCTTAGCCTCCCAAGTAGCTGGAACTACAGGCACTTGCCATAATACCCGGCTATGTTTTTTGTTGCAGTTGTCATTGTTGTTTTTTTAGCTGGCCTGGCCCAGGTTCGAACCCACCAGCCTCCATGTATGTGGCTAGAGCCCTACCCACTGAGCTACAGATGCTGCCTGAAGATTTTTTTTTCTTAGCCTCTCTTTGGGACTGCTTTACAGATGGGTAAATTGATGCATAGCCTGATTGAGAATGGCTGCAGCTGCCCCAGACCAAGTGACAGAATGTTTGGGACCTAGGACAGTGTGTTCAACCAGACTAAGCCCCAGTTTACGTATCCATGCTGATTTTATTTTATTTTATTTTATTTTTGGAGACAGAGCCTCAAGCTGTCCCCCTGGGTAGAGTGCCATGGCATTACAGCTCACAGCAACCTCCGACTCCTGGGCTCAAGCGAGTCTCCTGCCTCCGCCTCCCAACTAGCTGGGACCACAAGCGCCCGCCACAACACCCGGCTATTTTTTGGTTGCAGCCGTCATTGTTGTTTGGCGGGTCCGGGCTGGGGATTTGAACCTGCCACCTTAGGTATACGTGGCTGGCGCCTTAGCCGATTGAGCTATAGGCGCCGAGCCGATTTTATTTTTTTTAATTACTTTATTTTTGTTGTTTTTAAGACTGACTCTCACTCTGTCATCCAGACTAGCATGCCATGGTGTCATTAGCAACCTCAAACTTATGGGTTCAAGTGATTCTCTAGCCTTAGCTTCCCCAATAACTAGGACTACAGGCATCTGACAATGCCCAGCTAAGTTTTCTGGGTTTTCTTTTTTTTTTTTTTTTTGAGACACAGTCTTACTTTGTTGCCCTGGGTAGAGTGCCATGGTGTCACAGCTCACAGCAACCTCAAATGCTTGGGCTGAAGTGATTCTCTTGCCTCAGCCTCCCAAATATTTTTTAGAGACGGGGTCTCACTCCTGCTCAGGCTTGTTTCAAACTTGTGAGCTCAGGCTATCCATCCACCTTAGCCTCCCAGAAGGATTACAAGCATGAGCCATGACGCCTGGCCTGTTTTCTAGTTTTAGTAGAGATAGGGTCTCACTCTTGCTCAGGCACATCTGCAACTCTTGAGCTCAAGTGATCCTCACTCATCAGCTTCCCAGAGTGCTAGGATTACAGGTGCGAGCCACCACACCTGGCCATGCTGATTATAATTGGAATTTATACTAGCTTTGACCCTTAGACCTGTGTCTGTAAACTCATCCCCTTAAGCAGGTGTGTTTGACATCATTCTAGAAGTGCTTACATCTTGTGAATTAGTTTTATTTTTGTAAAGCACAGTGCTGGTCACAGGAATCTCTTCTGTGGCCCCTTGTACTTTGAGTGCAGGTGCCCAGACTGCTGTTGGGAGATCTCCCCTGTCCTCCTGCTGGCTTCTCGCCTGCTGCATCTGGACCTTTGCCCAGATTGTACCTCCTGCCGGGGTTGCCCTTCCTTCCCTCCTCTGCCCAGCGCACATGCGGCCTCCCTTCCCACCTTGGCAGGGAATGAATGCCCTTCCACCCTTCAACTCCCTCTTTTGGCTGCCAGTGCTTTCGTTTCTTTTTTTTTTGAGGTAGCATCTCACTTTGTCACCCTTGGTAGAGTGCCGTGCCATGGCATCATACCTCACAGCAACCTCAAACTCTTAGGCTCAAGCGAGTCTCTTGCCTCAGCCTCCCGAGTAGCTGGGACTACAGGCACAATGCCTGGCTAGTTTTAGAGACGGGGTCTTGCTGTTGCTCAGGCTGGTCTTGAACACCTGAGTGCAAGCAATCCATGGTCTCAACCTACCAGAGTACTGAGATTACAGGCATGATCCACCACCCCCAGCCTGCCAGTGTTTTCTGTCTTAGATCCTGGATATTTACATCCCTGCTGTCTGTCTCTTGCAACAGTAGCCTTTGTGGACTGGTTCCCTTTGACATCCCGCTTTGTATTTCTCGTGGAGCCTCATCCTTCCCCCTGAATATGGCACATACAGCTGTAAGGTGTGGTGGTCTGAGGGCAGGCTGGGGTAGAATGGCAATCATCAGGCTCCTTCACCCAGTCTCTTCCCATCCCATGTAATCTCAGGGATCTGGATCAAAATTGAAGTCAAGGTAGGGAAGACCTAACTGGCCCAGATCATCCCCAACCAGTGGGGCGATTTTTTTTTCGGTGGCAGAATGTTGCTCTGTCACCCTGGGTAGAGTGCAGTGGCATCATCATAGCTCACAGCAATCGCAGACTCCTGGGCTCAAGTGATCCTCCTGCTTCAATCTCCCAAGTAGCTGGGACTATATGCAGGTACCACCATGCCTGGCTAATTTTTCTATTTTTAGTAGTGATGGAATCTCATTCTTGCTCTGGCTGAGGGCTTTGGGTTGGTTTTGTTCTCAAACAGAATTACACAGGCTTCCCAATGTGACTTGGCTCCTGAGGCCCTGGCAATTTTAGTATATCATTTGGCCTAAAGCCACTGTTAAAGTGGTTAAAGAACCACATTCTGGAGTTAGACCTCCCACAATGCAAATCTGGGCTTTGGCACTTTATAGCCATGTGACCTTGAGCAAGTTTTTCTACTTCCTTTTGCCTCAATTTCCTGATCTGCTACTGGGGAGAAATTATCTGGTTTCTGGCATTTCTGGATTCAGGGTCTTAACAAGTTCATATACTTGCTCCCTTTCATACCCTTTCTCTGTCTGAGCTTTCAGTCCTCTCTATGTGTTGGCTTCATTTTCTCTTCCTGGCTTTCTCTCTTTGGTGGGGAATGTGGCCCCCAGCCACCTCCAATTGATCTTACTGCATAGTGACCCAGGAGACAAAGCTGCACTCTAAAAATTCCCAGGAGAGATTCTTTTTTTTTTATGTTTCCAGACAGAGTCTCACTCTGTTGCCCCAACTAGAGCGCAGTGACACAATCATAGCTTACTGCAACCTCAAACTTCTGGGCAGAAGTGATCCTCCCATCTTGGCCTCCCAAGTAGCTGGAATTATGGGCATGAACCACTGTGCCAGCCTCCCAATTCTGACTGGCCCAGCTGGATCATATGCCATCCCTCAGCCAATCATAGACTGGCCCAGTGGCATATAACTACCTCAGTATCAGACCAATTGATAGTCCCACCAGAAATATATAAAGTAGAAAAGGAACTATTTCCCAAGAGAAAGGAGATTGCTGACTAACTAGGGGAAAAAAAGTGCCCATTTCCCTGTGGTTATCAGATTTTGGCCCAGTATAAAAGGACTTTATTTCTTCCTCTGCACTGATTACAAACTTGAGAGGTCAAGCCTCCCTCTGATCTTGTAACCTCTCTCTCTCCTGGTGCTAAAGGGGCTAAACATCTATTTGACTGTGGTATCTTGTTCAGATTTGGGCCCTCAGACCATTTGTAACCTTAAACAAGTCTCATGATTACTTTGTGATGTTATTTCCTTTTCTGAAATAAAATTGAGTAATTTGTATTAATTGGTATGGTTTTAAAGATCAGCTCATTTTAAAAATGCTCATTACTGGCTTGGCACCTGTAGCACAGTGGTTATGGGACCAGCCACATACACCAAGGTTGGTGGGTTCAAACCCAGCCCAGGCCAGCTAAACAATGACAACTACAGCAAAAAATAGCTGGGCGTTGTGGTGGGAGCCTGTAGTCTGAGCTACTTGGGAGGCTAAGGCAAGAGAATCACTTAAGTTCAAGAGTTTGAGGTTGCTGTGAGCTGTGATGCCATGGCACTCTACCAAGAGTTCCATAAGTGAGACTCTGTCTCCAAAAAAAGAAAAAAATGCTCATTACTCAAAGTACCAAAATATATGAGACATCATCAGAGGACAAGTTGAAACATATGATACATCCATATAATGTACTTCTATGTCATCACAAATAAGAGAATCACTTTATTGCCTAACATAGGAAACTCTCCAAGATAGATGGTTTGGAGGAAAAGTAGAGAGCAATGTTTGCAACGTTTGCTATTTGTTAAACAAGTTCACCTTCAAATGTTTTTAAAAGGTAATGGGGGCTCAGCACTGTAGCTCAAGCGGCTGGAACACCAGCCACATACACCGGAGCTGGCAGGTTTAAATCCAGCCTGGGCCCACCAAACAACAATGACAACTATAACCAAAAATAGCCAGGTGTTGTGGGGGGCACCTGTAGTCTCAGCCACTTGGGAGACTGACACAAGAGGATCACTTAAGCCCAAGAGTTTGAGGTTGCTGTGAGCTGTGACACCACAGCACTCTGACCAGGGCAATAGCTTGAGACTCTGTCTCAGAAAAATTAATTAATAAAAAAGAAAAGTAATGGGGTGGGATATATGTCCATATTAGCTTTTTAGAATCCCTGCAGAGTTATATAAGAAACTAACAGCTGACCAGGTGCAGTGGTTCAACACTCTTGCAGGCTAAGGTGGGTAGATTGCTTGAACTCAGGAGTTTGAGACCAGCCTGACCAAGTGTGGGACCCCATCTCTACTAAAATAGAAAATTATCCAGGTGTTTTAGCAAGTACCTGTAGTCCTAGCTACTCGGGAGACTAAGGCGGGAGATCTCTTGACCCTAAGAGTTTGAGGTTTCTCTGAGCTAAGCTAAGGCCAATGCCCTCTAGCCTGGGTGACAGAGTGAGATTCTGTCCAAAAAGAAAAAAAAGACCAGGCGCAGTTGTTCACACCTGTAATCCCTAGCACTCTCGAAGGTCAAGGTGGAGACTAGCCTGAGCAATTGTAGAAAAATTAGGCTCAGCGCTCATGGCATAGTGGTTACAGCGCCAGCCACATACACTGAGGCTGGCGGGTTCGAACCCACGCAGGGCCAGCTAAAACAACAATGACAACTACAACAAAGGGTAGCCAGGCGTTGTGGTGGGCACCTGTAGTCCCAGCTGCTTGGGAGGCTGAAGCAGGAGGGTCACTTAAGCCCAAGAGTTTAAGGTTGCTGGGGGCTGTGATGCCACAGCATCTACCAAGGGTGACA
>NW_003852463.1:1932671-1942325 GCF_000181295.1 Otolemur garnettii
AAGGAGACTTAATTGGATGCCTTTTACACCTTTTGATTTTTAAGCCAATTTGGCTGTTATTTATTCAAAAATATTAAAAATTGTTTTCCAAAAAAGGGAAAAGTAGCTTCCTTTTTATTTTATTTGCTTATTTATTTTGAGACAGAATCTCAGTGGCATCAACCTAGCTCACAGAAACCTCAAACTTCTGGGTTTCAGTGATCCTCCTGCCTCAGCCTCCTGAGTAGCTGGGACTACAGGCACCAGCCACAAAGCCCAGCTGATTTTTCTAGCTTTAGTAGAGACGGAGTCTCACTCTTGTTCAGGCTGGTCTCAAACTCCTGAGTTCAGGCAATCCTCCTAAACTTGGCCTCCCAGAATGCTAAAATTATAGGCATGAGCCACCATGCCTAGCCAGAAAAGTTGCTTTAAAGTATATGTATAGTCTCCTTAATATATAGAGCTTTGGGCTCGGCACTTGTGGCTCAAGTGACTAAGGCTCCAGCCACATACACCTAAGGTGGCGGATTCGAATCCAGCCCAGGCCCACCAAAACAACAATGATGGCTGCAACCAAAAAATAGTCAGGCATTGTGGTGGGTGCCTGTGGTCCCAGCTACTTGGGAGGCTGAGGCAGGAGATTCGCTTGAGCCCAGGAGTTGGAGGTTACTGTGAACTTTGATGCCACAGCACTCTACCCAGGGGGACAGCTTGAGGCTCTGTCTCAAAAACAAACAAACAAAAAAAAAGATAGAGAGCTTTGTAAAATAACTCTCAGAGAATTACTGTAATCACTGTCAAATATACCAAAACTGACATACTCTTTTACTTCCTTAGGCACTAAAAGAAGAAATCAAAGGTATGCATGGATTGAGGATATTTACATCCATCCCCAAACACTGACCACGTCCTGGCTGTGTAGATGCTGCTACTTAAAAACTTGGATGAACTTGACTGACACCATTCTTCTCTTGGCATTTGCCAAAAAATATATCTATTTTGTTCATAGACATTTCCATGTTATAATTATAGAAGATATGTTATCTATTTAGATGTTAATTAAAGGTACTAGCCAACTAAAGCTTTTGAAGAGTCATTAGTAATGCTTTATTTTGGAAGCAATGTCCTTGTACAAAGGGGTCTCATCATTGAGCAGTCTGTTCTCCTTCTACAGAGACAAGATGCAATGCCAGCTTTTTGTTCTGAGAAGAGTTGTTTTTTTTTTTTTTGAGACAGAGTCTCAAGGTAGAATGCCATAGTGTCATAGCTCACAGCAACCTTCAACTCTTGGGCTCAGCAATCTCCTTGAGCCCAAGGAGTTGGCCTCCGTTTTTCTATTTTTAGAAGAGATAGGGGTCTCTCTTTTGCTCAGGTTGGTCTCGAACTTGTGATCTCAAGCAATCTGCCTTGGCCTCCCAGAGTGCTAGAATTATAGGCATGAGCCACTGCGCCTGGCCAAGAGATTTTCTTGTTTCTTCTCCTTTATGAAACTGCTCTGGCTTGGTGTGCCTGTAGCTCAGTCGGGAGGGCACTGGCCACATACACTTAAGGTGGTAGGTTCAAACCCAGCCTGAGCCTGCTAAGCAACAATGACAACTGCAACCAAAAAATAGCGGGTGTTGTGGCGGGCGCCTGTAGTCCTAGCTACTTGGGAGGCTGAGGCCAGAGAATTGCTTAAGCCCATGAGTTTGAGGTTGCTGTGAGCTGTGATGCTATGACACTCTACCAAGGGCAACAGCTTGAGACTCTGTCTCAAAAAAATAAAAAAAGAAACTGCTCTGGCCTATAATCTTAGCAAAAGAAAAGAAGAGTGCCTTAGTTTTATCACCCTCATTTTTCCTCCAGATTTCTCACAAGAATGATCTTAGACCCTCAATTTCTCTCCTCTCTCTTTCCCCTTCCTCTTTCCCTTTCCCCTTCCCTTCTTTTTTGAGACAGATACTTATTCTGTTGCCCTTGCTAGAGTGGCTAGAATACATGGCATCATCATAGCTCACTGCAACCTCAAACTCTTGGGCTCAGGTGATGTTCCTGCCGTAGCCTCTCAGTGCTAGGATTTATAGGCATGAGCCACCCACACCCAGCTGCTCAATTTCTTACATTCTGGGATAGATTCAGGATTTAGGGGGTGCCAGGATCTGAATCCCCTTTTTGTGTTTGAAGATCCTCCACCCCCTGCATCTAGGTAAGAGGCAGGACACACCTCCCATGCTGGCAGCTAAAAAGAGCTGCTGCCCCACCTCCCTTGCAGCTATGGCACAGGCAGGTGACCGAGGCTCAGCCAACCAGATGAATCTGCCCTGTGTTAGGGGAGCAAGTGACTGAGAAGCAAGGCAGCAGAGCGTCCATTCCTGCAGCCATGTTGTGTTGAAGCATCTGGTAGTCTGAGCAGCAGTAGTGACAGCAGCAGAGTCAGTGTCATAAGCTGCAGTCTCTGGAGTCCATAGTCATGTTACAATATCTAGCTGCGCAGCATGATTTGGGCTCCAGCCACCGAGCCTTCCTTATTCCTGCCTGCCTTCAGAAACTGGTTCACCAGTCTTCTAGAAATTCTGTGATCACTCCCTTCTTTCATTAAATTCTTTCCTGTTCACATCAGCCAATGCCCCTGTCACTGCAGCCATGGGAGGGTGACCATCCACTCCTACCTCAAACCCTTCGTCTTTCATGGAACTGAACACTGGGTAAGGTGTCACTGTCAGTTCTAAAGGTGCCTCCCTAGGAAATGAGCGTATATTGGTAGAACAACTTGGGTCCCTGACTTTTGGGGGCAGTATAAATTTCAAATATCTATTCACACACTACACCCCCATTTTGTGATTTAAAAATATTCTCCTTCTACATAGGGCTTGGGAGGGATTGGTCCTGCCAAGACAGAGCTGCCTCTTAGATTTAATAGAATCTCTCAGTTATGTTAGACCTGAGCAGACAGGACAACACTAAACTGCTTCTAAAACCCCGAGCCACCTCTGAAAGAACTGACACGTTGACAGATAGCTTTTAGGTGGTGTGGTGAGTAAATACTTAGGACTGGACTCTCGGAGGCCAGCAAAAAGGCAGTGGTCAGTAAAAAGGAGAGACCACAAAATTAGACACATGTCAATTGCTTATGTGGAAGCTGTCTACCTCTTACAGGTGGGCTCGACATAGTCATCTGCTTCTAAAGAATAGAACAAAGTGTCAGCCATGGTGGCTCACACCTCTAGCACTCTGGGAGGCTGAGGCGGGTGGACTGCTTGAGCTCACAAGTTTGAGAGCAGCCTGAGCAAGAGCAAGACCCCATCTCTACTAAAAATAGAAAAACTGAGGCAAGAGGATCACTTGAGTCCAAGAGTTGGAGTTTACTGTCCCCAAGAGTTGGAGTTTGCGGTGAGCTACCGAGGGGAACAGCTTAAGACTGTCTCCAAAAAAAAAAAAAAAGAATAGAATGAAGTTGAAGCGATAGGCAATTTCAGAGACTGGTCGTAAAAGGCCCTTGACTTCCTCTTTATGCTCTTGGATTCTTGCTCTAGGGGAAGGTAGCTACCAGGTGGTGAAGACCCTCAAGCTGCCTGTGGAGAAGGCCTTGTGGCCGGGCACAGTGGCTCATGCCTGTAATTCCAGCACTTGGGAGGCTGAGGTGGGTGGATTGACTGAGCTCACAGGTTCGAGACCATCCTGAGCCAAAGCAAGACCCCATCTCTAAAAATAGCCGGGCGTCATGGTGGGCACCTATAGTTCCAGCTACTTGGGAGGCTGAGGCAAGAGAATCACTTGAGCCTAAGAGTTTGAGGTTGCTGTGAGCTATGACACCATAGTACTCTACTGAGGGCAACAAAGTGAGACTCTGTCTCAAAAAAAAAAAGAGAGAGAAGATCTTGTGGTGAGAAACTGAAGCCTCCTACCAATGGCCAGCAAGGGATGGAAGCCTCTGCAAAGACAAGAGCCGTGTGAGTCATCTTGGAAGTAGATCTTTCGGCCACAGTTAAGTTTCTTCAGAAAACTACAGCCCCAGCTGGCATCTTGACTGTAACTTGAGCCAGAATCACCTAAACATGCCATTCCTCAAATTTCTGACCAATAATAAAACTGTAGGCTAAATACAAATGTTTGTTGTTTTTAGCTGCTTAGTTTGGGGTAAATGTTTATGCAGCAATAGGTACGGGCGGCACCTGTGGCTCAGTGAGTAGGACGCCAGCCCCATATACTGAGGGTGGCAGATTCAAATTTGGCTCCAGCCAAATTACAATAAAAAAAATAGCCAGGCATTGTGGTGGGTGCCTGTAGTCCCAGCTACTTGGGAGGCTGAGGCAGGAGAATCACCTAGGCCCAGGAGTTGGAGGTTCCCGTGAGCAGTGTGACACCACGGCACTCTACCGAGGGCGATAAAGTGAGACTCTGTCTCTACCGAAAAAAAAAAGAAAAAGAAAAAGAAAGAAAACTAGCGTATGTTGGTGCATTAATGCGAGGACACTGGAGTCTCCCATATATTGAAGGAAGGGTTGAAAGGCCAAACTGCAGAAAGGACAGGGGGACAGCTGAGTGTCAGGAACAATAGTGACACCAGGTCTTCTCTTCATCTTCTGTTTGTCTCTGCAGCTCTGCTTTATTATCTCTCCTCCAGACTGGCATCCATCATAAAGTGGTGACTTGATAATTTTTTTTTTTTTTTTTTGCAGTTTTTGGCTGGGGCTGGGTTTGAACCTGCCACCTCCAGCATAAGGGACTGGAGCCCTACCCTTTTGAGTCACAGGCACCACTCCCATGCTGTTAATTTTTTTATCTTTTTATTTATTTGTTAATTTATCTGAAGACAGGGTCTCACTTTGTCACCAAGGCTAGAATACAGTGGCATCATCACAGCTCACAGCAACCTCAAACTCTTGGGCTCAAATGATCCTCCTGCCTCAGCCTCCTGAGCAGCTGGGACTACATGTGCCTGCCACCATGACCAGCTAAATTTTTCTATTTTTTATAGAGACAAGGTCTTGCTCAGGCTGTATTTCTTTTTTTTTTTTAATTTCTTTATTTACTAATCTTTTCTGTATTGTTTCAATTTTAGTTTATGTGCTGCCAAAGTGAGCAACTTTCATCTCTTAAGAGATGAGGTCTTACTATGTTGTCTAGGCTGATGTCAAACTCTTGGCCTTAAGTAATCCTTTTGCCCTGCCTCCCAAGTAGCTGGGATTACAGGGATGAGCCACCATGCCCATCCATTTTTATGCCTTAATGTCCAGGCTAGAAGAAGGGCAGACTTTCCCTCCAGGTTCCAGGGAAGGCCTCTGTTTAGCTCATCTTGAATCAGGAGCCACTCTGGATTAATCAGTGGAGTCCAGGAGGCATGTAAAATGGCAACCTCTCACTGGACTCTGGTTTGGAGTGGAGGGAGCAGGAGCTCCCAAAAGAAGTAGGGGGTTCTGTCCTCTAAGGGCGGGGGGCAGATGTTCTTAACTGAAAGAGAATTTATGTCTTAGTGGACCAGGCCTCCCAAGGCCACCAAAGGATAGCAGACTTCTCTCTCTTTTGGGCCATGAAATGTGCAATCCTACCACTTTCCAAATGGCTGCTCCTAATCTAGCAACAAGCAACACCCCCACCCCAGTTGTTTTTCCTCTAAAATTAAAAGGACAGTTGGGAGAGGCATCACTGGGTTTCTTTTGAATTGACTAGAAAAGAAGAAATTATTTAATCCCAGTGGCCAGAGTTAACATTGCATCTGATATAGCCAACTCCTAGCTCTAAGTGACTAAGTGCTACTTGTGGAAACTGCTGAGTTAAGATGAAATGTTTTGTGAGCTAAGTGTCCTTTTAAAAACAAGTGTACAGTTTTCCAGTGGAAAATCCAAAATACTCTGAGGTGGGAGCTTGCTAACTGGGCAAGTCAGTCTGGGGAAAACTGACTGGCCCACGCCCCGCCCCCCTTGCATAGTTTTATTTCTGGG
This sequence comes from Otolemur garnettii, assembly GCF_000181295.1. Lineage (NCBI taxonomy): Eukaryota > Metazoa > Chordata > Mammalia > Primates > Galagidae > Otolemur > Otolemur garnettii. The sequence continues at coordinate 1,938,572 of NW_003852463.1, forward strand.
TTCCTGACATGCCCCCTTGGGCCAGATTAGACTACCCAAGTGAGCAGCATATGGGGGGACTGGATGGCCTGGCTGGCAACCTGGGGGAGGATCTAGGGCCACAATGCCCCACCCAGACACAGACAAGGGTAAGGAGCCAACGCTTCCAATTTCCCTTTTTGGGAATCCAAAGAGAGAAGGGTGAGTAACCCAAGGATGGCCAGTCCACAGGGTAGCCAATGGCTGGTGGAACAAATCTGGGAAGCCAAACTAGGGAATATAGGGAGAATTGACTGGCTACAGAGAAGCTAAGTGAAAAAAATGGACTGAGAGATGTCATGAATGACAAGAACGAGTTAATGGCAAGCAAATACTATGAACTAAAGGAGAAATGTGTACAGTGGTCCTCAGTCTGGCTGCAAATTAGAACCACCTTGGGTACTTAGAAATACTCCTCCTGGGCCTAAGGCGAGATTGGGCTTGCTCTGCCTGCTGCAGCCCCCCTCTCACTCCACTCCCTTTTCCCTCCCTGGAGCTACTGTACATCCATTAACTTACCTGCTGGTCTCCATTCCCTACCTACTTGGGGGAACCTACTCCCCAAACCCCTAAATCCACAAGGTCAACAGCAGGAGAGCTCCCAGGCAGCCAGAGCCAGTGTAGGGCTGACCTAACCTGTACACAGGCAACACCTGCCCTGGGAAATGATTGGTAGTATCGGTCATTTAATCCCCTGATCAGAAAGCAGCCTGGTGAGCCTGTGGTCCCACTGAAAGGGTGGCATTGCTAAAATAACAGAAGAAAAATATCTAACCCCCAATCTCTCACTAAACGTTAAGATCAATCTTCTGAGCTCATGTTTATTTCTGTTATTTTAGCAAGACCATGCTGTCACCCACGGGCCAGATTCCAACCAGAGGGAGGACCTGAACACAGAGAGGTTAAGGTAGGGGGATGGGACGGGATTGGGCTTCCAGCCACTGCTGAGGAGCAGCAAGCGAATTCCACTCTGTACTTTCCTGGTACAACTCCATAAGAAACTCACTGATGGCTTTGTCAGCAAGAGAAACCCCAACCCATACCACGTGCCTTCTCACACCTTTCTGCCCTGCTGGGGTGGCTGGAACTCCACTCTGATGAATGATCCCAACTTTTGTATTTGCATTAATGCTGAAAAAGCTCTTAGAATTCAGCTAAGAGTCAATGCTGTCATTAGGGGCCTCTTTTCAGGGAGTCGATATCATCTCTTAGCTTACTGTAAGTTACTCTGTGACCATGAATTTTAAAAAGTGTTTATATAAATTTTTTTAGGAAAAGATGTTTATTAGAGAGGCAGACAAAAGGGTACCACTAAAAGATGCTGCACAGATTATTTTCTTTTACAGTAAGATTAGAAAGAAGACATCATAGTGACCATAGTCAAACAAAACTTAGTGAGAACTCCGTTGTCTATTCAGTGAACAGCCAGCAGGGAATTTTAGCTGGACCTCCTCTGAAGTTATAAAAACAAAAAGGTCACTGGGGAGCAGACAAAACAATTAAAAATACATACAAGTAAAAAGCTAAAAGAGCTGATGTTCAAATAATGCCTTTAGTTTTTTTTAAAATAATTGCCTTTGTTGTTTTAGAACAGTTTTAAATTTACAGAAGCATTTTGAAGATAGTAGTTCCCATATACCCAACATACAGTTTCCCTGATTATTAACATCTTACATTAGTCTGGTTCATTTGTTATAATTAATGAGCCAATAATACTACATTATTATTAATGAAAGCCCATCATTTATTCAGATTTCCTTAGGCTTTCCCAAATGTCTTTTTTTTTTTTTTTTTAAAGACAGGGTCTCATTTCATTGCTCAGGCTAGAGTGTAGTGATGTCGTCATGACTCACTGCAACCTAAATCTTCTGGGCTCAAGCAATCCTCCTGCCTCAGCCTCCCAAGTAACTGGGACTACAGATGCCCACCACACCCAGTTCATTTTTTTATTTTTGGTAGAGATGGGGGTTATCATTCTTGCTCAGGCTAGTCTCAAACTCTTGGCCTAAATTAATCCTCCCTCCTCAGCCCTGCAAATTACTGGGATTATATGCCTGATCCAGTGCAGGTAGCCCCAAATATCTTCCTAGGTATCCCCTTCACAACACATTACATTTAGCCATCATATCTCTTTGGCTCCTTCTGATAGTGGCAGTTTCTCTGATTTTTCTTGTTTCTGACAAGCCTTTAGTATTTTCATAGCAGGCTATACAAATATATTCTATGGGGGAACTATGGGTGTGCGTGACAGAAAGCAAGTTTGTTTATTTATTTATTTATTTATTTAGACAGAGTTTCAGTTGTGGCCCTCATTAGCGTGCTCTGGCTTCAAAGCTCACAGCAACCTCAAACTCTTGGGCTTAAGTGATTCTCTTGTCGTAGCCTCCCAAGTAGCTGGGACTGTACGTGCCTGCCACAACACACAGCTATTTTTAGAGACAGGGTCTCACTCTCGTTCAGTCTGGTCTCAAACTCCTGAGCTCAGGCAATCCACCTGCCTCAGCCTCCCAGAGGGCTGGGGTTACAGGTGTGAGCTACCGTGCCCAGCCTTAGAAAGCAAATTTAAAAACAAAACAAAACCACAGAAGAAGAAAGTCACAATCAGTTGACCAGTTGAAAGTTGCTCTATTCCAAACATTTTGGGAGACATTAAATGATCACATTTTCAACACCACAGTTTCTTCCCATAATACTTAAGAAACAAGACTAATAGCCTTATCAGTGTCAAATCAGTAAAGGCATTAATAGTTCAACACATTTTAATTACAAACTGTAAGAAACCATATAGTTGCAAATCAGCCTATCATGAAAGGTTAACTCATTGCTGGAACTTTGAAACAGGCCATTCAGAGGAACAAGCATGAGTGCCCCTGCCAGCTCCTGATCCCCTGATTTGAGTTTATGAAAAGAGCCCATAATGGAGAGGCAAGAAGCTGACTTTCCTAAGACTAAGCCTCAATCTGACACTTTCCTTCTGACCCATTTATAGCTGGTTCTCTGAGATCTCTGCTTAGACCCTCATTACTGGGTCACTCAATACTGGCCATGGTAGCTGCCTATGCATATGGCCGACTTCACTATCCTTCCACCTGCTTCAGTGCCAATTTAAGAATGCACATTTCCATGTGGCCAGATTTCTTTTTTGTTGTTGTTGTTGCAGTTTGGCCAGGGCCGGGTTTGAACCTGCCACCCTCGGTATATGGGGCTGGTGCCCTACTCACTGAGCCACAGGTGCTGCCCTTTTTTTTTTTTTTGCAGTTTTTGGCCGGAGTTGGGTTTGAACCCGCCACCTCCCCACCTCCAGTATATGGGACCAGCGTCTTACTCCTTTGAGCCACAGGTGCCACCCAAACAAGCACTCTTTTTATATAGGCTTCTCTTTTTGCCTTTAAAACAGCTGATCTATCATGTCAGTCTGGTTGGGGAGGGGGGCATCAGTTGGTATCACAAAGTAAAAATCAGCAGGTTAATTGACCAAAGCTTCCCAGAATTCAGCTGGCTCTTGGGATCAAATACATATGACAGGATGATCATGACAAAAACAATGATCTTGGGCGGTGCCTGTGGCTCAGTGGGTAGGGCACTGCCCCATATACCAAGGGTAGTAGGTTCAAACCTGGTCCCCGCCAAACTGCAACAAAAAAGTAGCCAGGTGTTGTGGCGGGCGCCTGTAGTCCCAGCTACTTGGGAGGCTGAGGCAGAAGAATCGCTTAAGCCCAGGAGTTGGAGGTTGCTG
>NW_003852463.1:1942730-1943981 GCF_000181295.1 Otolemur garnettii
AAAGAAAGAAAGAAAGAAAGAAAATTTCAGTACCTACTTCTGTACTCAAAAAGGGTGATATTTTTATTTTGTTTGTGATTTCCTCTAAGTGAAAAATGGCAAAATTTAACAAACTAGCATAGTTCAGTTGATTAAACTACAAAATACAACATTCTGGCCAGCAGATAAAGCTGGCACACCTATAATCCTAGTACTCTGGGAGGCCAAGGTGGGTAGATCCGAGCTCAGGAGTGGGAAACCAGCCAGAGCAAAGTGAGACCCTGACTCCACTAAAAATAGAAGAACTAGTCAGGTGTTGTGGTGGGCTCCTGAACTACCAGCTATTTGGGAGGCAGAGGCAAGAGGATCACATGAGCCCAAGAGACTGAAGTTGCTATGAGCTATGATGTGACAGGACTCTACATAAGGGACCAAAGTGAGACTCTGTCACCAAAAAAAACATTCTAATACACTTCAATTTATGGCAGGGCTGAAGTCTTCTGCACCCCCATGATGCCATACTTTTTGACTCAGAAGGAATGGTTAGAAGTAAGATCCAACTTTTTTGTTATTTATAGCTGCTGCCAAAAGAATAGTTTATCTGATTTCAAATGACACAGTAGTAAATTAGCAGTTGGCAGCTTTCCATGTAAAACTTCACGTCAGCACAAGAAAGTTGATTAGAGGCAAAACTAGCCAAGGAAAATTCAAGCACACAATGCCTAAAAGTCCACTGTAGGGCTGTCCAAAACCTCAAGCTATATCACAATGCAATCTGCCCCACCATTATTTTAAAGAACTGCCTGTAACAGTCACTATTGTGTAGAGGAAAACACAATTTTTCTTTTTTGAGACAGAGTCTCACTTTGTCCCCCCAGTAGAGAGCCCTGGCATCACAGCTAACAGCAACCTCTCACTCTTGAGCTCAAGTGATTCTCTTGCCTCGCCTCCCAACTAGTTGGGACTACAGGTGCCCAACACAACGCCTGGCTATTATTATTATTTAGAGATAGGGGTCTCACTGTAGCTCAGGCTGGTCTTGAACTCATGAGCTCAGGTGATCCACCCATCTTGGCCTCCAAAAATGCTGGGATTACATGTGTGAGCCACCACATCAGACCAAACTCCACAATTTTTATTTTATTTTTATTTTTTTGAGACAGAGCCTCAAGCTGTCGTCCTGGGTAGAGTGCTGTGGCATCACAGCTCACAGCAACCTCCAACTCCAAGCGAGTCTCCTGCCTCCGCCTCCCAAGTTGCTGGGACCACAGG
>NW_003852463.1:1944001-1945448 GCF_000181295.1 Otolemur garnettii
CCAAGTAGCTGGGACCACAGGCGCTTGCCACAATGCCTGGCTATCTTTTGGTTGCAGCCATCATTGTTGTTTGACGGGCCCAGGCTTCAAACCTGCCACCTTAGCCACCTGAGCCACAGGCGCCAAGCCACTCCATGATTTTTAAAAATGTGTTATTAAATATACATTGTAAGACGTGTGGCTTTTTTTTCCAAATCAATTTTGACAATGTAGGGACTTAACTGTTTTCATCTTTATTTATCCAAATGAAGATCTACCATCACTTTTTTTTTTTTTTTTTTTTTTTGGAGACAGAGCCACAAGCTGTCGCTCTGGGTAGAGTGCCATGGAATCACAGCTCAAAGCAACCTCCAACTCCTGGGCTCAAGCAATTCTCCTGCCTCCACCTCCCAAGTAGCTGGGACTACAGGCGCCCATCACAATGCCCCACTATTTTTTGGTTGCAGCTGTCATTGTTGTTTGGCAGGCGCTGGATTCAAACCCGCCAGCTCAGGTGTATGTGGCTGGTGCCTTACTTAGCTCCTTGAGCCACAGGCGCTGAGCCTCTCCCATCACTTTTGTTTTCCTCTATAACATAATAATGTCTCTGCTTCAACTACAGAAATGCTTCCTTCATGCTGACCTTCAAACATGTAGCTGGCTTTCTAAGTCCCCATGGCAGGAAGGGGTTCTTTGTCATCAAATTCATTACCAAAATTCATGGCCTGGAACTCCTAACCTCACCCTCTCAACTGGCTCCTCTGTATATGTGCAACCTGAGTCCTCCTAGTCCTGTGCAAAGTTCTTTTGAGACTTGAGTTTTTGTACATTCTGCTCCTGTCAGGCCTGTTCACTTGGTAGCGGTAGCCTACTTCAACTTCAGACAACCAGACTTCAAATTTCTGGGTCTTAAGTCATGGTTTCTTTACATTTTGTCCAAATTTAGTTAATTTGTGACACAAACCGGCTGGGTCTCCTATTTGAGGATTCTTTAAGTAGATGTTTTTCATTTTTGTTATGCCATCTCTTTGATCCATCTCCATTTGGATTCATTTAACTCCTTGATTATCCTTTGCTGCTTTTTCCTTCTCTGTTGAGATGGGAGATCTCTGAAATCCTCTGGTGTCCCACCCCACACTTCAGACTTTTAAAGCAGCCCATGTGGGTTTTGAGAATCATGAACTCAATGAAATAAGCAGTTCCTTTTGCTGCTTGGGAGACTTATTTATTATTTACTTTTATGAACAGCCACAACTTTCCTTTGGATTTGTTACCACAATTGACCCCTGATTTACCTTCTCCTTAGAAATGTGAAGGACTAATTTGCATGGGCTGCATTAGCTGAGTGCAATCCTCAGATGCTTCCAGGAGGCTCAAACCCTGACTTGAAAGTTCACACTTTCACAATGTGCACGACTACGGAGACAAACCTTATGGAAGTGTTTTTTTGGTTGTTGTTTGTTTGTTT
>NW_003852463.1:1946319-1948106 GCF_000181295.1 Otolemur garnettii
AAAAAAAAAAAAAAAAGTAGATGATGAAAAAGGCACTCTAGCAAGCTCAAAAACGTCACTAAATCAGAAGCCACAACAGATTACTCATTAACTCTTCGTGATTCTTGACCATGAGCTGCATGCATATTACCATCTTCATATTTCCAACATCTTTCAGAAAACACAAGGGGGGAGGGGAGTAAGACAGTGAGAACTTGAGAATCAGTGAAGACCTCTGTATAGGTTGCTCAGCTAGTGACAACATCAGTGGAGAATACTGGGCGAGAACAATAAAGACAGTAGAGACAATCATCCGAAAAATGAAAATTGAAATGAAAGGGCGATTTCCTCTTCTGCTCTGGGTCTTGAACGGGTCTGTAACTCCACAGTGATCTAGAAGTTCAAGTTCTCAAAAAAGGTAACTTCGCGAGGCCTAGCGTTATCGCTCATCTGGTTGACAGCGGGGGAAGGGAAGCTTCACATCGTGTACATCTGCGTTCTGCCTTCTAACAGTTCTTTTCAGGTTGGTATTTCTTCAAGGATTCCTGCGTTGTTCTGCATAGCTGAGGTCAATCTCGGTGGTTTTCTTGACAAAAGTGACGAATGTCTCAAGAATATCAATTTCCCGCTGTTTTTCTAAGTTGTCTGATTCTCAGCTCTGGGTGCAAAGGCAGGCAAGGCGATACACTGGTCCCCACCCGGCCACGCCTACCTAACTCACCGCTCCGCCCCTTTGTGGCTCCGTGGCTCCTCCTCCCCAGAGTGGCCTAAGGAAGCCCCTCGGCTCCCGCCGCATTGCCACCCAGCCGGCGCCCTCTGCGCCCTAACGCGCGATCACCCGGCCCCCGCGGGTCCTGCAGCGCACACACGCGTCCCTCCACGGCAGGAACGCACAGCGTGGGCGGCTGGTCGGGACCGTGACGACGCAGGGTCCAAATACAGCCTGACGACGGCCCGGAACCCCGGCAGACAGTCTTGCCGAGAGGTCGCCCCCTGGCGCGGCGGAGGTCCTCGGCGGGGTCCAGTTCGCCGCGACCGGAGAAGGAGCCTGGAGTCCGGCCCCAGCAGAGAGAAGAGGCGGCCCATCCATGTGCCTGCGCTCCCGTAATAACAGAGGCCCGGGGCCTTTAGTGGGCCTTCCCTGCAGACATCTCAGGCCTGACTTCCCTCTACCTCTTAACTCCCTCTCGGCCTTCCCACCTCCTCACCCTCTTCCTGGTAGAAGTGGACCAAACACATGCAAGGCATGTTACAAAATAAATGTAAAGTCAAGGTCCAGCATGAATTTGAGTACCATGATCAGAGAATTCACTTCAAAGATACAATAGTATGAACTTTTATATCTAAATGGTTAACCAAAATGTTAAAGTTAGAAAGTGGTGTGCAGACAGTGCCTTAGAAGTATCAGATGTAGCTGACTTCTTGGGGTAGGGGGGAGTTGTGTGTCGCAGGGTAGGGAAAGACAGGGTCTCACTATGTTTCCTAGGCTGGCCTTGAACTCCTGGGCCCAATAATCCTGGCTCCTCATCCTCCAGAGCAGCTGAGATTGCAGGCAGGAGCTACTGAACCCTGCTCCGATGGTTTTAATGCTACACGTTGGCCATATGAAACAAATGCTCATGATTTACAAGGTATATTTAATGATATCATTAACCTCAATTCGGGAAGGATATTTTTCAGTAAAACTTTGTAGAAGGAACTTTGTTCTAAGGATTCATAACTTGAATGGAAGTTAAAAACCCTTTGTTATTTTTCCAAAATAGTTGCCAGGCTATAGCTATCTTTTATTTGTTTAAAACTTTAGCTTC
>NW_003852463.1:1950106-1951821 GCF_000181295.1 Otolemur garnettii
TGGGTGCAGCTGTGATTGTTGTTTGGTGGGCCTGGGCTGGATTTGAACCCACCACCTTAGGTGTATGTGGCTGGCGCCTTAGCCACTTGAACCACAGGTGCCTAGCCAACATGTTCTGTTTCTTCCAGGCACCTGTGCAACATTCCTTTCTCCTGGGTATGGACCAGGACCATTCTGAAATGAGGGTCTTGTGACCTACAAACAAAAAGACAAGGGATGGCTGGGCAAGGCATCTCACGCCTGTAATCCTAGCACTTCAGGAAGCCGAAGTGGGTGGATCACCTGGGCTCAGGAGTTAAGAGACCAGCCTGAGCAAGACCAAGACTTCTGCCTCTACTAAAAATAGAAAAACTAGCTGGGCCTTGTGTCAGGCACCTGTAGTCCCAGCTACTAGGGAAGCTGAGGCAAGAGGATGGCTTGAGCCCAAGAGTTTGAGGTTGTTGTGAGCTATGATGCCATGACACTCTACCAAGGGAGACAAAGTGGGACTGTGTCTCAAAAAAAAACAAGGGACAAATAGAATCCTGTCTTGAGTTGGTGAAAGGAATACAAAAGTTCAGAGATTGTTTTCCAAAGCCTGCTTCTAGGGCTGAAAGCATACCAACATTATAACAAAATACTATAACAAGAACTATAGGAATTATGAGCCCAGAACTATGGATGAAAACCTATACATATACATGCACACACATCTGCATATACGTATGGGTGAATATACACATACACATATACATGTATGTATATGTATGTGTGTGTAATATAATATCACAATGTACTACATAAATTTTTTCAGAGATGGCTAGGTGTGGTGGCTCATGCCTGTAATCCCAGCACTCTGGGAGGCCCAGGCTAGTGGATTGCCTGAGCTCACAGATTCATGACCAGCTTGAACAAGAGCAAGACCCCGACTTGAAAAATAGCCAGGCATTGTGGCAGGTACCTGTAGTCCCAGCTACTTGGAAGACTGAGACGAGAGAATTGCTTGAGCCCAAGAGTTAGAGGTTGCTGTGAGCTATGATGCCATAGCACTCTACTGAGGGTGACAAAATGAGACTATGTCTAAAAAAATTTTTTTTTCAGAGACTAGAAAATGAAAAAAAACCTACCAAATTCTTTTGTAAAGCAAACACAAAATTATTATTTATATCTGATGTAGCTATCACAAAAACAGAAACTATAAAGCAATCTTACTTAAGAATTAAACAAAATATTGCACTCTTAATTCAATAGTCCATTAAGGAGATGAATCATCATAATCAAGCAGGTTTTGCAAAGTAAAGAAAAAATCAGAGATAGTTCATATTTGAAAATCCATTAGTATAATTCACCATATTTTCCCCACATATGCCAAAAAGGCCTTTCAAAAAAATATAACACCCATTCCTGATTTTGAAAAAATGCTCAGTAAAATAGTAATTGGTGGGTTGAATATGGTGGCTCAAACCTGTAATCCCAGCATTTTGGGAGGCTGAGGCAGGAGGATTGCTTGAAGCCAGGAGTTCAAGACCAGCCTGAGCAGGTGTGAGACCCTATCTCTACACACACACACACACACACACAAAGGCTCAGGGCCTGTGGCTCAATTGGCTAAGGTGCCAGCCACATACACCTAAGGTGGTGGGTTCAAATCCAGCCAAACAACAATGATGGCTGCAACCAAAAAAAAAAAAAAAATAGCCAGGCATTGTGGCGGGTGCCTGTGGTCCCAGCTACTT
>NW_003852463.1:1952299-1953897 GCF_000181295.1 Otolemur garnettii
GGAGTTGGAGGTTGCTGTGAGCTGTAATGCCACGGCACTCTGCCCAGGGGGACAGCTTGAGGCTCTGTCTCAAAAAAAAAAAAAAAAAAAACCAAAATAAAGTGCCTCCTAGCACTCTGGGAGACTGAGGCAGGTGGATTGCTTGAGCTCAGGCACTGGAGATTAGCCTGAGCAAAAGTGATACCCCATCTCTGTTAAAAACAGAAAAAACTAAGCCTAGTGTTGTGGTGGGTGTCTATAGTCCCAGCTACTCAGGAGGCTGAGGTAGGAGAATCGCTTGAACCTAGGAGTTTAAGGTTGGTGTGAGCTATGACAGACACCAGGGCACTCTACCCAGGGTGACAGAGTGAGACTCTGTCTCAAAAAAAAAAAAAAGTAATTGGTGGATATTTGTTAACTTGATAAATACATATATATACATTCCAAGCCAGCATCTTAGTTAATGGGGATCGGGAACAAAGCTAGAACATCCATTATTTCCACTACTAATAATATTTAGCATAGTACTGGAATTACTATGGAATTGCCAATACAAATTAGAAGAGAAAATAATTAGAGCATAAGAATTGGAAAAGGAGAGGTAAAACTATCTCAATGCAGATGACGTTGTATATCTAGAAATCCCAAAAAGAGTCTATTTTAAAGCTAACTCAAACAATAAAATAATTCAGTAAAGTAGCAATATATAAGATTAACACACAAAAATCAATAGCCTTCATTTATTAAAAACAAAAACTAGTTAGAAGAATTAATGAAAAAAAAGGAGAATTAATGAAAGAAAAACCCCATTTACAATGCAAACTAGAAATAAATCCTTAATTGAATGTTCAGTGCTAGTTTAAAAAAGATAAATACTTAAGAATAAATTTAACAAGAAATGTGTGAATCCCATATGGGGAAAATTTTAACACATCCTAAAATATACAGAAGCAGACTTGAGCAAATGGAAAATGGAATCTTATCCTAAGATAGAATGACTCAACAGCATAAAAATGTCAGTTCTACCTAAGTTAATTTATAAATTATAAATTTAATGTGACTCAAATAAAACTATCAGCAGTGTGTTTTTTTTCTGGCTCTAGACAAGTTCATTCTAAAGTTCATATAGAAAGAAAAACATGCAAGAATCGCTGGGAAATTCCTGAAAAAGAAGAGCAATAATGAGGCGCTAGCTCTACTAGATGTTACAATATACTACAATATAAATATTAAATATAATTAATATGAAATATTAATATTAAAGTATACTATAAATATACTAAACTATTAACACAGTGCCCCATTAGCACATGAAGAGACTGAGGAAGCTACAGCAGTCAAGACTCTGTGGTAATTGTATAAGGATAGAAATATAGGTCAATGGAATAGACTTGAAAGTCAGAAATCCTTACATTTATGGTTAATTGGTTTTCAACAAGGGCGCCCACACAATTCAATGGAGAAAAAATTGTCTTTTCTTTTTTTTTTTTTTTTGAGACAGAGCCTCAAGCTGTCCCCCCTAGAGTGCCTTGGCATTACAGCTCACAGCAACCTCCAACTCCTGGGCTCAAGCAAGTCTCCTGCCTCAGCCTCCCAAGTAGCTGGGACCACAGGCGCCT
>NW_003852463.1:1954746-1956102 GCF_000181295.1 Otolemur garnettii
AAAAAAAAAAAAAAAAGAAAAGAAAGTAAAAAAGACAACTCAGGGAAGGGGCGAAAACATTGGCATATCATGTATCTGAGAGGGGACTTGGTTCCATTTGTCCCATGATACATAAGAAAAATATGCAAATGATCAGAGATCTAAATGTTAAAAATGTAATCACACAAGTACTAAAAGCAAGCGTATGTAAAGAATTCATACAACCCAGCAATAAAAAGGTAAATAATCCAATTTAAAAATGAGCAAAAAAGTTGAACACATAAAGGCAAATAATCCAATTTAAAAATGAGCAAAGATTTGAACACATTTCTCAAAGATACACAGATGACCAAAAAGCACATGAAAATTATCTCAACAAGATGAGCCCTTAGGGAAAGGAATATCAAAACTACAATGAGATATCATTTTATACTCATTAGGATGTGATGGTTATTATTAAAAATTAAAAAAAAAAACAAGGATAATTGTGATGCAGAGAAGTCAGAATCCTCATACATTGCTAGCGGAAGTGTAAAATAGTTCAGCCTCTTTGGAAAACAGTCTGGCACATTCTCAAATGGTGAAACATAGAGTTATCATATGACCCAGCATTTCTACTCTGAGATAAACAGCCAAGTGAAGTGAAAACATATGTCTGTGCAAAAAATTGCACACGAATGCTCATATAAGCTTTATAATTGCCAAAGAGTGGAAACAACCCAAATGTCCATGAAATGATGAACATGGCTAAACAAAGGGTGGCATACTCATACAACGGAATATTATTAAGCTATAAAAAGGAATAAAATACTAATACAGGCTACAATGCGGACGAGCCTTGAAAATATGCTAAGTGAAAGAAGCCAGATATAAAAGGCTACATGCTATATGATTCCATTTATATGAAATGTCCAGAAAAGGAAACTCCATAGAAATAGAAAGTAACTGATAGGGACAGGGATAGGGAGTGAGTGCTAATGGGTATGGAGTTTCTTTTTGAGGGGGAGGGTGATGAAAATGTCTTGGATATTAGATAGTGGTGATCCATGTACAACTGTGTGAATATGCTAAAAACCACTGAATTTGTATACTTTAATAGGGTATGTGAATTATCAAAATTATAATACCAAAAATTAAAAGGATTAATACTTTTTTTTGAGATAGAGTCTCACTGTGTGGCCCTTGGTAGAGTGCTGTGGCTTCACAGCTCACAGCAACCTCAAACTCTTTGGCTTAAGCAATTCTCTTGCCTCAGCCTCCTAAGTAGCTGAAACTACACGCACCTGCCACAATGCCTGGCTATTTTTTTGTTGCATTGTTATTGTTGATTTTAGCTGGCCCTGGCTGGGTTCGAGCCTGCCAGCCTCTGTGTACATG
>NW_003852463.1:1956426-1977688 GCF_000181295.1 Otolemur garnettii
CCTGCCTTGGCCTCCCAGAGTGGAGGGTGGATCACCTGGGCTCAGGAACTTGAGACCAGCCTGAGCAGAGTGAGATTCTGTTTCTACTGAAAAAACAAAAATACAAAAACTAGAAATTAGACGAGTGTGTGGTAGGTGCCTTGTATTCCCAGCTACCCAGGAGACTGAGGCAAGAGGATTGCTTAAACCCAGGAGTTTGAGGTTGCTGTGAGCTATGATGCCATGGCACTCTACCAATGGTGACAAAGTGAGACTCTGTCTCAAAAAAAATTGATCTTTGGATATTCATGTTCAACAGACTGTACAGGCAGATGTGTCTATCTGCAGTGAGTCACAGCTTATTGAAGAAGATACAAATAGGAAGAGTCGCAAACAAATGGATCATTAGAGCCGCCACTGTCATTTCAGATGTACTGTTTAAGACAGGATGCAGGCACAGCCCCACTGCTGCTAGAGGCTGAAAGGGCACGTCATGCTGTGTGAAATAAGCCAGTCACAAAAAGGATTCCACTTACATGGAGTAGAGTAGTCAAATACATAGAGATAGACAGTAGAACCGTCGCTGCCAAGGGCTGGGCGAAGAGGAACTGAGAAGTGTTGGGTAATGGGTGCAGACTTTCAGTTTGGGATGAAAAAAAAAGTTCTGAGGTGGCTGGTGTTTGATGATTACACAATAAGAGCCTTACGCTAAGGCCAATAAGGCCTTAGAGTAAGGCCACTGAATTGTATTTGAACATCTAACTCGAATATGGCTAAAATGATAAATTTTGTCATGTATATTTTACCACAATGAAAAATAAGTTTAAAAAACAGTGAAATGAACAAAGCAAAAGAAAAACCTCATTTTAAGCCAAATAACTTTTAAAGCATGCAACTGAGTCTAAGTGTGTCAGAAGCTGAACTGGGATTAATTTGGCTAATTAATTAAGAATTTAATGCTTATTACATAGTAAGTAAAAAATGTGCCAATTTGAAGGTTAGATATTATTAAAACGAAGCAGCAACCACATCAATTGTTAGCACATAGACTGGGAAGGGCACTTTCTCCTGGAGGCATCTCTGAGCACCTTGCTAAAAATTGACTCCAGCTTTAGGAGCCCAGCCATTAACATTTCAGGGCTAACCCAGTACCCAGAGTGATGCTGTTAAATTACACATTCTATTGGATCATTCCTCTACCACCTGCACTCCTTCTCCTTCTCCCCTCCTCACTGCCCCATCTCCGCTAAGTGCGTGGTCCTTGTAACCTGCTGGCTCACCTGGGCCTAGAACTTCCACTCAGCCTCAACATTCACAGCTCATTGCTCTGTCCACACCAAACACTCCTCCCTGGACACCCACAGAAATCCTCTCTTCCTTCCTTTTCTTAAAACATACCTTGGTGCACTGGCTCACACCTGTAATCCTAGCACTCTTGGAGGCCAAGGTGGTGGATTGCCTGAGCTCAGGGTTCAAGACCAGCTTGAGCAAGAGTGAGACCCTTATCTCTAAAAACAGCCAGGCGTGTGGCATGCACCTGTAGTCCCAGATACTAGGGAGGCTGAGGCAATAGAATTACTTGAGCCCAAGAGTTTGAGGTTGCTTTGAGCTATGACACCACGGTACCCTACCTAGGGCAACATACTGAGACTCTTTCTCAAAAAAAAAAAAGAAAGCAAAAGCAAAACACACCTTATTGCAATTAAAAAGTGTTAATCCGGGTGATAAAAAGAAATGAACCATCAAACTATGAAAAGACATGGAGGAACTTTAAATGCAGATTGATAAATGAAGAAGCCAATCTGAAGAGGCTACATACCGTATGATTCCAACTATATGGCACTCTGGAAAAGGCAAAACTATGGAGACAGAACAAAGACTAGTGGCGGTTGGGGCTAGGGGACTGAGTTGTGGAGTGGGTTTCATAGGCGGAGCACAGAGGATCTTTAGAGAAGTGAAACTGTTCTGCGTGACACTGCAATGGCATAATGGTGGTCTTTATCAGAGCCCATAAAATGTACACCAAGTGAACCCTAATGCAAACTTTGGACTTTAGTTAATAATAACCTATCACTATTGGCTCATCGATTGTAACAAATATACACACTAATGTAAGATGCTAAATAAGGTGAGAAAGGGGGTGAGATGGTACATGGAAACGGTACTTCCTGCTCAATTTTTGTATAAAGCCAAAGCTGCTCTAAAAATAGTCTCTTGATTTAAAAACCAAAAAAGCGTTGATTTCTTTTTCCTTTTTTTTTCTTTTTGCCGTGCTATTTATTTATTAGGTTAGCAATGGCATTGTTTCGAATTGCCAGCACAGGGGGATAATCAAAAGCAGCCCAACCTTTTAGTCCCTAGTGTGGTCCTCTGCCTGGAACCAGCAGGTGTCTGATCAGACCTCAGGTGCTCCCTGCACAAAGCTGAGCTCTAGCCTTTCTTTTCCCAAACTTGCCTTTCCCATAATTTGTTGCCTGCTAATGGCCATTCTTTGCTTCCAGTTGTTCAGACCAAAACTTTGGAGTCATCCTTGATTCTTCTTTTTCTTTTGAGACCCACATCCAATTCCATAACAAATTCTACCTACTTTCAAATTTATCTACCTACTTTCAAAATACATACACATGGCTTACCACCTGTAGCTCAGCGGCTAGGGTGCCGGCCACGTACACCAGGGCTGGTGGGTTCGAACCTGGCTCCGGCCTGCCAAACAACAACTACAACAGAAAAATAGCTGCGCATTGGGGTGGACACCTGTAGTCCCAGGTGCAAGGGCGGCTGAGGCAAAAGAATTGCTTAAATCCAAGAGTTTGAGGTTGCTGTGAGCTGAGATGTCGTAACACTCTACTGAGGGCGACATAGTGAGACTCTGTCTCCAAAAAAAAAAAAAAAAAACCAAACCAAAAACCTGCACAATCTGACCACTTTTTATCACCCCTACTGCTCCCAACGTCAGAGTACCCACTAGATTCTCTCACATACTCCTTACTGGGGAGGTCTCCTACCTGTCCTGTGTCCATTGGAGGTGTCCCCTACCCCATCTTTGGCTGATCTCCCCAGTGTCTGAATTTCTGAGAGCCCCTTGCCAGCCTCCTCCTTCCTCCCTGGCACAGCCCACACACAGCCTGCTGACAGCATCATGTGGGTCATGGGACCCAGACCTGGAATCCATCTCCTACTAGGTATCTCCGTGGACATCCGAGGGGTGCCTCCAACCCTTATATTCCAAATGGAGGGATGCTCATAAGGTCTTCTCTTCCTAATGCTTCCTGTCTTAGAGAATGACACCACCACCCACCATCCTGGTACCCAACTTAGAAACCCAGGAGTCACCCTAACTTCTCCCCCTCTGCCCCTCCATATCCAATCACCAAGTCCTATCCTTTCCACCTCCACACCATCTTGCTAGTTGCCTTCCCATCCTCCTTGCCACCTCCACCCAGGTTTCGGCCTTAGCCTTGTGGCGTCCAGCCTGGCCCCACCAATCCAACCTTCTCAAGTGCCAAAACTAACTTGCCTATACCTGTACAAACCCTTTCAGGGGTTCTCACTGCCACATTCTCAGCAAGGCTTACAAGCCCTTTCTTTCTCTGGCCCTGCCCTCTTTCCCATCTCTTCCTGCCTGAGGGTCTCTTCTGTAGCACCAAAGGACTTCCATTTTCTTGGATGGTCTATAATCTCTCTTCTGGGCTTTTGTATACACTATCCCTTCTGGAGTGACCTCCTGTAACTTCTGCTGCCTGTTCCCTACTCAACCTTCAGCCACCCATGGGTAGCTAATGACACAGTCATGGTATTTAACAATAGTTATCATATTGAGCCCTATAGCATGTCACATACTGTATCAGGTGCTTTATAAGTCAGTTTATCAAATTTTTACATTGACAATGTCTGAGAATTAAGTATAATTACTCCCATTTTACAAATGGCTAAACCAACATTCAGAGAAGCCGGGTGGGTACATTGCCAGAGAGCACAGCTTGTGGGGCAGAGCTGGTTCCTGGCTCCAGGTCTGTTCACTTCTCTAAGCTGAGCTCTCTCCCCTGAGCTAGGATTCCCCTTGGCTTCAGGTTGTCTCCCCTAGAAGATCTTTCTGACCCTCTCACCTAGCCCTGGCTCCCTCCCATGACTTTCCATTCCCCCACCCCATGTGAACTCACCTCATGGGCTTCACCTCTTCCCATTCTCTGTCCCCAAAGGCAGGGCCTGGGTGTCATGGGAAAAGCACCCAGCTCAGAACCTGCTGAGAATCTGGTGCTTGGTTGGTGCCAACTGTCGAATGTCTGGGCCTCAGGCCTGTGGGCTGTGGGGCTGCAGCTTTTGCTCAGGTTCCAAATGAGAACATGCCTGGAATCAAGAGGCATTTGCAAAAATGCTTCCGCAGCTGATTAGGGCAAGAAGTTTATCTCCAGGACTCTCATTTCTTGACGTAATGGGCTACAGCCTACTATGCCTTAGAGACTTGAGTTCTCATATGGTCTGTTTGAAAACACTTTTCTCAGGTGATGCCTGTGGCTCAGTGAGTAGGGTGCCAGCCCCATATACCTGAAGGGTGGTGGGTTCAAAGCCGGCCCCAGCCAAACTACAACAAAAAAAAAATAGCCAGGTGTTGTGGTGAGCGCCCGTAGTTCCAGCTACTTGGGAGGCCTGAGGCAAGAGAATCGCCTAAGTCCAGGAGTTGGAGGTCACAGCTGTGAGCTGTGTGATACCTTGGCACCTTACAAGGGTGATAGAATCTGTCTCTACAATGATAATAAAAGGTTTTTTTTTTTTTTTAAGAGAAAACATTTTTCTTCCCATAGATATTTGACCACTGATTCTGAAACATTTATTCTGTGTCCTCTGCTGGGAACTCCCAGTGTTTACAACAGGTAGTTTTGGGCTGTATTCTCAGGGTCTTTAATGGCCTCTTCCACCTGCATGTATTTTCTCTCATGTTCTACAGCTGTTCCCTCGTCTTCTCCTTTGCTTATTCTGCTGTCTTAGCACCCTTTGTACGTTAGGCTAGATAGGTATTATTGGGTCTGTTATCCAGTAATCTTGCTTTTGTTGAGGCGGCAAGATGTTCTTGGCTCAGTGCCTGTAGATTAAGCGGCTAAGGCTCCAGCCACATACACCAGAGTTGGTGGGTTTGAATCCAGCCTGGGCCCGCCAAACAACAACGACAGCTACAACCAAAAACAAATCGGGCGTTGTGGCACCAGGTGCCTGTAATCCCAGCTACTTGGGAGGCTGAGATAAGAGAATTGCTTAAGCCCAAGAGTTTGAGGTTGCTGTGAGCTGTGACACCACATCGCTCTACCCAGGGTGATAGCTTGAGACTGTCTCAAAAAAAAAAAGTTCTATTTAATCCTCTTGAAAGTAGATTGCAGTCACAGTCTACCTTTTGTTATTTCTTGGAAAGCACGCATTGCTCATCTCTGAATTCTTAAAATTTGTTGTTCTTTATGTAATACAACTTTTTACTTGGTTTTAGATAACTTGGTTTCCTGTTTATTGATACTTCCTTGAGTAGAATTTTGCTGCTCTTTTGATAATTTTCTTTATTTAGAGTTTATGTAAATATTTTAATGGCACGGTGTCATTACTGGCACTACCACCAGCTTGAGGCCCTTCATATTTGAGAGGCCACTGGGGGAGGTGCACCAAGGAAATAATTATATATATAAACATACCACGTGGTCTGCAGTGGTACTAAAGATGCAAGCTGAGGCCAGGTCCTTTGGGGCCCTGGGACAAAATTAAAATATTGTACTTTATCCTGAGAGCTATATTAAATGGGGGAATATTGGGGAGTATTACAGGGAAACGGTATCATCCAATTTGGTTTTTAAAAAGATTATCTGGGTAAGGAGACTGACTTTGGTGAGCTGGGCAGGGTGATCAAGTTCAGAGATTAAGGGGTGTAGAATCCAAGTGTTTCAAATAAAGATACCTGTTGAAAATGCTCTAAAGAACATAAGTCTTCCCGTAGGATCACTTTGGTGCAATCTGGGTCCCATCCATAGTCCTGCAGGCTAAGCTGTGCCCTAAGCTCAGCTTGTAGATTCCCACCAATGAAGACAATGTTTGTCCTTTGGCTATGTGAGTCTTAAGGTATGGAAGAAACAGGGCTATATTTGGATAGGGCACAGATATTGGCATCAGATGCACTTGGGCATGAGTCTAGGTTTTGTCACTTCTAGCTGATGGTCTTGAGCAAGCCATTTCATCTTTCTGAAGTGTTTCGCTTCCCTGCTGTGGGCCTCCTACAGCATGGCCCGATACATGGGGAGAGGTGTCTATGTCAGTGATTAAGGCTTACTTGGTTGTCTATGGGAACAAACCCCCTAGAGTTGTGTAGTGCACAGCCTGCACAACTGTACAATGTGGATTGCTAATAATAGTGACAAAGAGAAGCAGGTTTGAGGATAGTGAGAGGAGAGAATCTAGACTCAGCAGGAGTCAGGATGTGACCAGGAAAATAGTGGGAAGTTTTATAGGAAGTTGAGAGGTCAGTATTAGTTGTGTTAAGACTTTGGTCCTGCCAGATAGCTACCCAGAGCTATACAGTAGCCAAAACTCATAAAGGAGGCTGAGCGAGGCATGGTTTTGGAGATCATTGGTATTAAGGTCATAGTTGAGGCCTGGTGGCTCCACAAGGCCTCGGGCTGTAGAGAAGGGTGAGTTGATTCTCTTGGGGTTGTGTTTAAAGGCCACAAAAGGGCCCACAAAAGGGGGCAGAAGGCTTCAGGGTCATGGGATAATGGAATGTTTCTGGCTATGCAGCCCAGGAACGGTTTCCAAGGTTTCAGAGAGATCAGTGAGGGTGAGGATCCTCGGCTTAGAAGACAGCTCTTTCTGGAGAAACAAGGGGATAGGCAAGCGAGTGGTGTAGACATTAAAGCCAGGGGATTGTCTACACTGACAAAAGTGTGGTGGTGAGGAGTGGGAAAGGTGTGAGCATGAGGAAGAGTAGGCTCAGACCAAGGTGGGCCTGAGAGCACGTGAGGGGGAGAAACTGCAGAAAGGAGTGATGGGTGAAGTGTGTCCCACAGGGGAAGCACATCAAGAGTCAAGCTGATGGGGTGGGGTGGGTACCAAGAAGTAGAGCTTGGTGTGCAGAGGAAAGGGTGAACTGGCCAGGTGTGGTGGCTCATGCCTATAATCCTAGCACCTTGGGAGGCTGAGGCAGGAGGACTGCTTGAACCCAGGAGTTTGAGGTTGCTGTGAACTATGATGCCACGGCACTCTACCCAGAGCAACAGAGTGAGATTCCACCACCCAAAAAAGGGGGGAGGTGTGAACATACAACAAGATAGTTTGAGGTGTAGAGAGGAAAATTAGGCAAGCCAGGCAGGCCTGGGTTTTGGCTTCTCAGCAGAGAAGTAGAGCAAAGCAGGGCCCTGCCAAGACTTCCAGATGTGGGAGTGGGGCTGGGGCTGGAGGCGTCTAGACTTTGACAAAGCTTTGTCTTTCAGGTCTTCCATAGTGACTTCGCGGCTCCGACAAGAATATACACTGGGTTACAGGTGTTGGGTATGTTTTCAGGGCTTCATTCCTCTCACACAATGGTAAGCACCAGAATTGCCAGTCTGAATTAGAGAAGGTAGCTCCAGACATAGGACCTCAAGGAAAATCTTTCCCCAAGGATATAAGAATCCAGGGTTCCGTATCTGCCCCTCTCTACTAGACTTAAGTTATCAGAACCAAGCAAGGTTTTGTAATCCTTTACCAAAGGTAACATCAAAAGTTAATTTTAATGGGAGGCAAGTATCTCCAAGCGGAATGAAAAACGGGGACAAAAAGATAAAAGAAAAAAAATAAAAAGAGAAACATAGATGAGAAAAGGGCCATCTTTACTCTTCCCCTTTAGACCTAGTTTTGACAACCATCAGTCTTTGAACATTCCATTATTTAGGCAGCAGAATGGACAAGGACAGATCCTGCCATTGCTATATTAGTGAGGGCTTCACTGGTGCGGCTACAACATAGTGGGAGGTGAGATTACAGGGTACCTGATGTAGCACAATCCAGTCCTGGTTTAGCTGGGGTAGGATGGGGAGGAGTGAGGGAGAGAAAAAACGACCCACACTGAATTTGAGTGCAAAAAATAAATATAAAATTTATTAAAACACCCACAATATTTTAAAGATACCAGGAGTAATACAGTTCACAAACCCAGTTGTTTGTGTAAATTATAATAAGATACAAATCAAAAAAGGATACATACTTGCAATTTCTAGGCACCCTAAAATTAAATTTACTGAAACACTGGGGGAGAAGGGAGGGTCAGGAGGGGTAGCTCAGGAGGCAAACCAATAAAGTAGAAGGAAAAAATATTAACAAAAAGATAAAAATTATACAAAATAAAATTATCAGCATAAATTTACTGTACTAAGAATATCTACAGTTTAATAATACACATCCTATTGCCTTGAGACATTGCAAAAATCTACCATTCATCCATCAACCCCAGATAAACTTCATTTCAAGTAGCCACAGTTTACAAAGTCAAGACGGAATATTCAAGTATGGTTGTTAAGTTCACCTCCATTGGAAGCCAAGTAACCAAACAGGAATTCAAAGAGATAAGAAATAAAACACATCAAAAAACTACAAGGGTTCTAGATTACGTCTAACATATTAATATGCCACTATACGACCTGCCCTTGTTTCTTTAAGTGGAATATATGAAAAAGAAATGACATCACTCCTGTTTTTCTCCCCTTTTCCCCTCAAAAGAAAAAAAAAAAGGTATTGGAACTGATTAAATTTGGAATGTTAAAATGAGCCAATTAGTATTTTAATTTAAATCTCCATGTGAAGAGTGATGAGTTACCCCTGAATGTGGGTAGTCAAAATGAGAGGAGGGAGCAAAAAATACTACAAAAAGCATCCCTGATATCAGAATAGAAGCAAATGAGGAAGTAGGCCAAATTGCTTGCGGATTCTTAGGCAAAAAAGCAACTTTAGACCTTGCATTTCTGTGCAGTGGTCTCTGCTCAGGGAGAAGCCTATTGCTCTGCTCTCGCCAGCAGCTCTACAGGAGGAAGGGCTGGGAGCACCAGAGAGGGGCCCCCTGCACCTGTGGAGAAAGCTCTCTATGCACTCATGGGTGTAGGGCTGTATAACCTATGCCGGGGGTATGCACCTCAAAATCATTATTTTGGTCCAGAGTATACTGAAGTTGGCCGTGTCCTACAGCAGATGCAGCTGGCTAATGAAACTAGGTTCTGAGGGAGTCACTTAAAATGACAGCAACAATGACTGAGAAAGCTCAACGAGATGGGCATAAGAAATTCACATTTTATCCAAAAGCCAAGAGTTAAAAAGAAAATTAAAGAGTCAATCATGCTTCTTCCTTTAGGCGTTCTGCCATTTTAACTGCTGAAGAATGAAAAATAAAACCACCCCAAATTCTTTTAAGGTCAAGTACGTTCACCAAAGGGACAACCTACAGGTCTCAGACCCTCATGTAATCTACTTTACTGAAGTTGTCACAATGTCCTGTTTTTGAGGTATTTAAAAAAAAATTATTGTGACAGTGGATGACACAAAATGGAGCTTCCTGTTGAGTTTTTAAAATAACTTCTGTGGACCCAAGAAGAACTTTAGATTAGCACCAACTAAAAAGCAGCCTCAGTGGTATTGAGTGCGCAAAGAAAACTCCTTCCTTGAGTCTGACTGAACACAAGGGGTTACCAACAAGAGGCAGAAACAAACGCACGCTGGGTTATGGGCTGTGAGGAGCAAAGAAGTGAAGCCCCTGGCTGCCGTGCTCCTGGCCGGTGCCAGGCAAGGAAGGGCACCTCCCTGGTTTCCTTTGGCATACCCTTGGGACCCCCAGAGATGTCCGCTTAGCACCCTGGGCCACAGGGGGGAAATGTGTGTCCCTGGCTAGGAGAATGCCTGCCATGCTAGAAGAGTTGACAGTACCCAACTCTCCTTCCTGAAAACAAGAAAACTAAACCCTCAAAATCCCTCCACCCTTTCTTTCTCATTGGGCTTTAGAAGACAAATATGAAATAAAAGCACCTGCCAAGCCAGGCCCCGGCCCACTTCCATCCATAGCAAGGGAGCTAGCTGCCTTCTCAACTTGCCTAGCTTTGTTTGGCCACCAAGGGAAGAACAATAACACAAAACAAAAAGCTGCTCAGAGCAGATTACAGCACGGTAAACAGGTCTAAAAAGACAGCACCAAAAGGGGGGGGGGAGGGAGCCAAGAGAGACTGGAGCCCACCTTGTTTTTGGTTGGTTGTGGTTTCAGAACGTTGATAGCACCTCAGCAAGACAGGACCAGGGACAGTCACATTAAAACACCATAGCACCATTTTATTTAGACTATTTCAATTCATAAAAATGCTTCCTAGTCCATAAAACACACTTCAGTAACAAAAGGAAAGAGACATTGGTTGAGGCACGTCAGGGATATCGTATAGTTTTCCACCAGCTTTGCCTTGGTTTGAGATCTCGTGGTGGTTAGTTAAACTTGAAAGTCTGGCTGGATTTCTCTCAATGAAATCAGGTTAGGATCTACTCATCGTCAACCATCCTCTCACATCTACCGCTGTTTGGTACAAAGCAATTAAGCTCTGCTACTGCTGTCGTTGCTTTAGCACTTTAAAATCCCTTGCTCTGCAAACTACTGTTTCCAAAAGAGGCTGGTGGAAGGACCAAGAGGGGGAAGGGTGTAATCTCTTCCCATGCACACCATTGTCATCTTGGTGAGAAGGCAAAGCAATACCCATGAAGCCAAGGTGTGGGAAACTTAGGCCCGCTAAAACCAGACCCAACAACAAAACAAAAAGCAAACACCAAAATCCATGCAACACCTTTAGTTGAGATTTCTGATGGTTAGATAATGGTTTCTTGAGCTAGCACCAGTTATTTTGTGAGAACCTGCTGCAAAGCTATTTTTATTTAAAAAATCTCTTAGCACAGAGCTTTGCAAGTAACTTCCCTTGCATGAAATAGGCAGGGAAAACAAAAAGCAAAAGAGGAACTGAATGTTTGCACTGTGAGTGGATGGTATCCATGGACAGGGCACACTGGGGAGATGACTCTTAAGACTCCATCGTTTTCTGTTGCTATATTACTCCTAAAACTTGGTCATGTTGTTAGGTTCTTTAGTTGCAATGGCTTTATTTTTCTTCTCATGATAAAAATGTCTGTTAATCATCTTCAGGACTTAAAAAATGATAGTGCCAGTAAAAAATAAAAATTTGATTTTTCTCTTTAAGAAACCTTCAGCAGCAAGGGCGAATAAAGAGCTGTGCATAGTTACTTTTTAAATATATGTCTAAAGCATGCTAATTTCAATGACTGAGATTTGAGGTAGGTTATACATGTAGTATGTAAAAATCAGCATGGGCTTGAGCATAGCAACAGCACCACCTAACTCTTGAAACGCCACTGAGGGGCATGGGGACATCCAATGGAGACTGCCTCTTGACTCGCCTCTCAGCAGCCTGTTTGCTAATCCAGAATTTATGAACCAAGGCTGTTTGAGCTGGGGGAGGGACAGACATCGCATGCTTTTAGCTTGTATTGGTTTCTCCTTTCATCTAATGGCTTTGCTACCAAAGGGTGATGAGGGGAAGAATATATTTAACATACATTAGGAAGATTCACACATGCCAAGTATCAGAATCACCTGGGTTACACTCGGGATCTTCCAAACCAACAGCCAACCTGGGGCTTCCACGGGTCATACAGACGGTCACATTCTCCACATGTTTTGTAAAATATTGTATTTCTTGCTTAAGATCATTTAAAATGAAGTTTTCAAGGCACCCCCGCATCTACCTAAGCACGGAGTCAAATGAGACCTGCATAAAAGTACTGATGCGATAAGCAAAATAGCATTTAAAGGACCCAATTTTCCTCAAAACTAGAAAATTAGCATGCTCATTAAAGACTCTGCTTCCTTTAGCTTGTCAGACTGAAGGTCAGAGGTTTTCCTATAAATCTGAGTTCTGAATAATTCTAAATCCTGATAAGCTCTTGGGTATTTATTTCAAAAGCAATAATATTTCATTTTTGTCCTGTAAAATAAATGCAACTTTACAGAATATGGTAAAAGTGGAGGATAGACAAAGCACGTTAAATATTCAGCTACTATTTACAATTTCTCCCACAATCACATGTTAAAACATACTTTTTCTTTTTCAAGTTGCTGTTTAAATCTAGGCAAAAGTGCTTAAAAAAATCTTTCACTATTTACAGTTAAAACCAGACCACATAGATGCTCAGGACTTCTCACAGCAACTCTCCACCAGTGCTTCCAGTTACAGCAAACACCCAGCGGGCCGGTTCTCAGCTCTTACACAAGGCACCTGGAAGCTCAGGAACTTGCCTTTAGCATTGCCATCTGATTGCTAAATTTGATGAAGACCCATCGCTGAATAAGACTGCTCTATAAATACCAGATGTTATCTTAGGGCTTGGTGGTCATTCACTGTGTGGCCACATTTCCCTGTGCATCCTGATGAAGCCCCCCCATTCACCACACACATCCACATGGGTAGCCTGATATCATTTCTGCTAATACCACAGGAAAAACCAACACTCCAAGAAGTTAGACTTTGCTGTAGATGAGTGTTGCTTTCCCCTATCTGGCCCAACCTCTCTTAACAATGTCACAAAAATTAAGCACCACATTCTCATTTCAAAGAACCGAATGAATGCACCAGAATTTTAGAAGGGGCATGTTAAAGTGGGTGGAGAGGGGAGGAAGGAATAAAGAAAATGATCAAATGGAGAAATAAATGGCACCAATTAGGGAGGAACATCATAGCAACCTGCTGAAAAAGTTTGACTCTTGCACTTTAAAACTTTGAAGTATAGGCCCCCTACCCTCACACTGGTAGCATGGAGGGGTGGGCTCAGGTGTGAGGCATGCACCATTGTCCAATGTGGAAATCCAGGAATAAGAATAGATGTGTTAACTGCTATTACACTGGTCCGCTGAGCTCCCCGCAGGATGCAACCTGCCTAAGAGTCAGGAGTCCCAGCACAATACTACAGCACCAGGCTCTGCACAGCGCAGCGCAGAGCACCAGCACCGTGCACAGAGCACCACCATGCACAGAGCACCACTGGCTTTTCACAGCTTGGGTTCAACTTCCTGTTTTTAAAGATACAGTAGCCCTTTTTCAGTATCAGCATAGACTTTGGGGCCTTAAAAAAAATGCCACTAAGACAAATTCCTTCAGCCCAGGATGTACTGACTTGGCAACATGGTGGATGTGGCTTCCAAGAGCCTTTCAACTCCAGCTCCATCATGAGGTGCTGCCTAGTGAACAGACATAGTGTGACTTGGTAAATAACGGACAGAGAGGATTCAGTGTGGAGACTAGCAAGCTTGAAGCTGTCTACTTCCAACCTAGTTTCTGGGGAAATCTACACCAGCATCTCAGAGGCCTGGCCTGGGGTACATCTGCCCCCTACGACTCCAAGCTGGGGACTGGGAAAGGGACCCCAGATATTTTTTCTATAGATTCTCCCATCCTACTGAGAGGACAGAGGCTGTCCTGAGGACTCCCTTCCCTGAAAGGAAGGTGTATCTGTCGGGAGGGTTGGACTGGGTGGCTACAATCTGCACTTGGCTCGTGAGGGGCAGATGGCTGAGAGGACCTCGTCAGCGCCCGAGTGGCTGAGCTCACTGGGCCCAGCAAGGCTGGGCAGGGGTGAGCACTGCTGGCCTTTCCTGCCGATCCTTTACCATTACTATTGTCGCTTTAAAAAATCCAATAAATACACATTTTAAATGGAATTTAAAACTACTCCTTTGTGAAAGGACACTATAAACTTTCTTTTTCCATTATTGTGATATACAAGGATAGAGTTTTAAAAACAAAGAGAAAATAAAATCCCCCCCACACAAATGGGGGAGGAAAAAAAAACTTGGAGATATAAATACTAAGATCACGGAAAAAATCACCCGACAGCCGTAGTTTCTTCTTCAAAGTGCTGGGGATGTGGGGGAAGGGAGGGGCGGGTCAGTTCTGAGGTTTGGACCATAAATACATATATATGATATGCATATCTATATATGTATATATAGATAAAGACTTCTGCACCCCCAACCCGCCCCCAGGTGTAAGGGCAAAAGCACCACAGAGGCAGCTCGGGCCAGGCCCGACGCTGAGGTACGCTGGCTGCCGGCACCTAGATCCAGCGGCTGTAGGGGCCAGTGACCTTTGTGTAGGCATAGGAGGACACGGTGACCGCTGAGTCTGTGGGCATGGCCAGCGCCTGCCGGGTGGGGACAAACCCCTTCTTCTCCTTCTGCTGGGCCTCTGCCACCATGGCACCGCCCCACTTGCGCTTCTTCCCATACAGCTTGGCCTCCTGCTGGCCCAGGCCCAGGCGGGCGGCCTCCTCCTCCCGCTCCCGTGCCCTCTCTGCCAGCTGCTTCATCTTGGCTTCCCAGAGGGCCAGTCCGTGATTAGGCTGGTTGAGGTTTTTGTGCTGGTAGAAGACCAGCGAGATGCGAGTGGGGTGGCAGCGGTTGGGTTTCTTGAGCGGCGTGGTGGCATGCAGTTCCCGGCGGGCACACTCGATGAGGATGGAGCCGTGAGCAGGGGCCACAGCCACACCACCGATGTTCTCGTCCAGGAAATTGTGTTCACTGTCTGACCACAGCTCCTCCTCCTCCTCCTCAGCACCTCCTCCGCTGGCCTTCTCCTCCTTCACTCCTCCCTTGCTAGAGGGCTCCTCAGCTGGCGCCTCCTCTAGGCCAAAGGGATCCCACAGCTTTTCCTCGGACTTTAGGGCCCCAAACAACTTCTCACTGGAGCCCAAGGGCACGCTGAAGGACTGCCAGGCTTTGTTCAGCTGGCTTGCCCCTGGGGTTGGAATCCTTCCCTCCTCTCCTTTCACGGGGTTCCACAACTTGTCTTGGAACCCAGGACCACCTTTCAGAGCA
Source organism: Otolemur garnettii (assembly GCF_000181295.1). Lineage (NCBI taxonomy): Eukaryota > Metazoa > Chordata > Mammalia > Primates > Galagidae > Otolemur > Otolemur garnettii. The sequence goes on from NW_003852463.1 coordinate 1,971,317, forward strand.
GAATTGAAATCCCCTGCCCCTATCCCCCATGGCTTCTCAGTCAGGCTGGGCCCAGTCAAGGCCGAGGTGTTGTTCCCAAACTTGCAGGGGCTCCATGGTTTACCTCGCAGCTGTCCTCCAGGATGGGGCGATGACTGCTGCCTGTCACCAGAGAACAGCCCCCACTGGCCATCTGAGAAGTGGGAAGGGGTCAGGCAGCTGGCCCCAAAGGAACTGAGCTTGTCAGGGACAATGGCAGGGCTCTCCCCAGAAGGGAACACGGCCCAGCTGCCACCCACACTGTTAGTCCTCTTAGGGGATAGGCTTGGGCCTCCTGCGTACTGTCCCCATAGGTGACTGGGGCCCCCATTCTGAGATGCCTCGGGCAGAGGTGTTTTGCCCATCTTACCAGGGTCTCTGGGCACAGATTCAGCTTGGATCAATGGATCTACTGGCTCTTGCTTGATGGATCTGTGGTAGCAGTTGGAGCTCTGAGCAAAGGGAGAAGGGTCCCTGGACACTGGGTGGATCTGGGGGGGCTTGGGAAGCAGATACTCCTTGGGGCCTGAATAAGCAGGCTGCTGGTGGTGAGGAGAGGGGTGGTGGGTGTCCGTGGGAACAGCCTGGCTGGGCAGCTCGGCAAACTCAGCACCACTGTAGGCCGGGCTCAGGCTGTTGTGCAGAGCATGGAGGTCTGGCTTCTTCTCAAAACTACCACTGCTGCCACTATGCCCCCAGGCACCAGGACCCAGGAACTGAGAAGGGTAGATGGGGTTGCTGGATGGGAAGCTGTAGTAGCCAAACGATGGGAGAGTATACTTGGAGTGGAACCCGTTGACGGGGGTCAGGCTGGGCTGTGCATAGTAGGAGTGGTAGGAATACACGCTGTTCATGCTGTATGGGTCGGAGGGCCGGCAGTTGCCCAGCACCGAGTAGCTCTCCACCACTGCGTTGCCACTGTACTTGAAGGAGCTAAAGTGGTTCTGCGGCTCTACCTTGAGGGAGGGCTTCAGGCTTTGCTGGGACAATCCACCCTTCAGAGATAAGCCTGGGGAAAAAAGAAGGCAAGCTGGCGAAGGAGCAGCAAACCCCATAGCAGAGGACTAGGGATAGAATGCCCTCTTTCTTTGAGGAGTTTCCTCTTTGGAGATAGGCAGGGCAGGCGAAGTGCCAAGGTGACGCCCAAGTCTCAGCCTGGACTTACTCCCTGGGTGCCAACAGTACAGGCCCACCCCATCCATAGCCCTCCTCCTCTGGATCCCCCTTTACCAATGCCAGTGGTTCTCATTGAAGGATTCCCACCCCCAACCCCAGCCTCTTGGTAGAGATCACTGCAGGGATGGACCTGGAGAATGGGAACTCAAGACACCCGACACATCCCCCACATGCCCTGAAGGAGAGGCTCAGCACTGCTCCTCCACCAAGCTCAGGTCCTTCCAAACACCGAGCCCTCTCTGTACTTGCTTCCCCAAGTGCCTCCCACCAGGTATGGGATCCTTTCTGACCTGCAGGTACCTTTCTCACTGACATAGCAAGCAGAAGTCCCAATTCCTGACATAAGGTGGGAAATGAGGGTAGGGTAGGTGGATGCCCTCCCCACACACACCTGGATCGGTTGGGACACCTGCCAGCTCTAGGGCCTCCTGCTTGATCTTTTCAGGAGTGCTCAGCTTCTCCTTCTGAAGCTTCTTCTTCTCAGCTGCTGCCTTCCTGGCTTCTAGCTGCCGCTGGCGACAAGACTTGGCAGGCTCAGGCAGGCGCCGGACCTCGCGGGGGAAGGAGGTGAGCACCTGGATGGCTCCGCTGTCCACCTTGGCATTCTGGTTCTCCTCGCTGCCAAACTCATCGGTGTTGGCCATCTTGTACAGGGGGAGGACATGCAGTTGCTCATCTTCAGGGATCTTGCCCACACAGCGATTATCCTCCTTGGTCAAGGTACAGACCTGTTCCACGCAGGGTAGGGAGAGGACACAGGAATTGGGGGACTGAGTGCTGGGAGGGAGGCCTCTGAGCACCCCAAATACACAACCTTGTCTTTCCCCCCATGGTCTCAATGCCAGCTAGCTCTGACGTTCCCCACTATTCCTACCTAGACTTTCTGTAAGCACATATATCTTTGCTCAGGGAGGAGCAGCATCACCAGCTTTCAGAGTGTGTTCTCCACCTTCCTATGCACATCATTCCATACAATCCCAGCAGGGCTGGGGCCATCAGGCCTGCCCTGCTCTCTGGTACAGAACTACTGCCACTCATGACACCTCATGGGGCCCTCAGATCTTCTACCATGAACCTCCTAGTTCTCAAACTCTGCTTGCTTCCTTTTGCTCTTAAAATATTTTTCTTTTTATTAGAAACTATGTGTTGGGTGTAGAAAATTTAGGCAAGCAAAAAGAAAACAAAAATTGTTTCTTTAATCTCTACTACCCAGAAATTATCACTGTAAAACCTAGGGCCATATATTCATACTTAAGTACATAATTATCTTCTGGTAAATTCAAAGGATATTATGCATATGGTTATTTGTTAATAAATTCACTTTTTCTCAACATAGTATATTTCCTTGAGCCATAAATATTCTCCCCAATGTGATATAAAAGCTGTGCAAACAATTCTATATTGGTGTGTTAGCTTACTTAATCAATTATTAAATATTTCAAACTCATTTCCAATTTTTTCCCACCCTAATACCTTTTGAAATATCTTTTAACTAAATTTTCTAAGATGCTTAATTCCACAGGATAAATTCTGTGAAGTAGAACTGCCACATACTGCCAAAGCCCTCGAAAATGAGTTGGTTTTTCACTCATACCAGCAGAATCTGAGTTTCAACTTTCCTATTATTTTTGCCTATAGTTTTTTTTGTTTTGCTTTTTTAAGACAGAGCCTCAAGCTGTCGCCCTGGGTAGAATGGCCATGGCATCACAGCTCACAGCAACCCCCAACTCCTGGGCTTAAGTGATTCTCTTGCCTCAACCTCCCAAGAGGCTGGGACTACAGGCACCCACCACAACATCCGGCTATTTTTTGGTTGTAGTTGTCATTGTTGTTTGGCAGGCCCAGGCTTGATTTGAACCCACCAGCTCTGGTGTATGTGGCTGTGCCTTAGGTGCTTGAGCTATAGGCGCCAAACCAGTTTTTGCTCAGTATTAAAATCTATCTTATCGGTATGTATTTTTCAATCAGGTTTGCTTTTTTCCAACTTTACCCTCCACTCTACTTTTGTATTCACTATTTTCTTTTCTTTCTTTTTTTAAATTTTGAGATAGGGTCTCACTCTGTCACCTAGGCAGTAGTGGCAGAGCAGTCATCACAGCTCCAATTCTTACCCTCAAGTGGTTTTCCTAAAGAACTAAGATTACAGGTGTGAGCCTAAATTTTCTACATTCTTGATGGTCTGGCATTTGGGATCTTGATTAATCCTCTCCGGGCTAGTTAATTCACAAAGATAGTACACCTCTGATACATGATTGACTGTCCATACCCCCAGTCATTTCCTTCATCAAACACAAATAATAACCCCCTACCCCAAATCACCCCAGGTCCAGGTACTTAGCAATTAGAAACCACCCACTGCCTGAAACATTCTTCCCACAAAAACCCAATGAAGACTCCAAGGGTGGGAAGGAGACTCTGGGCCATGCTCTCCGCTCTTCTTCAGCCTCCTGACCAACCCAGGTGCCTCCCAAGTCTCCCCCAACCCCTAGAGTAGCACCCGTGCCTCCTGTTTCTAGAGATCTGTAAGTATAAACTTCTTCCTTCATGACAATCATTCTGGGTCTGCATATCTTACCAAACCTGATTAAAACAAATCCTTGGTATACTTTAATACAACTGTCTTCCTTCTTTGGTAAGTTATATATGCCTTTGCCCATTTTCATACAATACTTTTTATCATTTATTTATCTTTATATTTATCTTTGTATATTATCATTCCCTTGTAATTCGTTGGAAATATTGCAGCAATTGGAGCTCTGTGCACTGCTAGCCACAGTTAGCACACGCATCCAGACACCTGAACGCATGCGCAGGTGTGCACATATAAGCTAGACAAAATCCCACACATCCTACATACATGCTGTTCCATGACCTGTTTTTCTTTATTCAAAGATAGCTCAAGTTACTCAATTTGTATTAGCCTTTTGATTGTGGTGTTTTATCATTAAATAGAACTTTACATTTTTATAGCACCAACTTTACTATCTATCACTTGGAGTTCTTCCTTTGCTGATGGCTCTATTCATCACATTTCTTTCCACAGTACGCATGGGTATTCAACTTAATTTGCTATGACTAAACTCTTGTGTACTTTCTGGGTTGGACTAGCCTTCAGCACTGCTTCTTACCATTCTCTAAGACCCAGTGCCATAAACAATGGACTAAAGGTAAAATGCAAAAGATAAGGTAGAAATTGTATTTCTATCCCTAACTTATAAAAGATACCTTACAAATGTCAAAAGATATGGCCATCTCAACTAAAAAAAGAATCACCAAGAGACATCAATAGGATATTCACAAAGATGAAATTAAAATAGGCAAGAAAATAGAAAAAAGATGTTCAATCTTTCTAGTAATTTAAAAAAATTAAAATGAGATATGTTTTGGCAATTAGGTGGGCAAAGACTAAAAAGACTAACAAAATCCACTTTTTGCAAGTAAGCAGGAGAATTAGGACACTAAGCTTGTAAGTGTTCAGTATAATCTCAAGGTCTCAAGGAGGTTATTACCCAAAGATATAATAAGGGCGGACCCTCCTACTTCATAGAACAGAAATGTCTACAAGTGCTTACTGTCCATCAACACAGGACTGGTTAAATGATAGATATATGTATGCATATACATACATGTAGCCTCATAAAATTAAGTCTATATCCATTGACAAAGAACACCTGAGTTACCCATGAGTTAAGAAAAGGTCAGAGAACAGTATGCATATATGATGTGATCCCATTTTGTAAAAAACATTATATAGCCATACCCGAGTACACACATGCTGGTATGAATGGATGGTCATCAAACTGCTAACAGTAGTGTGGCATTACCCTAGCTGACAGCAATCTCAAACTCCTGAGTTCAAATGATCCTTCTGCCTCAGCCTCCTGAGTAGCTGTGACTACAGATACCAACAACACCTGGCTAATTTTTCTGTTTTTAGGTACAGATGGGGGTCTCTACTCCTGGTCTCAAATCTCTTGTGTTAGGTTCTCAGAGTGCAAGGATTGTTAAGTGTGAGCCACCATGCATAAATGTTATTTGATTTAAGACAGGTTCTCACTCTGTTCTTCTGTTCCTACAAGAGTGCAGTGGCATCATCATAGCTTCACTGCAGCCTTTAACTCCTGAGCAGAAGTGATCCCCCCTGTGTGAGTCTCCTGAGTAGCTTGAAACTACAGATGCATGTCACCACACCCAGGTGTTTTTGTTTTTTATAGAGACAGAGCCTGGCTATGTTGCTTAGGCTGGTCTTGAACACCTAGATTCAAGCAATCTTACTGCCTTAGCCTGCCAACATTCTGGGAATAAGGCTTGAATCCCTTGAATAGGCACTTAGCCTATTTTTTATATTATTAATTTTTTACAATGAATAGTTATTGTTTAATTAGAAAAATGTTTTTCATTTTTGGAAAACAATTTTTTTCTTTTTACTCTAGAAACTCTAGAATCCAAATCCCCCTCCTTCCCTGCGTCTCTAGCCCTTGAAGCCCTGCCCTTCCTGTATATTTCAGCTAGAAACCCTCACACTGGAGGGCAGGCACTGCCTGCTGCTTCTCTGACTTGGGCATGGAGATGGAAGACAGGTGGAGAAAGGAAATCCTGGGGAGGGGGCCAGGATCAGGAGCTAAAACCTTTTCAGATGTGCTGCTGTCCTGGCCTCTCGTTCAGCCACAGACAGACCTGTCTGCTCAGAACCTAACTAAAGAGTAGGCCAGAGCACTGTACCTTCCAGGACACCCCGCTAAGCCCTGACCTCTCTGCAATATACACACACACAATCCTGGCGATCACGCCCAGACTCATCATCTACCTGTGAACTCTGCTCTCCACATCCTCCCTCACCCCTGCCTACACCTCTAGCAGGCATATCAAAATAGAATTCTTGATTTTTCACCCTGCTGGCCTTTCTGCGTTATACATCTCAGAAAATGCTCCCAACACTTGTCCACTTTTTCAAGCAAAAAACCCTGGCAAGGTCCTCTAGTCTTCTCTCTCCCATCTCTTACGGAGCCCACCAGCAAGTCCTCTAAGGTGTCCTTTCAAAATCATCTGACATCTGTTCCATTACACACCGGCGAGTCCTGCCTGGGCCCTGTCACCTTTGGCCTGAATGCCTGCCTACCTCCTCCTAACTTTCTCTTTCCGCCTATTCTCTCCCCTTTGCCCCACACCCATCATCAC
>NW_003852463.1:1977741-1988004 GCF_000181295.1 Otolemur garnettii
TTTTTTTTTTTTTTGAGACAGAGCCTCAAACTGTCACCCTGGGTAGAGTGTCATAGCGTCACAGCTCATAGCAACCTCCAACCTTTGGGCTCAAGTGATCCTCTTGCCTTAGCCTCCTTGGTAGCTGGGACTACAGGCACCTGCTACAACACCCAACTGTTTTTTTAGAGATGAGGTCTTGCTCTGGCTGGTCTCCAACTCCTGAGCTCAAGCAATCCACCTGCCTTGGCCTCCTAGAGTGCTAGGATTATAGGTGTGAGCCACCACACCCAGCCTAAGAGTGCACTTTTAACTCTGTAAGGTGATCTCACCATTACCTGGCTGAAATGCCCTCCAGAGGCTTCCCACCATACTCAGTAAAACCCAGAGGCTTTTCCCCTGGCCTTGGAAGCTCCCCTAGGTCCCTGTCAGACTCTCTGATCTCATTCCCCCTCTTCCCCACCTGCCTCACTGACTTCTCAAACACACCCAGCCTGCTCATGTTCCAGGCCTCTGCCTGGCGCACCCCATCCCCATATACTCTCACTTTATTAATTTCTCTGCTCAAATGCTCCCTCCTCAGAGAGGCCTCTCCTCTAAAATAGCATCTCCTGGCCAGGTGCACAAGCTCTCACCTGTAATCCCAGTGGTTCAAAACCAAACCAAGGAAGAGTGAGACCCTCGTCTCTACTAAAAATAGAAAAATTAGCCGGGCATTGTGGTGGGTGTCTGTAGTCCCAGCTACTTAGGAGGTTGAGGAAGGATGATTGCTTGAACCCAGGAGTTTGAAGTTACTGTGAGCTAGACTAACACCACAGCACTCTAGCCTGAGTGACAGAGTAAGACTCTGTCTCAAGGAAATAAAAAACAGCATCTCTTATCAATTCATCCCTTACTCTACTTCATTTCTTCCTCATGGCCTTCACTGCCACTGGACCCTGCATCACATACTTGGGCAGGGACTTTTGTCCATTTTATCCCTCAGCAATCAAGAGCAATGCCTAGTCACAAATGGTACTCAGTAAACATTTGTCCAATAAATGAATTAAAGATTGGTTTGGATTTAAATCCAAATGTCCAGAGATACTTGGAACTATGCTTTAGATAACTGGGGACCCCAAGTGTCCAGTGGACTGCATTCTGTAGTACCTAAGACACATGCTGGCCTTGTTCATTCACTCTGCAGGGCACTTCCCAGAGTGCTGGGTGTCCCATCTCTATGCCCCTCCCTCTCTAAGCCTGCCTTTCTGCAAAGACCATAGGCAGCTCCCCCTTCCACAATCACCCTGCAGGTAGGCTATGGCCAGACCCAGGCCTCCTTACCACAGTACACCCGTTGTAGAGGTTATGCTGGTCCTTGTGGGCGTGGGCACAGAAGTCCATGCAGGCCGTGACCCCCGCGAAGGGGCGCCCTTCCTTCAGCCCCAGACGGCAGTCGATTGCTATTTCCTCATTGGTCACCTGTGGGATGGTAAAGGAGAGCTATTCCCGTGACCTGATTGGGTGGGGGGGGAATGGCAGGGCAGCAGGTCAAGGATCATAGCTGCCTTGTACTTGGATGATAGGAGGGAGGTTTTCTGGCTAAGAGCCCCCAGCTCCAAAAACGTTAGTTTCAGGCTGCTTTGGAGTTACTTCCACCTGGGTTGTCTTGAGTCCCCTGGGCTCATCTTGGCGATGCAGGGGTTGTCATGGGACAAAAACTTGGACCTTACCCATGGAAGACCAGACCTAATGAGGTCGAGGATTATAAGGGGAAGGGGAGCCAGGACCAGGGACAGAGGTGAGATGCTGTGGGATGCAGTCAGCTAGATGTAAACAGGGGGGCCTGTCAAAGAACTACATCATTGTTTTATACTTCTAGGCTGGGCTCATCCCATAATAGCACACAAGAACCCACTCTCTAGTGTCCCTACTCCACGGGGCCTGGGCAGAAAAAGGCCTAGGGCCTAGTACCTGGTTCTGATAAGCTTGAGGGGCCAGCCGCTTATACAGGGGTGCAACTTCGGTAGCCAGGTCCTGGAAACTCTTCCGGAGTACTTCTTCCTGCAGAGAGAAGAACAGTCACACACACGCAAAGTGCCCTGCCTGGCATGCTCTGTACCCTGGAAATGAACTGCCATCCTAGGACCATCACAATGGTGTCACTAGGAAGGTGAGAAGTGAGGTGTCACTGGGTGTCTTTACAGCACTCTCTCTGGGAGGGGTATGGGTACATGTCCATTTGGGGACCCTTTTCTCAGGAAAAGTCACTACCTAAAGGTACAGTCACTTGGTTGCCCAACTCCTACTCCTTTAAGGCCCTAGCCCAGGCCAGCCCAGAACACACAGGACAGGTTCTTGCTTTCAAGCACTGAACACCCAAGGTCAGAGATACGGAATAGTGGGCAAGAAAGAACCATGAGCATATGGATCCTTCCTCTACATTAGAGATAGGACAAAAGGAAAGACAGGGTTTGTGCTGGAAATTCCACAGCCAGTCTGTCCTTGAGCCAGATATGCAAACAGATCTCGGGGCTCCGACCACTAGACTGGCACCATATAACGCATTTGTTGGAAGCTGTGTGTGTGAGTTTTTGAAATATACATTAATGTGGTAAATAAAATTAAATAAAATTGTAACTTCCTCTCTCATTCGTGTCAGCCACATTTCAGATGCTTAGAAGCTACATGTGGCTCTGGTGCAGACAGCAGAGAAGGTTTCCTTTTCATAGACGATCCACTAAATAGCACTGTTCTGGGTAAAGCAGCAGCCACCTGGTCACAGCGGGCAGAGCATCAGCCATCCATAGCCTGTCTCTGGCCCTCCGAGGGTAGCAAATAGGGCTTGCAGGGCTCCTAAGAGGTCTGAGCACAGGCACACAACTCATGAGGAAGAAAGGAGGAGGACAGAACAGACAAACAGAACCAGGCACACAGAACTAGAAATGGAAGACTGAGACCAATGGCTCAGCTGCCAGCCACTTCCAACCAATCCACCTCCCTGGCTATTGTCTAGAGGCTGCTACCAGCGTAGAGGACCTCAAGCCAGCGTGAAGCTCCTGAGCTACAGAGAAACACAGGCCTGGGTTTAAATCTTGCTTCACTTTAGCCATATTGCCTTCAGCAAGCCACTCACTTATCTGTACAGTGAGGGCAGACAGATCACTGAGAGTGATGAAATTATCTGAGACACCCAGGAGGTGGTTGGCACAGGATCTAGCACACAGTAAGCTCACCGGAAGTGGTGGCTGTCAGAACAGGGAACATATTTGTGAGAAGTTAAACCAAGGCCTCTTCATTCCCAGTAGCTCTTAGGTCGGCGGTTCTCAACCTGTAGGTCATGACCCACAGGAACTGTATTAAAGGGCCGTGGCATTAGAAAGGTTGAGGACCACTGTTTAGGTCCTGCTGGCCCTGGGGTTCCTCTATTCACTGAAGCAACTGCATTTGCTGCTTTGGGGTGGGGGATAGTAGGTCCCAATCGTAAATAAAAGTCTAGTATCAAATTGGAATAGTTTAAACTCCCACATAGTCTTAAAGCCAGAGTCTAAAAAAGGAGATCTAAATTTTAACATTTTTCTTTTTACTTATGAAGATCAAAGCTTAGCTATCAGAGCATAGAAGATAATATGGGCTTTGGTGTAGAGAAGATGTTCCTGCCCAAGGGGTAAGGCTGAAGCCCTTCTGGGACTAGGAGATAGGAGAGACTTGGAAGGTTGAGACTGGGATCAAGATGTTTGCCTGGACCCTGGAAAAGGGTCTGGATACCCCCATCTTCCCAGAGGCTCAGGCAGGAGGAGCACAGAATGAGGGAGAGCCCAAATAGGCTCGCATCTTCTTTACACTTAGCTCAGAGTGAAGACCACGTCTAAGTAGAGCCTTTATGACATGAGCAACAGGGAGAAACAGCAGCAGGCAGCTGGCCTGAGCTGACTTCCTGGCTGCCTGAGCAGGGCCTTGTCCTGTTGTCATGGGGAAGTGGGGGAGGCTCTGTGGGTGAGGTCCAGAAGAGCCTGAGTGAGGAGACCTCATGCCTAGTGGAAGTACTGTATGGATGCCAGCCTGAGCCCAAGGACCAGGCCAGGCCCACAGCATGGAGACCACTGCCCAGAGACATCTGCCAGCAGCAAGGCAGGATGAGAGATGCATCGGAAAGACCCAAAGGGTAGCCCACAGACAGGAGGAGGCCCTTCTTCCTGCAGCACCTATTACCCCCAGAAAGACATCCTGGAAAGAATGACCGTCTGAGAGGGTCAAATTCTGATGAAGAATTTGAATATTTAGAACATATGCCTTAAATAGATTGTTTAAACTAGAAGAACCTTAGGTTCTATAACTGGTAAGCCTAATTCTTCATACTTCTTGCCTGTCCACATGCTGCACTCCTCTTGTTTCACAGCAAGATAAGGTCAGTTTAAAAAATAAGAGTAAAGCAAGTTCCCCTTCCCATGCCTCCGAGTTGTGGTGAGCCAGTCCTGCCTCCCAGTGGACTACGGAGACACCAGGCAGGAACGGGTGGGAAGGACGGTCCCTGCACTCCCTACACTCCCTGGAGCTCCACTCACCTCTTTGGGATTGTCCCCTGCGAGGCGGAACTTGCGAGGTGTCTTGCTCCGAGCATATTTACAGCCGTTGAAGTACATGCTCCATGAGCAACCGAAGGAGAAGGAGGCACCGCAGGTGTTGGGGTCTTTGCCTTGGCAAGCGCAGGTCCGGCTGCAACATACATCACAGGTCAGGCATACAAATGCAACACTCCTATGTTCTGGAATCTTCCTCCTCCTTCAAGAGGTAGCCCCTTGAGGCCTGGCATCCACCAGATACCCTGTAACTGAAACTCATTCGTCCCTGCCCCTGACCCCTTGCTCAAATTTCCTTGTGTAGAAAGTCAGCTCCAAGCAACATGCTCTGCCCTTGCCATGAGCCTGGAGGTTTAACCCAGAATCTGCTGTTGGGAGAAGCACATGGGTTGTTTGAGATAAAGGGGAAGAACCTATTAAGGTTTATAGGTGAAAACCTTTTAAGGTTTATACTTTTTCTTAACTCTAATATCTTCAACTAGCTCCAGCAGAGACCATACAAACAGGGAAATAATATGAAACCCGGAGTTTGAATATGCCTATTTCTTATAGCCTAGATGCTGACAGGCCTTTCAACAAACACTGATATAAAAATTCAATGCTTAATAAGATCTGGAAACAACCCAAGTGCCCCTCCCTGGGGAATGGATAAACACACTGTGATATATCCACATAGTGGAATACTACTCAGTGATAGTAGAAATAAGCTACTGACACAGTGGCCATCAGAGATGAACCTCAAATATGTTATGTTTGGGCTTGGTGCCTATGGCTCAAGCGGCTAAGGCACCAGCCACATATATCTGAGCTGGCAGGTTCGAGTCCAGTCTGGGCCCGCCAAACAACAATGACAACTACAACCAAAAAATAGCTAGGCATTGTGGCAGGCTAGCTAGTAGCTAGTAGTCCTAGCTACTCGGGAGGCTGAGGCAAGAGAATAGCTTAAGCCCAGGAGTTGGAGGTTGCTGTGAGCTGTGATGCCATGGCACTCTACCCAGGGCAACAGCTTGAGGCTCTGTCTCAAAAACAAAAACGTTACATTTGGGGGAAGAAAGGCTACACACTGCACAATCCCATTTATGAGATACCACGCAAAGCAAACCAGAGACAGGAACACATGGGGAAATTTTGAGGGATGATACAACTATTCTTTATCTTAATTGTGATGTGGTAGCTACATGACTGTAAACATTTACCAAAACCCTCCATCTTATATACCTAAAGGATAAATTGTTTTTTTTTGAAACAGAGTCTCACTTTGTCAACCTCGGTAGAGTGCTGTGGCATCATAGCTCACAGCTCAAACTCTTGGGCTCAAGTGATTCTCTTGCCTCAGCTTCCAGAGTAGCTGGGACTACAGGCATACACCACAATGCCCAGCTATTTTTAGAGACAAGATCTTGCTCTAGTTCAGGCTGGTCTTGAACTCATGTGCTCAGGCAATCTGCCCACCTTGGCCTCCCAAAGTGTTGGGCTTATAGGTGTGAGCATGCCTGGTCTAAAGGATAAACCTTATTGTAAATAAATAAACATGTACCTTAGTTTAAAAAAAAAAATAGGAAAACCCTTAGGCCAGGCACGGTGGCTCACATCTGTAATCCTAGCACTCTGGGAGGCCAAGGCAGGTGGATTGCTTAAGCTCAGAGTTTGAGACCAGACTGAGGAAAAAGGAGACCCCATCTCTACTAAAAATAGAAAAACTGAGGCAAGAGGATCATTTGAGCCCGAGTTGGAGGTTGCTGTGAGCTATGATGCCACAGCACTCTACCCAGGGTGATAGCTCGAGACTCTGTCTCCAAAAAAAAAAAAAAAAGAAAATTAATTAATAGGAAAACCCCGATAAGGGCAGGTTTTATAAATATCATCATCAATACCTTATATCTGAGAGGCATATATATGTATTGCCCCACGCTTGTTGACATCATTAGCATGGGGATATTGATCTGGGGTTTAACAGTGAAGCTGAGCCATGTTAATAGCCTCTCTCAAGCCAGGGCCGAGAACCCAGATCAAGACCTCTGTGTGAGCATCTTCACACCCCACAGAGCTTTCCCTAGGGCTGCGCCCGGGGTCCCCTTCACCCCTCACTGGGGCCCTCCCACACTCTGTGCCCTGCCACATACTCATCGTTGAGGCCGCATCTCCGGGTGGTGGGGTTCCCGTATTTCCGGAGAGTGTCAGTGAGCTCCTGGTACAGGGTATCTCCAAGGCTACGGGGGATGCCCTCCCAGGCCAGGATGAGGATGACGATCACAGCGTTCTGGCAGTGGTGGCCTGCACGGTGCCGCACCAGGCACAGCAACTTCTCCTCCAGCGTGTGCCTGCGGATCACCTGCGGAGACAAAGGGTGGCTCTGTGAGTCAAAGAGGCCACCCATGCTCCTCTATGTGGGTGCCACCACCCCTTCTCTGCCACATGGACCTGGGAGTGTAGGTCTTTAGGGCTATGTCCTGAGGAGTATCACACTGTGGCAACAGCAACCACACAAACTAAGAGAACATTTACAACTAGGAAATGAAAAACATAAAAGTTATATATTTTTTGAGGCAGAGTCTCACTTTGTCACCCTTAGTAGAGTGCTGTGGCATCATAGCTCACAGTAACATCAAAATGTCAGGCTCAAGTGATTCTGTTGCCTCAGTCTCCCAAGTAGTTGGGACTACAGGCACCTACCACAACACCTGGCTATTGTTAGGGACAGGGTCTTGCTTGTGCTTAGGTTGGTCTTGAACTCCTCAGGCAATCTACCTGTCTTGGTCTCCCATAGTGCTAGGATTATAGGCATTAGCCACTGCACCTGGCATAAAAGTTCATTTTTTAAAGAATAAAATAAACTATAAAGTCCACATTATTGATGACTTACATAGGCTTAGCAGGAAAAATACACTGATAATAAATATTGTAAGTCAAAATATGATCAGAGTTTGGTTTTTTGGTCTGTCTTTTTGAGACAAAGTCTTGCTGTGTCACCCAGGCTGAAGTAGCATGGTGTGGCCTCAGCCCAGCTGACAGCAACCTCAAACTCCTGGGCTCAAGTGTGATCCTCCTGTCTCAACCTCCTGAGGCTCACATCACAATGCCAGCTTATTTTTCTACTTTTTTTTTGAGACAGAGTCTCACTCTGTTGCCCTCTGTAGAGTGCCTCTAGTCATAGCTCACAGCACCCCCAAACTTTTGGGGTCAAGTAATTCTCTTGCATCAGCCTCTACAGTAGATGGGACTATAGGCACACAAAACAACGTCCAGCTATTTTGTTGTTGTTATTGCTTGTTCACTTAGCCCAGACCAGGAATGAACGCATCAGGCCTGGTACACATGGCTGGAGCCTAACCACTGAGCTATGGATACCAAGCCAACTTTTCTATTTTTAGTAGAGATGGGGGTTTTGATCAGGCTGGTCTCCACCTCCAGACCTCAAACGATCCTTTCTCCTTGGCCTCCCAGAGTGCTAGGTTACAGGCATGAGCCACTGTGCCTGGCCACAAAGATTTTTATGTTGTTTTAAAACATTTGTAGATAAGATGCTGAATACCTATGTGTTTTTAGTTAAAAAGCAAGGAGGTTGCCTATGGAAAGCAGTTTAGTGGTTCTTCAGAAAGAATTGCTGTATGACCCAGCAATTCCACATCTACAAATACCCTGGCATACTGACAGCAAGGACCCAGATCCTTGTACATCAAGTGCACAGCAACATTGCCCACAAGAGCCAAATGGTGAATGAATTAAAAAATAGGTTATATCCATACAGTGGAATATCATTCCGCTTTAAAACAGAATGAGATTCTGACCTATTACAACATGTATAAATCTTAAAAACATGCTATGTGAAATAAGTCAGACGTAGAAGAGCAAATATTGCCTGTCCCACCTATAGAGGTACCTAGAATAGTCACACTGGTAAAGAAAGTAGGTTAGAGCTTATCAGGGGCTGGGGGAGCAGAGAATGGGGACTTGTTAATGGGCACAGAGTTTGAGATGATGAAAAAAGTTGGGAATAATCAGTTGCACAACAATGTGAATGCACTTAACACCACTGACCTATGCACTTAAAATAGTTAAAATAGCTACATTTTGTTTACATATTTTGCCACATTAAAACAAATAATGTAACATGCCAAAGCCACTGAGCTGTACACATCAAATGGGTGAAATGCATGGCATGTGATTTACATATCCATAAACCTGTGAAGTAAAAAAAAGCAAAGGCCCCAACATGAACTGCTTCGCTTCTCAGATCTGGCCATTCCCTGGAACCAGGTCCTCATTCAACTCCCAAAACACTGTTCTCGCTCACAGGATTATGTATCAGGGCAAAGGGGTGGCTGAAACCCCCTGAAGAGTCCCAATTCTGGGACCAGATAAGATGTGCAGGCAGGGGTGGGGATGGGGAGATGAGGTCAGACTGAGGGGCAAGACCTTGAGGAAGGGACACCATAAAGGACTGAAGTGAGGGCTACTGCAAAGAGTTTCACATTTTAGAAAGTGGTGGCAGAGAGTCAGGAAAGGACTAGACAGGGACACGAGCTAGGGTGCCACTGAACAGAATGGACTCTTGAGACATCTAGGAGAAAAGTGGCTTTAGGACCACCTGACTACAAGGGCTGAGAACAGGGAAACATCTTAAATGACATCTACATTTTATAGCTAAAGAGACTGAGTGGGGGTTGTTTACTGGCAAGTTAACTAGGAGCATGCTGGGCACCCAAGTGGCTTCTCCAGGAGAACCTGGAGGTCATGAGATGCCTGGGCTGTAGACAGACGTAGTTATGAGCAGGTCCATGTGGGTAGATGTCCAGAGGGGTAGCCAGGCAGGCAATACAAACACAGAAAGGGGCCAGATACAAGCCTAGGACGTGGTGTGGACCACAGCAACGTGAAAGCCTTTGCCCATCAAAAGGGGGAAGCCAGGCCTTCTCCCATTGACTGTTGCCTGGTGGGAATTCAAGGCTCCGGAGCCTAAATTCTTCCAATTTTGCAAGAAAAAAAATGGTAATCCATATTTTTACATGAAATCTCCCCTTTTGAAAAGGTGAGCACATTTCTTTTATTAATTGTGGTAAATATGTCTAACAATTTACCATTTCAACCATTTTGGGGCATTGTTTAGTGGCATTAGGTACATTTACACTGTTATGTAACACTCACTACCCATTTCTAGAACTTTTTCATCTTGCAAAACTGAAACTCTGTTCATTAAACAATAACTCTCTATTCTCCCCTCCTGCCAACCCCTGGCAACCACCATTCTACTTTCTGTCTTCAGGAATTTCACTGTTCTCAGCAAGTGGGATCATACCATATTTGTCCCTTTGTGATTGGATTATTTCATTTAGTGTAATGCCCTATACATGTTGTAGCATGGGCCAGAATTCCTTTCAAACTTTTAAAAATAGACTGGATAAGGTAGCTCCTGCCTATAATCCTAGGACACTGAGAGAGCAAGATGGGAGGAACATTTGAGGTTAGGAGCTGGAGAGCAGCCTGAGCAAAGAGAGTGAACCCATCAATACTAAAAAATAGAAAACTTAGCTAAGCATTATGGCATGCATCTATAGTCCCAGTTACCCAGGAGATAGAGGGAGGAAGACTACTTGAGCCCAGGAGTTTGAGGTTGCTGTGAGCTAAGCTGACGCCATGACACTCTAGCCCAGGAGACAGAATAGGACTTTGTCTCAAAAAACCAGAATAAAACCAACAAAAACACTTCTTTTTTTTTTTTTTTTTT
>NW_003852463.1:1988268-1990693 GCF_000181295.1 Otolemur garnettii
CTGAGCCAACAAAAACACTTCTAAAAAATACTTTGTATGCTCAGCAAAACACATCTCTGACCAAGAGTTCCTGCTTTGAGGCACAATGATAATGCTGCCTCCCCAATGAAGCATCAACCACATTGTAATTTTTTAAAAAACTGTATTTTGGGAATCAGTAACATGATGAACACAGAATTAAAACAGACATGTGTTAAAAACTCCCTGTGTAGGCATGGTGCCCATAGTTCAGTGGTTGGGGCACCGGCCATACACACCGGGGCTCGCAGGTTCAAACCCAGCCCAGGCCTGTTAGAACAGTGACAACTGGAGCGCAGTCATTTGGAAATCTATGCTGTAAGCTCCTGGCCGGTAAATAAAGCCCTTCCTTATATATATATATATGAACAGTGACAACTACAGCAACAACAAAAAAGCCAGGGGTGTTGTGGTGGGCGCCTATAGTTCCAGCTACTTGGGAGCCTGAGGCAAGAGGATCGCTTAAGCACAAGAGTTTGAGGTTGCTGAGACCTGTAATGACAAGGCACGCTACTGAGGGCAACATAGTGAGACCCTGTCTCAAACAAACAAACCAACCCCCCCCCCAAAAAAAACAAAAAACCTGCCTGTGCAATTTGTGCAATTGCCAGGCTTCCTGCAGATGAAGCTGGGCATATCATGGCATCAACACATACTTGTGGCCCCATGTTAGTGGCCCCACGACTAGAGTTTGGGACTACAATCAGTATCAGTTCCCTGCCCAAGGTGGCTCACTAACCAACTGCACTCACAGTTGAGTGTTCAGAGCACACCCAACCATTCACAACTGTGACTGAGGCTATGCCATTTTGGATTCCTGAATGGCAAACACTCAAATGTCATCAGGCACAAGCAGATAGCTTTCCGTGGCCACATCTTCACCAGCCTATGGGTACACCCAAAAAACTATAAGAAAACAGCAACATTCAAACATTCCTAAGAAGGAACCCAGCAGGATGAAATGCACAAAAGCGTAAAAGTCAAAGGCCAACAAAGGCACGAATATATCCATACCTGAGCATAGCCACAGAGATGGTTCATTGTTCCATCATAGAATCGAACATCTCACCCAGTTTCTGGGCGAAATTCCTGATCAGTGAACCACAAGAAGCACGAAACAGAAACCAAAATCTATCCTCCCATAACTCCCATCATGGTGCTTAGTCCCACCCTTCCTTGTTTTCTGAGTAAGTCTGCTCCACCAGGTTCCCACTGCCTTTCAACCACCGTGGTTGTTTTGCCAGTGCCCATGTTGCTGTCCTCAGGGTCTGCTTCTGGCAGGCTTCCATTATTCTGCACCTCTGCAATGCTATCTGGGCCCCTCATTCCCACATTTTCAATCTTAAGGTATTTTGTACCTTAAAAATCAGATGACCCATGGGGCTTTCCGAGATAGCCTACTGCTTTTTAGATCTTTCAACATGCACATGTGCTGGGCACCCATGATACACCTTAACTTTGTCCCCCAAACAATGGCCGGTTAGAGCAAGCCTAGAACTTGTCAACCACGCTACTTATAGCTGAAGGTACTGGCTGAGGGATGAACAGGCTGCAGAGACATGAACACTGCCTGGAAAACAAAACCCAGGCTCCAGACACAGGGCCGGGTAGTAGGGAAACCCAGAGGTGGTGTCTACTCTCTCGTGGCCACAAAGCACTACTCTGGGCTTGATGCCACACTGTCACCAGGAATACCTGTCTTTCTCTGCATTTCCAGGTCACTTTCCCAGTGGGGCAGGGAATACTCAACCTTCAGCTTCCAGTGAAGATGGAACTCTTTACATAGAAAGATGCAGGATATTAGGCAGTTGCATAGCTAAAAACAACATAAATCCACCACTCCAAAGGAGACGGCCAGAAAAGAAAAATAGCACAGCCATTTTCATGCCATTGTAATACTTCTGTGATCTACAAACCATCTGCTATTCTCATAAAAAATGATAACTTTCCTCTCCTTTTCTCTGCATTCAGCAGAGATGGGAATCTCCCACCTCTGCCAACATTGTTACTGTGTCCAATCCACACTCATCCAACAGGGCTTGGTCATAGCCATGAGCTATGTCCTCCTTTGATGTGACCTCTTGTTTGCCATGCTTCACGTGCTCTGTCTGGGTGTCTCTCCACAGACCCCAGAGGACTGCTGAAAGGACCCAGTTCCTCTGTCATTGTTCTGATATCCTCTACCCACCTCTGGCTGGCCGATGCCAGACAAGCATGCTCTTCCCAGCCCTCAGCAGAGCCACACAAGCCCTGGCTGGGGGCTAATATTTTACTATCTGCATCTAGGTTTGGAAGCACATAATCTTTTCTTTAATGCTATCCACTCAGCCAGATGTTCTTTCTTTAAGGAGCCAACTTTTATAAAGCTGGCAAAGTCCCTAACTCTGCCCTCTACCTGTGCCCTAAG
>NW_003852463.1:1990713-1992170 GCF_000181295.1 Otolemur garnettii
TTTTTTTTTTTTTTTTTTCAGATAGAGTCTATGTCACCTTCAGTAGAGTGCTGTGGCGTCACAGCTCACAGCAACCCCCTGCTTTCATGCTCAAGCGATTCTCTTGCCTCAGCCGCCCAAGTAGCTGGGAGTACAGGCACCTGCCACAATGGCTGGCCATTTTTTGGTTATAGTTATCATTGTTGTTTGATAGGCCTGGGCTGGATTCAAACCAGTCAACTTTAGCATATGTGGCTGGCACCCTAGCTGCTGAGCTACAGGCGCTGAGCCATGCCCTAAGGATCTTTGTTTTCATGCTTAAGACATTGGAATTCCTCAACTACATGAATTAGCAGAAGGCGACAGCTGACACTGTGACTGATGCTATCGGTCTGATAGATTCTCTGGGGGAGCTAACGCCCCACCACACAACCAGCCGCATCAGACCTCCTGTTGCTGTAAACATCTCTCATGAGGGTGGGGCAATCTGCTTCTTCACACCTGTGAATGCACTAAGCACACACCCAGATTATTTTCTTGTGTATAATTAGTAACGCTCACTGAAAATTACTAAAACTAGATAATATGATAGCTTAAGTTCAGACACCTTTTATTTTCATTAAACACAAAGATGGAAATGCACAGGATAAAAACGAGCAGGTGTGCAGATGAACATGTGCTGACAAAGGTCATATTACCAACCTCCCTCATGCAAAGTCAGCACTGTGTGCTGTTCCACCTTACCCTTTGCCCAGGTGATCCTCCTCACCAGGAATGCATCTACCTCTCCCCAGCCTGTTTAATATGGCCCCTAGGACTCATGGCCCTGTGCATACCCTTCTTCTTGGATGTTCCCCCCGCCCTGAACTACAGTTCTAAGCCCACCTCACAATGGTAATCTAAATTCTTTCAGTCTCCACGACTTTATCTGACATATGTCTAAGGCACCTTGAACACAGAAACTGAGCCCTCTGCCCCCACCGTGTCCTTCCCCTACAAAGCACTGGCACGGTACTAAGCTCACAGGTGATGATAGACCCTGCTGTCACTTCTGAGCATGATTCTGCAGATACATGTACTCTGCTATTTAAAGATCTCTCTGTGGCCTGGAAGAGCAAAGTCAGAGGGGCTTTGTTTTGGTGACTTGGGGTCTGAGTCATTGAAGTTCTCCCTGCTCAGGCTGCCTAGTAGGAAACAGGGGCTTAGAAGCCAGACAGGAGCAGGGCTGGTCTACAGGCATGCCCAGAAGCCCAGCCCCTTCCCTTGCATTTTGTCTCAGCATGCCGGACTCCAGTTGCAGCCCTGGCCTCCAAGCAGGACACAAGAACACTGGCAGCTCTAAGAAACACGGAAGAGGGCTTGGCACCTATAACTTAGTCGCTATTGTGCTGGCCACATACACTCAAGCTGGAGGGTTCGAAACTGGCCTGGTCCTGCCAAACAACAGTGACAACAACAACAACAGAAATAGCCAAGTG
>NW_003852463.1:1992323-1998509 GCF_000181295.1 Otolemur garnettii
AAAAAAAAAAAGAAAGAAAAAGAAACAAACAAACATGAAAGAGGAAGGGGACTCAAACAGTATGTAGTGGGGGCCCAGTGGGGTAATGATAGCATCCCTACTCCCCCTTTACCTATTCCTGTGCCCTGAACCAGGGGGACAGTATGAGCTGGCTGTGATGACTACTGCAGTCCTGAGGCCAGCCCAGGACCCAGGGACTGGCATTTAAACAAAATAAGGACAAACACTGAGGCTAAGAGAAAATGACCCTAACCAAGCACCAGACACCAGCTCCAAAGTTCACCTGGACAGTAAAAATGTTACTGCCTATATCCCTGCCCCACTCCCAGCCCAGCCCTGGCCCAGGCCTGCAGCCGGCTCATCTACACAAAGCAAGGAGGTGAAGAGAGTGAGGCTGGACACTCACCCACTTTGCAATGGGGCAGCCGCGGGAGCTCTTCCCCTCCTTCCCGGTGTATATGACCTTCTCAATCCGAATGGCTTTTCCCTTCTCTCCATACCTGCAGAGGAAGACAGAAGCCACCATTAGCACAGGAAAACCCCATAAGAGAACAACTTCAGTAAGAAGGCAGCCTCAGTGAGCTTCAGTTTGGGTTTCTAGTTATTGTGGGGGCAATAGGGAAGAAAGAGGAAGGTTTAAATCAGAGGTTCACAACCTGTGGGTTGAGACCCACAGGAATTGTATAAAGGGCCACGGCATCAGGAAGGTTGAGAACCACTAGTTTAAATGTTTATTCTGTGCTTATGGGTTCTGCAGACACAGTGGCCACTTCCAAGATCCCAGGCCCTGAAACCCTTCTCTGTTCCATCTCTACACCAGGGCAAAGCAGCACTCAAGCAGAATGTCTTGGATTATTACCTCTAAACTTCCAGGAAGGGAAATCAAAGCCAAGGGTAAACACAGGCATCTGTATCTAAGCCCCCTTAGTTGAGGCACTCTGAGAATTAGCTATTTATAAACATAGTAGATAAGAGAAAATAAACAAATGGGGGAAATCCTTAATCTTTTCTTTGAATAACCCCCAGCTGATGTTTGACCATGATGAGGAAATAAAGCTAAGGCTGGGGAGAAGTGATCCCACCAAGCACAAATGCTGGCCCCAAGGTTCCCCTAGATAGTAAACACACCTGGTTCCTGCACATACTCCCCACCCTGGCCCACAAATGTGTGCACATACACTCAGGACGTCAGCACCTCAGGTCTCTGAGACGAGCTAATCAACCACTATACGTTCACAGGTGAGAAAGAAACTATGGCCCCAGAGTTGAAATGATTTGCCCAAGGCCATACAAGTATATGGCGGTAATGATGGTTAAAGTACAGCCTCAGAAGTCAGACAGACTGGTTTGAGTGCCGGCCCAGGTACTCTTTTGCTTAATAACTGTAGTCAAATTACCGATCTTAACCTAGGTTTTCTCATTAGCAAAATGGAGATAAAAATGGGGCCAGGTGCAGGGGCTCACATCTGTAATTCCAGCACTCTGGGAAGCCAAGATGGGAGAATTGCTTAAAGCCAGAGTTTGAGACCAGCTTGCACAACATGGCAAGATTTCAAATTCATCTCTACAAAAAATGTTAAAATTAGCCAGTTGTTGTGGCACCTGCCACCTTAGCTGCTCAGCTGGCTGAAGCAGGAGGATCAACTGAGCCTAGGAATTCCAGGTTGCAGTGAGCTGTGATTGGGCCATTGTACCCTAGCCTGGATGACAGAGTAAGATTGTCTCTTTTTAAAAAAAAAATTTTTAAAAACGCTCCTACCTCTTAGGCTAGGTAAAAATCAAATGATAACCCATATAAAGTAAATTATTTGAAGTGCTTCAAAGTTCTTGGCACGAGGGAAGAACCTAATAAGTATTAATTATTTTTCATAATGAAAAGTCTGTCTTTATTGAATCACTTTATTTTTAATAGCTTTTAGTTTTAGATACAATATCACATCATCTGCAAAAAATGTCCATTTGCAACCTTCTCCTTTTTGCTCTTTATACATCTACTCTGGTCTCTACTTCCACTGGCCAAGCACTTCTAAGGTAAAAGCAGACTTCTTTGCTTACTTCTCAACTTTACTGAAAATGTTTCCAACAATTCATTACAGATCATAAAGCTGGCTTCACGAAAGAATAAGGGTCCCGTGCTGTAAGGATTTTTAATCAAGAATTGATTATTTTTATCAAATACATGATTGAATGGTTTTCTTCTTTGACCAATCAACATGGTGTGCTATTTTAACAGACTGTCTAAATGAAACTATCCTTTTTTTCGGTAATGAATCCAGTTTGATCCTACTCAACTTCTAGAAATCTTTATTTCAGAATTAACCTACAAGCCCAGGTACACTGGCTCATGCCTGTAATCCCAACATTCTGGGAGGCAGTGGCAGGTAGATCACTTGAGTTTAAGATTAGCCTGTGCGACAGTGAGACCCTGTCTCTAAAAACAGCCAGGGGCGCTGGCCCCATATACCAGGGGTGGCAGGTTCAAGCCCGGCCCCGGCCAAAAAAAAAAAAAAAGAACCAAAATAAAAGTAGCCAGGCGTGGTGGTGGATGCCTGTAGCCTGTAGTCCCAGCTACTTGGGAGGCTGAGGCAAGAGGATCACTTGGGCCCAAGAGTTTGAGGTAGCTGTGAGCTGTGATGCCATGGCACTCTACCATAGGCAAGAAAGTGAGAAAAAAAAAAAAAAAAAAAAGAATTAACTGTTCCCAGATTTAGGAATAAGATATTCATTGTCGCATCAACAGAAAAATTATAAACAACTTAAATGTCCAGAGTAGGATTGGCTATAATAAATTTTATAGTAAAATCAACTTCTATACAATGGAAAACTACTGCACCATCAATTAAGTAGGTTGGCCCCAGTGGCTCATGCCTGTAATACTAGTTCTCTGGGAGGCTGCAGCGTTAGGATCCCGTGAGCTCAGAAGTTTGAGACTAGCCTGAGTAAGAGTGAGACCCTGATTCTACTAAAAATGGAAAAACAAACAAACAAAAAGCAAAAGAAGAAAGAAAGAAAGAAAAGGAAAAACTACCCAGAAGTGGTGGCACAAATCTTTAGCGCTGGCTACTTGGTAGACTGAGGCAAGAGATCACTTAAGCCCAAGAATTTCAGGCTGCTGTGAGCTAGGCTGACATCATGGCACTCTATACTCTAGCCTAGGCAACAGAATGAGACTCTATCCACCACCACTACCCGCTCCCCCCAATAGGCAGGCTAATATGTACTGACATGGATGGGAAGAAATTAAGTTTGGGGGGACAGCAAACAGCAAACAGTGGTTGTACTTTGATCCCATTTGGTTCAAAATTTCTGTACATACACAAATGTATCTGTGTAAATGCCTATAGAAAAGACTGAAAGATAAGCTTTAGAGCTTTATTTACACTTAGACTTAAAAAAAATCTTTTGTTTCATTTCTATAATTAAAAAAAGAGAATTGTTTCTTGGCCTTTTGGCTAAGATCAAGTGAAAAAGAAAACCAAGATCTTCTTAAAATGCTTATCTACTAAAGTTCCTTTGAATTCTATATTCTCTATTTT
Organism: Otolemur garnettii; assembly: GCF_000181295.1. Taxonomy (NCBI): domain Eukaryota; kingdom Metazoa; phylum Chordata; class Mammalia; order Primates; family Galagidae; genus Otolemur; species Otolemur garnettii. The sequence continues at coordinate 1,995,860 of NW_003852463.1, forward strand.
ACTCAAGATCTTAGCAAAGAGATGAAAAGTGTTTCTGATAATTACAACATTAAAACCCTAAGTCTCTATTAGTCCCTTATAGAAAAGTGGACCTAGGACTCTGTGGAGTTTATATAGCATGGTCTGAGTGAAGAGGAAAAGATCAGGTGGTGCTGCTTTTGTTTAGTCCCTGGACAACTTTTATTTCAACAAGCATTTATCAGGAAGCCACCCATGAGTGCAGGGCCTGGGCCCTTGGTATGTCCTAGGGATCCCTGTCAGGAAGAACAGCCCAAAGAGACCATATGACTCTTACTGAGACACAGAGGACTCATGTTCCTCACAGGAGGGTGAGCTGAGGACATGGTCACTGGCTTTCCAACCAGGTCCTTCTCCACCATCCTGCCCTTGTGAGAAATGCGTCCTACAGTGAACTTCACATAAGAAAGCAAATAAAAGTGCCAAACACAGTCTGGACTACTAGATATAAAAAAACAAAAACAAATCAATAGAACTGACTGTGTTTAAAGATAACCAAACAAATCTCCTGTCAGCTCTTTTTAAATATCTTACTTTCTCATGAAGAGGCTCTAATAGTGTGTGTGTATATATAAAACACACATATATACATAAACACACACATATATATACATGTATATATTTATATTTATTTTGGAGACAGGGTCTTGCTATGTTGCCCAGGCTAGACTCAAACTCCTGGGCTCAAGTGATCCCCTCACCTCAGCCTCCCAACCACTATGCCCAGCTACTTCTATTAAGTATACAGACTAACTTCTAGAATATAAACTAAGTCTATGAGGATAGGTTAAAACCTTATTCTAAAAGGCTAACTGAAAATCTTAGCCAGTGATTCTCCAAGGGTAGTGCCAGGGTCAGCAAGACCAGTACCATCTGGGATTTGGCAAGAACAGAACACAGATTCTTGGGGTTCCATTGCAGACCTTCTGGGTCTGACTTTGCGGTGAGGCCCAGCCATCTGTGCGCTTCCACAAGCTCTCAGGAGATTGTAATGCCTGTTTAAGTCTGACATCCCTTTCTCTAAAGCTGTGCTTCTTTAGTGTTATTTCTATCACACAGAAATGAGACTGGTTTGCCCAGAGCTCAGAGGACAGCATTGATTCTTCATTTCTAGAATAAACTTTTTAATGAACTCCTAGGCTGCAAAGAATCCCCTTCCCAGATAGAAGGCATGAGGCTCAGGGCCATGCACCACTCTCAGATACAAGTTTAACAACTGACTCCAATTATCTATGACAATTAGAACCTGGGGACCCAAGAGGCATGAATCCTAAATTGGAATATTTTAGATTTGCTTTCAGTCTCTCCCTCCTTTCTCTAAACCTTAACGGAGAAGCTAAAAGCACCAATGTCTCCTTGATTTCAGTTTATTCCCCCTCTCTGCCTTTGGCCAACTCCTGAAAATAAAGTGTCCTAAAGAGTGGGGGCTGAAGGAGAGGTCTAAAATAGAGACAGCCTGGACCGCTCACCAACTAGATCCTAGCCAGGGGATTTATCTATCATTCATTCCCCTCTTTGTTCCAGAAAGGATTTTTAAAAGATGTCTATAGGATAAAAAGAACAGGTAATGAAATCAAAGGGGGAGTGGGGAAATTACATTGGTATATAAAATACAATCAATGGGGTCTTGTGTATATTTGTGAGAGATGAGCCTGAAACATCTGTCATATGAGAAACCAAACAGCTATTAATGGCTTGTTAGGGTCATGTTAAAAAAAAAAAAAAAACAACTCAGGAGTGAATCTAAATAGGCTCCCGTAGGTCAAAGATGAGAAATTACCTTCCCCCTGATGGTGGTACACAAATCTGGCTTTAAGTTTACTAGCAGCCAATATAAAGATAGAAAGGCAATCTGTTCCACAATTTACAAGGTCCCTAAGATAAAAATAAACCAGTTGCTAAGGAAAAACACAAGTATTCCTGGTCTTGAGAGGAATTCCTCCCTTGGATCGGTTTACAGTTGGCTGTTATTTTTTAAAGCAATGTGGGGGGAAGGAGGGTTGGGGAAGAGAAGACGAATCTTAACTTTATCACTATCTCTTGATTTCTGTTTCAAAACGTACTCTTTTGTAACTAAAAGTTGCTTAAGAGAGCTGTCTGAAAATGTTATAAAATTATTGCCAAAAACCACACACACGTACAAAAAGACTACCTCAAATCAAAATTGTACATCTGACTCCCTTGGAGCAAATTGATAGCGTCAAGATTCCCTACAAAAGTCACTGCCCAAAATGCTGACTGGCCCAACCTGAGAACCACAACATACACACAGGCAAGCAGGGACAACACACACACGGTTTTTAATTTGTTTCATTCTCACGGAATCAGAAGGGCCCTTTAAATCAAGTTTGAATTTACTGATTGGGTCTTTGACCCAATACTTTTCTGAGAGGCTATTCTGAATATGTTTCCATGTAGCATAGAAAATTAAGGGTGATTATCACAGATCACTGTCCTCCACACATCTTACTTTTTACTCATTCAGAGAAGCCATTAAAAATCACAGTCCCGGCTCGGCGCCTATAGCTCAACCGGCTAAGGCGCTAGCCATGTACACCTAAGGTGGCGGGTTCAAATCCCCAGCCCGGACCCGCCAAACAACAATGACGGCTGCAACCAAAAAATAGCCGGG
>NW_003852463.1:1998847-2005014 GCF_000181295.1 Otolemur garnettii
TCCCAGCTACTTGGGAGGCTGAGGCAGGAGACTCGCTTGAGCCCAGGAGTTGGAGGTTGCTGTGAGCTATGATGCCATAGCACTTTACCCAGGGGGATAGCTTGAGGCTCTGTCTCAAAAAAAAAAGAAAAATCACAGTCCCTGTTACACTATCAACAGGATTAGTTTGGCTGCTCTGATCAGACAAAATATGGCTCCCAAATCTGTGAGATCTCTAAGCCTCTCAGCTTTCCACATATCTGTATGTGTATATATGGGTAAACATACGCTTAATGATCAATTAACATTTATTAATAATAAAAGCTAACATAATCTTACCCTTTGTTATTAAAATTCTAGTGCTTGCTATTAAAAACAATCAGTGCATATATGTGAGGTAGATAGTAACTGTCCACTCTTTCTGTAGTACTTATAACAAGCATTATGTGTTTTCCAAATGTCAATTCAGTTTATCCTCACATTCCTATGGCCGAGTATACTTTCATTATCATCTCTATTTTGCTGGTAAGAAAACTGGGTCGGGTGCCATGCCTCATGTCTGTAAACCTAGCACTCCAGGAGGCCAAGGCAGGTGGAGTGCCTAAGCTCTGGATTTCCAGACCAGCCTGAGTAAGAGCAAGACCTTGTCTCTAAAAACAACAGCTGGGCACTGTGATGAGCATCCGTAGTCCCAGCTACTCAGGAAGCTGAGATAAGAGGATTGCTTGAACTCAAGAGTTGGAGGTTGCTATGAACTATGATAATATGGCACTAAAATCAGGACAACAGAGTGAGACTTGCAAGAAAGCACAGAAAAGAAGGGAGGGAGGACGGGAGGGAGACTGAGTCACAGAGGAGCAGAGCAACTTACCAAAGAGCCAGAATTGAACCTTAGTCTGGCTACTAGTCCATATGCTCAGCCACTGAGCTACTACCTCTTCATAGACTACAGAAGTATTTACTTCTCTGCTGTGGACCAGCAGAGAATTTTGGTTTCTGGGTTTTTTTTGAGACAGGGTCTATTTAGCTATGTTGCCCAGGCTAGAGTACGGTGGTGTTATCATAGCTCACTACAACCTCCAACACCTAGGATCAACCAAATCTTACCTCAGTCTACTGAGATCTGGGACTACAGGCACATCCCATCATATCTGGTTTTTTTTTTTTTTTTTTTTGAGACAGTCTAACTTTGTTGCCCTCAGTAGAGAACTGTAGCATCAAAGTTTGCAGCACCCTCAAACTCTTGGGCTCAAGCGATTCTCTTGCCTCAGCTTCCCAAGTAGCTGGCACTACTGGTGCCCACCACAACACTAGACTAATTTTTGGAGATGGGGCCTGACTCTGGCTCAGGCAGGTCTCAAAAACAACTGAGCTCAAGCAATCTGCCCACTTCAGCCTCCCAGAGTGCTAGAATTACAGGTGTGAGCCACTCTTGCCCAGTTGGCTTATTTTGTTGTTTTAATCTTTTCATAGAGATAGGAGTCTTGCTATGTTGCCTAGGGTGGTCTCGAACTCCTGGCCTCAAGCAATTCTCTTGTCTTGGCCTTCCAAAATTGAGAGATTAAAGGCATAAGCTACTCTACCCTGTCTGATTTTAAAGTCTCCACTATATGAACGGTTTAAAAAAAAAATCCAAAACTATGAAATAAAAATTTTATAGCCTTAAATTTATATTTTTTATTTATTTTATTTTTTGAGACAGAGTCTTACTATGTCAACCTTGGTAGAGTGCCATGGCATCACAGCTCACAGCAACCTCAAACTCTTGGGCATAAGCAATTCTCTTGCCTCAGCCTCCCAAGTAGCTGGGACTAGGTGCCCACCACAATGCCTGGCTATTTTTTTGCTGTAGCTGTTACTGTTGTTTAGCAGCCCATGCTGGGTTTGTACCTGCCAGTCCTGGTGTATGTGGCTGGTGCCCTAACCACTGAGCTATGGGCACAGTGCCCATAGCCTTAAATTTAAACTGAGAGCGTTAATATAAACACACGATATATTTTATCATTAAATAAATAAGAATAAAAAAATCCAGATTCAACACAGCCTTTTCTACTGAAATGGCCTAAAAACAATGAACCCATTATAGCAACACGTAACCTTATGTAGAGTCTGTTTTCCAAACACTTTCTCCCTCCAATAAAAGGAACTCAGACTTCTCAAATAAATGTACATCATGAGCCCAGAGTATCTTGTCATGAGAAATCAGGAAAGTTATTAGAGACTCTAGGGTTATATCAAAAAGACTCAAACAACCCAAATAGGCTCCTCCTGGCCAAAGTGAAAGACTACATTCCTCCTAACAGAGACACAAAAGTATCGCCTATGCAATAGTTTTAGGAAAACAAACAAAAAACCAAACAACCTGATTCCATTCAGGCCTTTAGATCTAACTACCAATTTATAGGACATATAGAGAACACCTTAAACATGTCAAATATTACCATGGGAAAGCTACCAGCAAAATTGCGGCTGCAGGAAACTAACCCTACAGGATAGTCACAGAACCACATTTCTCCAATAAAAGCATTTCAAGAACGAGGGGATATGTTAGATGGACCTATTGAAAGAAACAAACCCCAAAACAAGGGAAGTGAGAATTCCACGTTCAACCTTCCATAATCTAGATACAAGGTGTCCTTTCTACACTATATGCTGCCTAGTACATGGCTATGAAAACTGACAGGTGCTTAAAACTCATATCTCGTTAACAACATGCCCATTTCTCCTTGGATATCTGTTCATCACTCACCGCTCTTCCATGAGTTCCCGAATAGAGGCTACCGTGGGGCCAGATCCCAAGTGAGTATAATATGGACCTTCATCTTTCTCCACTATTTGTTCTGCAGAAACATAGAGTAAACATTATTTGAAGGTATCAATTAGTAAACGTTAATTTAGAAAGGCAAACCACCAACAGGAAAATTAATAGGCAGTTACTAAACAGGAAACCCACATTGCTTATAAACATGTGAAATGTGTTCAACCTCCTTAAAAATCAGGAACACAAACTGAAATCATAATGAAACACTATTATACAAAGATCAAGTTGACAAAAAATTTAAAATCTGATAAACCTAAGTGTTGTCAAGACCGTGATCTAACCTCACAGATCTGGAATTCCGCTTACTATTATCCAGTAAAACTAAACAGCTGCATCCTGCATGACCCAGCAATTCCATTTTTAGATATATATACTCTAGGTCTGGAGTCAGCAAGCTACTCTACTCCTAGCTAAATAAGCCTCCCAAAGATCTGAAAACAGAGACTCAAATAGATACCTATGCCACAATGTTCATACCTGCATTTACTCACCCCAAACTAAAGGTGAAAATATAGGTGTCTATCAATAGACGACTGTATATATCCGTATGATGAAAACTTACTTAGCCGTTAAAAAAGGAATAAAGTTCTGACACAGGCTAATACGTGGAGAACCTTGAAAATATCATGCTAAGTGAAATAAGCCAGACACAAAAGGACAAATACTATATGATTCCACTGATTATGAAATACCTAGAAGAGAAACTTGTAGAGACAGACAGTAGATATCAGGGGCTGACTGGACCGGGAAATCATTGAGTTCTTGTTTAACAAGTAGAGCGTTTCTGTTTAGTTTGATGAATGTTTTGGAAATAGTAGGTGACAAGTGCACAACATTGTGAATGTAATTAATGGACCAACTGCACATGTAAATATGATTTAAATGACAAATTTTATGTTGTATATATTTAATGACAATTTTAAAAAAGGATATAAAGTAGTAATAAATGCTACGATGTGGATGAACCTTGAAAACATTATGTGAAGGTAAAGATGCCAGATACAAAAATGTCATATGTTGTAGGATTCCATTCATATAAAATATCCAGAATAGGTATTCATAAAAATATCCAGAAAGCAGATTGGTGGTTGCCAGAGACTAGGGGTAGGAAGAAGGTATGGGGGGAGGGAGGAATGAAGAGTAATTGCTTAATGGGTAAATGCAGGGTTTTATTTTGGAGTGATTAAAGGGTTTTGGAACTTTGCATAACATTGTCAATGTATTCAATGCTACTGAATCGTTCACTTTAAAATGATTCATTCTGGCTGGGCATGATGGTTCACCTAAGCTAAGGTGACTGATGTCCCACTTTCAGTGGGACAGTCCCAATTTTTAACAATTTGTCACGCGTCCTGCAGCATTTTAAAAAAGTCCCGATTTTTGTAAAGAATGTACAACATGTTAGATAATTGCCTCAGAAAGCCCCTCCTCCAAAAAGCCCCTTCCTGCCCTTAAAGTTACAACTCCTCCGCTAACACAGGGAGTGGCCTGCTTACCACTGCGTGCTAGTGCTAGTTAAACAAGTGATGTCAACAAATGAGCTATTCGGATAATTTAGGTAAGTAATTTATTTATTTATTTCATGAATTTAGCAGACAGTACTCGTATTATTTATATTTTGTAGTGGCAGCAAAAAGTCTAGTGTTGGCCTTGAAAGTGACACTTACGACTTATGAGGTATCATTATTAAAAAAAATATATTGATAAGGAAAAGGTTAAATCTTGGGCATCACCAAAAATCACAATAGAGAACAAATGGTTAGAAATACTTCATCATGGCTCGGCGCCTGTGGCTCAAGCGGCTAAGACGCCAGCCACATACACCTAAGGTGGTGGGTTCGAATCCCCAGCCTGGGCCCACCAAACAACATTGATGGCTGCAACCAAAAAAAATGGCCGGGCATTGTGGCGGGCACCTGTAGTCCCAGCTACTTGGGAGGCTGAGGCAGGAGACTCGCTTGAGCCCAGGAGTTGGAGGTTGCTGTGAGCTGTGATGCCATGGCACTCTACCCAGGGGGATAGCTTGAGGCTCTGTCTCAAAAAAAAAAAAAAAAGAAAAGAAAAAGAAATACTTCATGATTTTGAAACAAACCATGTTTCATACAATAATGCACTAAAAATTGTGGAATACACGCTGTCCTTACCAGGAACTAATGCTGCGACATAATGCGTTTTTTTTTCTACGGTAAATAAAGTGTGGACATCAGAAAAATCACAACTAAGTGTTGAGACTTTGAAAGCCATTTTATGTGTGAAATATAATTTAACAAATTCTTGTGAAAAATTTCATGACCTTTTAAATGACAGCAATCTACTAAAAAAATTCACTAATGAGAAATATGCCAAAGAAAATAATACTATACATAATTTTTAATGTATATTTGTAAATTGTACTTATGTTGAAATTAAAAAAAAAGTACAATACTATTTTTGCATTCTATGAAAATTTTTGTTGCTCCATATAGACCAAATTTTTAATTAAGAACTCCCTCCCCCACCCCCTCAACCCCCCACCCCCCAGTCAATGGTGTCCTGCTCTACCAATGTTAAAATCTAGTCACCTTAACCTAAGCTCATGAGTTTGAGGCCAGTCTGAGCAAAAGTGAGATCCTGTCTCTACTAATAGAAAACTAGCTGGGCATTGTGGTGGGTATCTATAGTCCAAGCTATTCAGGAGACTGAAGCAAGAGGATTGCTTGAGCCCAAAAATTTGAAGTTGCTGTTAGCTGTGATACCATGGGACTCAACCCAAGGCAACAGAGTGAGATGGTCTCAAACAAAAAAACAAACAAACAAACAAAAAGACTAATTCTGTTATGTAAAGTTCATTCTGATTTTTAAAATGCAAACAAGCCATTCATTTCAGAGATGAATTTTAAATGAGTTTTCCTAAGTCAAAGAAATCAGACCCATAAGGCTATGTAAAAGTAACTTTGGAAAACAATGTTTTGACTGGATATGATCAGGCTAAACAGCAAAACAGAATAGGTATACTGTACTATAGATGGTAAGCCTGCTTCAAGTCTAAGAAGACATGACAATTAAGTATAATGCAGAATTCTACATTGGGTCCAATTACAGAAGAAAGACTATCAGTGAGAAAACAGATAAAATCCCAAAAGTCCAGCCAGTCACACTGGCTCACACCTGTAATCCTAGCACTCTGGGGGCGGCACCTGTGGCTCAGTGGGTAGGGCGCTGGCCCCATATACCGAGGGTGGCAGGTTCAAACCCGGCCCTGGCCAAACTGCAACAAAAAAATAGCCAGACATTGTAGCGGGTGCCTCTGGTCCCAGCTACTCAGAGGGCTGAGGCAAGAAAATTGCCTAAGCCCAGGAGTTGGAGGTTGCTGCGGGCTGTGACGCCA
>NW_003852463.1:2005415-2006520 GCF_000181295.1 Otolemur garnettii
GTACCAATATTAATTTGTTTTAAGTATATCACAATAATGTAAGATATTTACATCAGAGGAAGGTATATAAAAACTATATAGGAGCTCTGCACCAATTCTGCAACTCTCCTATAAACGTAAAATTATTTCAAAATAAAAAGCATTTTAAAAGTTACAAAAATAAATTTTTAATTAAAAAAGAGAAAAAAAACGGCCAGGCAAGATGGCTCATGCCTATAATACTAGCACTCAGAGAGGCCCAGGCAGGAGATCACTTGAGCTCAGAGTTCAAGACCAGCCTGAACCAAGAGTGAAACCTCATCTGTACCTAAATAAAAAAATTAGCTGGGTGTCACATCATGACAGCTGTCTGTAGTCCCAGCTACTCAGGAGGCTGAGGCAGGACAATCATTTGAACCTAGGAGTTTAAAATTGCTGTGAGCTGGATGACACTGTGGCACTCTAGCCTGGGGGACAGAGTGAGAATCTGTCTTAAAACCCACGCACACAGCAATAAGTCATGATTTGTTGATCCTGTCCTAGAAGAAACCTTGGACACACACACCAAAACACACATACCAGGATTTTAATACCGACACTGTTTGCAACAGTCAAAACTAAAAACAACCTGCTATGGACTGAACGTTTGTGTTCCCCAGATTCATGTGATGAAGCCTAGTCCCTGTGTGATGGCATTGAGAGGTGGGGCTTTGGGGAGGTAATTAGGTCAGAAGGGTAGAGCCCTAGTGAATGGGATTAGTGCCCCCCCAGGAGAGGGCCCTCAACAGACATCAGATCTGCTGGTGCTTTGATTTTGGAATCCCAGCCTCCAGAATTGTGAGAAATAAACATTTATTGTTTTAGTCACCTAGTTTATGGTATTTTTGTTATAGCAGCCCAAAATGACTAGGATATAACCCATAATCCAGCAACTGTGGAATGGACAAATGAAATGTAGTAGTTATATAAGAGAATGTATCCGGCAGTGAGAATCAACAACCTGCAACAACATGGTGAGTGAAGAAGCCCAAACAACACAGAATACAATAAGATTGCATTTTGTTAATATTCAGTGGCAGGCTCAAGTCTTCAGAGAGCTATACTCAAAGTGATAAAAATTACTAGG
>NW_003852463.1:2006795-2009102 GCF_000181295.1 Otolemur garnettii
AAAAAAAAAAAAAAAATTGCAGATAGTTAATGATTTTTGACCTACAAAAAAACCGGCAATTTCATATGGCTTGACCTTAATATAAAGAAAACCAAGGAAATCATTGTCACAAAAATCAAGAAAGTGATTACTTCTAGGGGATGGGAGAGGAATATGATGAGGAAGGGTATACAAGGGACTCCTGGGGCTCTAGAAATGAGCTATTTCTTGATGTAGGTGATAGTTTACAAAGGTGTGCACTTTATTAAATTTCATTAAACTGTACATGTTTTGTGTACTTCCCTATGTATAGAAATCACTATTTTTTAAATATAAAAAATAAATTTCAAACTGAGTATGGTGGCTCATGTGTATAATCCCAGCACCTTGGGAGGTCAAAACAGGGCTGCTTGAGCTCAGGAGTTCAAGACCAGCCTGAGCAAGAAGAGCCAGACTCCATTTCTACTAAAAACAGAAAAATTAGTGGGGCATGGTGGCACATTCTTTTAAGCTCAGCTACTCGGGAGCCTGAGGCAAGACAACCACTTGAGCCCTAAAGTATGAGGTTGTTGTGAGCTGATGATGATGGCATTGCACTCTAGCCTGGCTGACAGAGACTCTGTTTTCCATTACCCAAAATTAATTTCATACCTATTTTATGCAAATCATTATGCTCAGCTTTAGTGGGATACAAAACAATCCCAGATTGTTGCCTTTAAATAGTATGTGATCTATCTAGGAGTCAAGATCCCCACATAAGAAGATATCTAATGACATTTCACATTAATGGGGAAAGATTAAATTTTCAATGCATGGTGTCAGGATGAGGGAAAACATTTGATCCATACTTAATACTTTACCTGTGAAAGCCATTCTAAAGGGGTCAAAGATTTAAATACAAAAAAAAAAAAATTAAGCTATGCAAGTAGGAAAAAATGGAAGCACTTTTAGAAATAATCATGGAGTAGGGAAGGTCTTTTCTAAGTACAACATGAAATTCAGGAGCTACTTCTGCCCCCCAAATAAAAGACAAGTGCTTATGCCTATTAATTCCAATACTTTGGGAAGCTAAGGACAGAGGATCATTGAGACCTGCTTGAGCAATACAGAAAGACCTCATCTCTACAGAAAATTGTAAAACTTAATTAGGTAATAGGTGTGTATCAGGAACTTGGTAAACTGAGGTGGGAGGATTGATTGCTTGAGCCCAGGATTTTGAGGCTGCAGTGAGTTATGATTGAGCCTCCATACTCTAACCTGGGCAACAGAGTGAGACCCTGTCTCTAAAAACAAAATAAAACAAAAAACAAAAGACAAAACCCTGATCAATTTAACTAAAGAAAAGTCTGCAGTAGTAACTATCAAAAGTCAAGTTGAAAGATAAACACCACACTAGGGACAGATATCTGGAATGCACACCAGTCAAACACTAATTTCCTTAATATATCAAGAGCTACTAGAACTAAATAAGGTCAATAACACAAGAAGAAAATGAAAGAGAGAGAAATCATTCTTAGAGAAATGCAAATGGCCCAAACATACCTAAAGCTACAGTAAGATGCCAATTTTCCCCTTTTGTAAGAGTTATCATCAAAAAGTCTGAAAACACTGTGTTGATGAAAACAAGCGGTATAGAAAGCAATTTAACCGCATACGAATATTACAAATGCAGGTCGAGGCCGAGGCTGGTGGATTGCTTGAGCTCATCAGTTCAAGACCAGTTTGAACAAGAGTGAGATCCTGATTCTACTTAGAAAGAAAACAAAAACAAAAACAAACAAACAAAACAACTAGGCTCAACAAGGTTGCTCAGGCCTGTAATCCTAGCACTCTGGGAGGCTTAATCAGGTGAACTGCTTAAGCTCAGGAGTTTGAGATCAGCTTGAGCAAGAGCTGAGATCTCATCTCTACTAAAAATAGAAAAAAAATAGCCAGGCATTGTAGTGGGTACCTGTAGTTCCAAGGGAGGCTGAGGAAAGGGGATTGCCTGAGTCCAAGAATTTGAGGTTGTTGCGAACGGTGATGCCATGCATTCTACCAAAGACAACGAAGTAAAACTGTCTCAAAAAAATAAAATACAATAAAAATACAAATGCATGGGGTGGCAGCCTGTGGCTCAAAGGAGTGGGGCACTGGCCCCATATACTGAAGGTGGTGGGCTCAAACTCAGCCCCAGTCAAAAACTGCAAAAAAAAAACTGGCTTGGCGCCTGTGGCTCAAGTGGCTAAGGCGCCAGCCACATATACCTAAGGTGGTAGGTTCAAATCCAGCCCGGGCCTGCCAAACAATGATGGCTGCAACCAAAAAATAGCTGGGCGTTGTGGCAGG
>NW_003852463.1:2009243-2015596 GCF_000181295.1 Otolemur garnettii
CTGTCTCAAAAAAAAAAAGAAAAACAACCAATGCATGGGCGACATCTGTGGCTCAGTGAGTAGAGTGCCCCATATACTGAGGGTGGCAGGTTTGAACTAGGTCCCAGCCCAACTGGGAAAAAAAAAAGGCCAGGCATTGTGGCAGACGCCTGTACTCCCAGCTACTCAGGAGGCCAAGGCAAGAGAATCACCTAAGCCCAAAAGCTGGAGGTTGCTGTGAGCTGTGATGCCACAACACTCTACCAAGGGTGAAAAAGTGAGACTATGCCTCTTAAAAAAAAAAATACAAATGCACAATCCACTTCACTAGCAATTTCCAAGAATTTCAAATTAGTTGCAGAAATTTGGTTATATTTGCATATGTCTAAAATGATATATTTTAAAAGAATACACACTGTACTACTGGGTATAATCAGAAAGTATCAGAAATAACCTAAAGACTAGTTGAAAACATTATGGCATATTCATATAATGAAATATTAAGCAGCTGTCAAAGTGAAGTAAGCAGCTCCAGATTTACTGACAGAAAATGACCTGTAAAATACTTTAGGGGGGAGGGGATAAAACTCCATACATACTATGATACCCGCTAGTGTACACATTGTAATCACACACACATTTATGTCCACACACAAGCATAAAGGTGTATATGTATGTCATTACCAATACTAAGAGCAGCAGAATAAGAGTAAGTTTAAACTGAGTTCACTTGTGTTCTCGCTTTAAAAAAAATGTTCAGCAATGAGTGTATGTAGTCCAGCAGATGAACTGATTAAAGTTGCTTACCACTTACACCTTCTACTCATGGAGGCTCTTCATCCCTCACTACCATCCTAGGTCAGGTTCTTGCCTGAATTGTTATCATGATCTCCTAAGAGTAGGTCTTAGCCCTTCTAAATCATCCAAGCCAATACCACTAGTATACTTCCCAAACAGAAATCTGGTCACACCACTTCCCATTGCTGATTCCACATTAGACAGAATCCAAATTCCAGAGCACAGTCTATAAGCCCCACCAAGCCACCTCTGTATAACCCCCTGCCTCCTGCTCCAGCCACTACTACAGGACCACTCAGTATCCCAGCCTTTAAACATGTTTTCTCATTAACAGTGCCTTCTTGTGTTCCAAAAATTCATTTCTTAATTTAAATGTCACCTTTTCTTTGAAGCCCTAATGGATATTTTCAAGCTTGTTTTCCCTCTGGACTCCGACAGCACATTCATTGTACATAATTGCAGTATTAAAGCATGTATCATGCTACAGTATGTAGCTATTAGTGTGACAGACCAACAAACAGATCTTGAAGACAGACCTGGGCAACTATGATTAGTCACCTTTCCAATCTAATTCTCACGCCTTTGTGTTTAAAATACATAAAGGGCTTAGAGCTCTACCTGGCGTATAATAAGAACACTACAGGTAGCTACTGTTCCAGCTCTGCTGCCAAACAAATTGCATGATGTGGGCAAGTTACACAACATTTATGAGCCTTAAAGTGGTTAGAATAATGTTTTGTTTTTTAGAGACAGAGTCTCATTTTGTCACCCTGGGTAGAGTGCTGTGGCATCTCAGCTCACAGCAACCTCCTACTCTTGGGCTTAGGCAATTCTCATGCCTCAGCCTCCTGTGTAGCTGGGACTACAAGGTGCCCACTACAATGCCTGGCTATTTTTTGCTGCAGTTTGGCCAGGGCCAGGTTTGAACCTGCCACCCTTGGTATATGGGGCCAGTGCCCTACTCACTGAGCCACAGGCGCCGACCATGAATAATGTTTTTATATAATAGAATTGTTGAGGATTCAAGGAGATGAAAGGTACCAGTGCTTAAACATTTAATGAATTAATGAATATTTTCAACTAAAGAGTTAAAATCTATTTGCTCCAAATATACATTATTTTGGACCATAAAAGAGGATTACAGAAGGATGTGTGTGCAGAGGGGCAAGGAGGCAGCTGGGGGGAGCAAGAGGAGTGGGGAGGGAGCAAAAGAGTATGAGAATGTGGATGTTGGAGGTAGGGTCTGAAGAGGCTCTTTACAGGTGCTAGGAGACCACATGGTTTACTGAAAATAGAACATAAGAATATGCCAGAACTTCTGGGCTCTGTTCCAGTTTCTATTGTCTGGAGAAAATTTAAAGAAACAAATTGCCTGCAGGATCTTATGATGAACTGGAACATAAAGCAGCTCTTGGTGACCACTTCTGTCCCAAATCAGAAAAACTCAAAATGTACACAGCAGAAAAAAGGGCAGACAGAAGAGATTTTCAAGGAGAAGATGCAAACTAAGTCTTAGCAACCCCATCCTGGCAGCTGCAAAGGAAGATTTGAAGATCTAAATCCAAGCCAACCTGGAAACTGGCTAGTGGGGTTTCTCAGGGAAGGCCACTGAACACAAACAGTGGGACATGGCTCTAACTGCCAAATAAAACCAAAGCCACTTTGAGCAGTTTACAAGGCAATCTAAGGAGTCTCTTAAAAGATTGTTTCTTTTAATTACATCCCTTTCCCTGAGTATGTGTCTGAGAATATATTCTATGGAAAGAAAGCTAGTATACCAGTACAAATAAATGTTTACATATATATGATATATATATTTTTTCCAGTTTTGGCTGGGACTGGGCTTGAACCCACCACCCCGGGTATATGAGGCTGGTGCCCCACTCCTTGAGCCACAGGTGCTGCCCATGATATATATTCTTATATATCCTCTGTGTACATGTATAAATATACACACTATCATTATCAGTTTATGTAAATGTCTCATTTTCATACAGTTTTCCCTTTATATATTAACTGCTATATATAGTAAAGGTTCCTGAACTAGGAACTAAAACAGTAAGCCTAATCAAAGGAGATGAGTGTAAATTAAAGTAAAACCCTGTACTGTTAAATTTGAACTGTAAATATCACTATGAACTTGGGGCCTGTTCACTCAAAGGACATAAAAGCAGTAAGCACCACTAGCTGATTTTCATTTCTAAATACCATTACCTGCTAAAAGGAACCAGGTGGTCTTGGGAGCAAAATGATTAATTTAAATTAGAAGAAGTACAATGGATATCCTGGACATCTTGGAGAAAAAAAAAAGGCAAAGAAGGGCTCAAAGAATGATCAGATGATTGGGGGGATTTGCCAAAAGAGCACAGAAACTAGCCCCCATGCGCTTCCCACTGGCCAAATTTGAGACAGTCTGAGCACAAAGAATGACTGTAACTAAAACAAACTTAAGCATATAATGTTCATGAGTCCATAATGATATTCAAAAAAAAGAAAAAAAAAAAAAAGACAAACTCTCCTTTACCACCACTGGAGGTGATCATTACATTTGTTGCATGATTTTATTATATAACATTAAAAGAAAAACCCCGGGCTGGGCGCCATGGCTCACATCTGTAATACTAACACTCTGGGAAGCTGAGGTAGGTGGATTGTTTGAGCTCAGGAGTTCCAGATCAGCCTGAGCAAGAGCAAGACCCCATCTTTAAAAAAAACAGCCAGGGGCTGTAGCGGGTACCTAATTCCAGGTACTTGGGAGGCTGAGGCAAGAGGAT
The DNA here is from genome assembly GCF_000181295.1 of Otolemur garnettii. Classification (NCBI taxonomy): domain Eukaryota; kingdom Metazoa; phylum Chordata; class Mammalia; order Primates; family Galagidae; genus Otolemur; species Otolemur garnettii. The sequence continues at coordinate 2,012,795 of NW_003852463.1, forward strand.
CGCTTGAGCCCGGGAGTTAGAGGTTGCTGTTAGCTATGACATCACAGCACTCTACTGAGGGCAACAAAGTGAGACTCTTGTCTCCAAGAAAAAAAGAAAAGAGAAAGCCTGTCACTTAAACCATGTTGATGCTATACATATCACTTCAGATAGATGTATCATATCGTACACAGAAAGGAAAATATAAGTTACACGCGGTAAATGGGTTGTTGCTTTGTAATACCGCTGACCTTTGAACAGCTCAGGGGTTAGGGGTGCCAAACCTCTGCACGGTCAAAAATATGCATACAACTTTTGACTTACCCAAGATTTAATTCCTAATATCCTACTGTTGATGGGAAGCCTTACCAATAAATGATCTATTAACACAATAATAGATTAGTCAATCCATTCATGACACACCTTTTTCTTAAATTTTAATGTTTTTAAGCTTTACAGTTTACTGACTTTTTTCAAAATTATTGCCAATCTCCAAAAAATATTCCAAGATATTTACTGAAAATAAAAATATGCACTTAAGTGGATCTGCACAGTTCAAACCTACATTGTTCAAGGGTCAACTGTAGCTTCTTTGCCAACCACAAACTTCGACTTTGCTAACATCAAATTTATGTCCAAAAGCTTAGCTTCCATGCTTTTTTGCACACATAGTAACTTTTTGTTTCAATGCCGAATGATACTGTACTGCCTGTTTTAGGGGGTTCAACAAACCCTCCCTCTAAGACTACAGAGACTGTACCCTGCTAATTTATTTTCTAAATATGAAATACGAAAAGCTATGACCAAATTCATGTGTGTACAGGTGTCACAATGGCTGCCAGGCCAACAATTAGTATAAACACCATTATTATAAGCTATATCCTGACTTCAGAAATCTTAAAGATTTTTTTGAAGTATATATATACAAACACACATCTTCCAATTAGTAAAAGTTGATATTAATCCAACTCTTCTGTTTGATAATTATTAATAAGAGAAATTATGTATTATTGTGGCTTTATGCTAGAAGTAACCAAATAATGAATAGTACTTTTTTTATTAGTAAAAACACTTAATATAAGATTTACTGTCTTAAAATTTTAAGCACACAATATGGTACTGTCACTAAGTTGCACAGTAGATCTCTAGAACTTATTCATGTTGTACAACTGTAACTGCACATCCACTGAACCACTCCCCATTTCCCCTGCCCCATCCCTTACCAACCACCATTCTATTTTCTACTTCTGTAAGTCTATTTTAGAAACCTCATGATATGAGGAATCATGCAGTGTTTGTCCTTGCGTGACTGACTTATTTCACTTAGCTTCTAAATCTGTATTTAGAAAAATGCCAGGTGTTAAATGTAAAAAAAGAACAGAATTAGAAAACCATCACCTTGCAATCCCTGATGAAAAGTTAATTTACTTAAGGACCATCAGTGGATGTGAAACCACTAGATGAAAAAGTGATGGGGAACTGAATAACCACATGGTAGCAAAGTATTGCCTCACAAATTACTTGCTGGATCCAAAGGGAAAAACAGTTGACTTTACAATGGCAAAACCTGGCTCTCACTACCTTAAACTCCTACTATGAGTGATCAACCTGGCATCACTAATGGTAGGACAATCAGACATTCTAGATGTGATGTAATTCGAGGAGAATGACATAGTCCATTTAAAAAAAATTTCACTTGGGCTTGGTGCAGTGCCTCACGCCTGTAATCCTAACACTCTGGAAGGCCAGGCAGATAGACCAGCCCAAGCAAGACTGAGACCCTGGCTACTAAAAACAGAAAAACTGAAGCAAGAGGATCGCTTGAGCCCATGAATTTGAGGTTGCTGTGAGCTATGATGATGCCACGGCACTCTAGCCAGGCCCACAGAGTGAGACTGTCTTGAAAAAAGAAAAAAAAAAAAAAGAGCATTCACTTAAACCTAATGAAGTATTTAGATCTTTCAATCTGCCAGATATACAGGGATTCAGGAGTAGGTTAAGCAACATCACAAATCCAAAATAGTGATAGGACAATGTATAAGACAATCCAACCTGTTCTGTGAGTATGGATTTACCTTTCCTTCCTACAGTGCTCCTGCCAAAACCACCAACTGTGGACTTACACAATGCTGTATCTATGGCCATGGTACCCTGTATAGCACTGTGATTATAATTTACTTTGCAAGTAAAAACCAAACAAACAAACAAACAAACAAAACATGGCAATGGGCTTGACTCACAGTGCCAGACAGGGGAAAATACTTTGCAAGGCTGGGTAGTACTCCCTAAGAAGCTATATATACTCTGTATCAATGTATAGAGCAACTAATATATGGTCCTGTTTTTCTCGCAACCAAAATACGGTTTCTTAACTTTCTTGGTACTGTTTAATGCTACTAAATCTTACATTCAGTAGGTAAGTTTATCTTATTTACATTCATTGCTGTCTATTTGGTCTTCTGTCAAATATTTTCCATGTTTATATGCTTCCTTATTTTCTTTCCTATCTTTTGCTATAAGTTTTCTACTTTCTTTTATGCCCCCCACTAGCACTACCCGTTTTTAGAAAAATTTATGGGAAATGTTTGGAAACACTAAATTATATTTTGAGAGAGAAAGAAGTTAGCATCTCTACAACTTCTCCCATCACCTTCCTTACCTTGCCTCTGGCTCTCACAGGCATATTTAACAAGCTTATTTTCCCCTCTATTACATATTAAGATGTTTAACATAAAAATGAATTTATTTCTTTCACTGATGCAAAGGTTTATGAAGAAAATTTTCAAGAAGAATACAAGCTGGCTCGGCGCCTGTGGCTCAAGC
>NW_003852463.1:2016080-2021046 GCF_000181295.1 Otolemur garnettii
AAAAAAAAAAAAAAGAATGCAAGTAAATGCATCACTTTTTGTTTAGTAAAATAATTATCAAAGTTACTTAAATTTAGACTTTACAGCTGGTCAGATTTAGTGTTCACTATCAGTCCTTTCATATTATAATTTCCTCATCTATTATTTTGATTCATCTCCAGAAAATGAATTCCTGCATATTTGAAAGTGTTTTTATGAAGACTTTACATACAACTGGATTGGGTATGGAATTCTTGGGCCAAACTTTTTATCTCAGTACTTTACACTGAGGACTGCAATACTATATTCAATAATGGACCCATATTCAGAATAAAGAACCCTTAACAATCAATAAGAAAAAAAACACACGAACAGCAGAGAAATGGGCAGGCAATTTGAAAAGGCACTCTGCAAAAGAAGGCATATGAAAAAGTGCTCAACCTCATTAGTCATCAAAATACAATTAAAGCCATGATGATATACTACTAATATTATATACCTGCCCCAATGGCAAAGACTGATGGCACCACTTGTTGGTGAGAAAGTACAGCAGCACTGTACTTTGGGAGTCTAAGTTGTAACAATCACTTTGGAAGAATGATGGTACCTACTAGAGCTGAACTCACATAGTAACAGTCCTAGATACAGCTAACATGAGCACATAAATGTATACACAAATGCACCAAGAGACACGTGTAAGAAAGTCTCATGTCAGCATGATTCACAATAACCCCAGACTGGAAACAATCCAAAAGATCATTAGTGACCTAGAGAATAAACTGTGGTATATTCATAAAATGGAATACAGCACAGCTTTGAGAATGAAGAACTGGTACTGCTACATATAGGACAGATGAATGTTACAAACACGTTGCTGAGTTAAAGCCAGAATATAAAGGAGTATACACACATGTATGTATGTTTCCATAATACAAAGTTTAAGAACAGGCAAAACTGACCAGTGTGGTTACCTTAGGACAGGGTTCAGCAAATTTACTCTCTTAAGGGCCAGGCTGTGAACATTTTAACTTTGAAGGTAATGCAGTCTCAGTACTTCACTTGGTTGATGTAGTATAGTACAAAAGTAGCTACAGGTAATATATAAACACATAAGCATGGCTATGGACTCTGAAATGTGGACTTCATATAATTTTCATGAGTCATAAAATATTATTCTTTGATCTTTTTCAACCATTCTAAGATATAAAAACCATTTTTACCCATAGATATGGGCCAGATTTGATCTGTAGGCCACAGTCTGGAGAAATGGGTTGGGAGGGATGGGGGAGGTTCTGAAGTACAGGTGAATTTTGCTCTGTTTACATGGTGTATGCCTTCTGTAAAACTGTATTGAGCTGTACATACACTTAAGATTTACAGACTTTCCTATACATGTATTTCAATAAAAAGAATGTTTTTAAAAGTTCTTTTAAAGAGCTAAAAAAAGAAAACCTTGTTTACAAAAACCAAGTAGATGTGTTGAGTTTTTGGTTAATTTGTAGGGGATGTTTTTGGTTTTACAGGGTTGTTTTTAAGCCTCTGTTGCCCCCAGGCTAGAATGCAGTTGTATCAGCTTAGTTCACAGCAACCTCAAACTCCTGGATTCCAGGGATCCCCTTACCTCCAGATCCTCCTCCCTCAGCCTCCCTGAGTAGCTAGCTGGAACTATAGGTGCCCACCACAATGCTCCACTAATGTTTCCATTTTCTAATGATTCTATTTTTATTAGAGATGGGTTTCACTCTTGCTGAGTCTGGTCTTAAACTCCTAAGCTCAAGTAAACTCCTCCCACCTCAGTTTCTCAAGAGTGCTAGGATTACTGGCATGAGCCACTGTGCCCAGCCTATAAGTTCAATCGGGATCATTATTGTCAAATTTTACTCATTTTTCCTAGGATATAATTTCTTTTTATTTCAGGGAAGTTTTTTTTTTTTTTTTAATCTCTGGCTCTTACCTTTGTTGAGTTTGCTTCACACACTTTGCTGGGACACCAATGAAGAATGTCCCTAACGTTCCCCACAGCATGAATCCATGTGTAAGATCCCTATTGTCTCCACTGACTATGATCATTTCTATGCTTTTTTCCTGTTTCATAGTGATCTGGCAAGCCTGTCCTCCTCTACCTCCTCATTGATTTGCTTTTCCTGTAACTCTGATTCTGCTTTTTGCAGCTTCTAATGCACTTTTAAGAGCTTTGTAATGGCAGTTTTAATCCATAACTCTTATGAATTTAATCCATAACTCTCTGTGACTTCCTTATAACTTCAACACCTCATCTTTCATTTCTGATTTCACAGTGAACATTTTCTTCAACTTTCCTGAAGGTATAAATAAATCAGTTTAAGCAATTCTTATATTCTCAAGTAAATTATCATAGTAAATGTTACATTAATCCTTCCTCTTCTCCCATAGAATTTAAATGGGCACCATGTTGGATATTTTGGTTAATCTTTTTTTTTTTTTTGAGACAGAGCCTCAAGCTGTCCCCCTGGGTAGAGTGCCATGGCATCACAGCTCACAGCAACCTCCAACTCCTGGGCTCAAGCGAGTCTCCTGCCTCCGCCTCCCAAGTAGCTGGGACCACAGGTGCCCGCCACAACGCCCGGCTATTTTTGGTTGTAGCCATCATTGTTGTTTGGCAGGCCCGGGCTGGATTCCAACCTGCCACCTTAGGTGTATGTGGCTGGCGCCGAGCCTAGTTAATCTTTTGATAGGGGAAGTTTACCGCTAGTTTCTTCTACTTGGCACAATGAACATTGTGGAGCAGGTAAATCTGTGGGAGCTGTTCTGTGTTACAGAAGGCTTAAGCAGCATGTCTGGCTTCTGCCAGTAGTACCACATCTATTACGACAACCAAAAATGTCCCCACATATTGCCAAATGTCCCCCAGGAGGAAAAGGATAAAATAGCCTCGAGTTGAAAGCCACTTGTCTAGAATCATTTGTTCAAAAGCAGAGTATTTTCCTTACTCCTATTTACCTGGATGCTGTTCAAATTCTTCCCTTAAAAATTATGTTAACTGGATGCTGAAGAGGTTTCAATTATTAGTTTGAAAGTTCAGTAGTCTGTGAGGGAATGGGAGGAATTGGCCTAACTGGACAATTGCAACTGGGAAATTTCATCTCCAAGCACTCTGCTGGAGCCAAATTTGTTATGTGATAAGGGCTGGGTTGTGCTCTGTTCTGATCAGGACAGACACTCTACAATTTTTGGTTCATTCCCTCAAAGGGAAGGGAGCTGGTTACTCTGATAAGATATCCAGTTAAAATAAAGCATCGTAGTTGGCAGTTTGGTGGTTCAGCAATTTTTTTCTCTCCACAATGGTGTTTGTTTAGTACTGTGGGTCCTCAGCTGCAAAGCTGGCTCCTAGGATATGGTTTCCCATCTCTCCAGCCAACTGTTCCCTCAGCCCACACCTATGCCCACGAGAAGGTGGAGCAAAGGGGTAAGAAAGTAACCTGTTTCCACCCTCCACTTTCAGACAGCATGGCTTCATGCTGGTCTCCAGTCTCTCTCTCCAAGTTGTGGGGCTTCTCTGGGCTTCCACTACTGTTTTTTCTCAACACTGGGAGTTACATACCCTAGTATCATCCTTTATTTAATAACTTGATCTTAAACTGGCAGACAGCCCTTGGAATTCATACTTTAAAACTGGGACTATTCCCAAATTTCAGTTGATAAAACTTTCTCTTCTATTTTTGTTTCTTTTGGTTCTTTCACCACGTTTCAGGAAAGGGTATTTTGCTACACTGCTGTTAAGTCACCACTTTTCCTTTTAGTCCCCAGGGTAGTATGTCTTCCTACTTCATAAAGGTAAAGTGGCATAGCAGGGCAATGGCTCAACTCATAAAACCCTGTTTTATGTTTCACTTTGATCAGTGAGAGCAGTAGTAAAAGTCTCCCCCACCAAATATATAGTAGAAAGCTCTGGGACAGAGCTCAAGAGAGCAAAATTCCATTTTTGAGAAAATGCAAGTTATATGGCTCTAGGTGGTTTTCTCAACCCTGTGCACTTAATTTTATACTCATTAAAATAGAAAAATATGCTCTGTTCTACTTTTGCACAATTCTGGCAAGAGATAATGAAATGAACCCTCTCTGTTATCACACAAGAAACTACTCATTACTACCTAACAAAAAGAGGGAGCTCACCCTGTTGCCCCAGGTAGACTGCAATGGTGTCATCAGAGCGCGCAGCAACCTTCAATGCCTGGGCTCTAGCAAGAATGCTTAATTACTAAATGAAACACCCACCCCCCACCCCCGGCCATGGGGAAGCGCATGGCCAGGAATACTGTGTGGGAGCACAACCGAGGCACTTGTTCTTTCTTGACTCTGGTACAGAGAAATGGCTGTAACTGGTACACAATACATACAGCTGTCAAATCATACAGTGTATCTATTTTCTCTTCCCCAATAATCCTGCATAGTGCATCACTGTTAGTACATCTCCTGTTGTTTATACTACTACCTGCAACGGGGTAATTCATAAGGTAAAGGCATTTACTTCTTTCTTTTCTACAGTTACAGAGACTGAGAAATCCAGGAGCTTATCTGGAACTTCTTGGTGGGGACTCTCTGCAGAGTCCCGAGGCTATGCAGCATGTTAGACTAGGTCTCTTTTCCTCTTCTTATAAAGCCACCAGTCCCACTTCCTTGATAACACATTAATCCATTCATTGGGTACAGTCATTGTCACCCAATCACTTCTTAAAGGTCCCACACCTCTCAATACTGCTACACTAGGAATTAAGTGTCCACCTAAGTTTCAGAAGGCACAAACATTCAAACCATAGCACTCAGTGTCCTGATGTAATTTTAGTGGACTTAAAGCTGAGTAGAATAAGACTATGTAGCTAATTAGATTCTACTTCAGTATCAGTTAATAACTGACAGCCAGCAAGATTTGACAGTCACAAATCCCCAGCAGTGGGCAGTAGACTAGGCCCTACCCTGGATCTGGTGTGCAGATGAATTTTTTTTTTTT
>NW_003852463.1:2022101-2023642 GCF_000181295.1 Otolemur garnettii
TTAATAGAGACAGAAAGTCTCACTCTATCGCCCTAGGGAGAGTGCCATGGTATCACAGAGCTCACAGCAACCTCCAACTCCTGGGCTTAGGAGATTCTCTTGCCTCAGCCTCCCGAGTAGCTGGGACTATAGGTGCCTGCCACAACACCTGGCTATTTTTTTTGTTACAGTTTGGCCAGGGCCAGCGCCCTACCCACTGAGTCACAGGCGCTGCCCCTGGTTGAAGTTCTTGTCCCTAAGTGTTGGTATCCTACCCAGGATTTCAGGGGTGTCCAACTTTTTTTCTTTGCTGCTGCACATCGGAAGATTATGAGCTGTCTGAGCCACACATTAAATACAAAAACACTAAGAAAATCTGAAAGTGCCGTGCACTGGCCAGGTATAGTGGCTCACACCTATAATCCTAGTACTCTGGGAGGCCGAGGCAAGTGGATTGCCTGAGCTCAGAGCAAGACATCTCTAAAAATAGCTGGGCATTGTGGTGGGCACCTGTAGTCCCAGCTACTTGAGAGGCTAAGGCAAGAGAATTGCTTAAGTCCAAGAGTTCGAGGTTTTGTGAGTAGTGATGCCATAACACTCTACCGAGGGCGACAAAATGAGACTCCATCTCAAAAAAAAAAAGTACTGTGCATACTTTTTACAATATTCAACACCACAGATAAGCAAAACTGACCTCAAATAATCTGCATGCGACCTATGGGCGGTAGGCTGGTGCCTGAGCTGGTGAAAATCTCAACTCCCATCAGTTTGCCAAAGAACCTCCAATTCACAGATTCAACCAGATGGACCCCAGATCCTACAGATGTCTCAAACGCTGTATGTCCAGACCTGTTCCTCTCCTGGTTTCTCTCATCCTGGTGGGTGGCAGCACCAACCCTCCAGTCACCCAACCAGGAAGTCAGGAGTTGCTCATGACTGTTCCTTCTCCCTTACTCCTACATCTAACTGGTCACTGAAGCAAGTGATTCTCTTTTTTATTCTTTTTCTTATCCACCCTCCTCTCTTCCTTCCTACTCAAGATCACTCTCTTAGGGTAGCCACTCATTTTTCTTGCCTGAACTACACCTGAGCCTGCAAACTGGTTTCTCTGGCTTTGGTATCATCCCTTCTTCCCCTGAAACTCTCCTCTCCAGCCACTCCCAATCTTTCATCTTAACACACCAGTCACACCAGAATCACCAGAATTCCCCTCCAGTCTCTCAGCTTCACATGGTTTCTCATGTCCTTTTCAACTGAATAATCTTTATGTCTGTCTGAATGGCACTCACTCTCCCTATTAAACTTCTATTTATCCTTTAAACTCAACCAGATGTCACCTCCTCCATAAAGTTCTGATATCCTCCTATTGGGGGTCAGATTCCTCATCTTTATAAACTAATACACTGATACTCCACTGTTTCCAAAAATATTTAAAAGATAGGAAGGTCCTCTTCATCTCAAACTAAATGTAAGGTGAGGTGTGATTGCTCCTAAAAATAGAAACTTGGCTCGGCGCCTGCGGCTCAAGTGACTAAGGTGCCAGCCACATACACCTAAGGTGG
>NW_003852463.1:2023813-2034686 GCF_000181295.1 Otolemur garnettii
AAAAAAAAAAAAATTAGAAACTTCAGGAAACAGACTTTACATGATTATAAACAGAGATAACTTTGTGTTCCCCCCCATTCCAGACTATGGTCTCTACAGTTACCTGGTGGACACTGCTATCAGCCACATTCACTGGCACCCCACACTTCCACTGTGCTGTAGGCAAAGAAGATGTTTTCTTTGTGGCCATTTCTTTAGGACAAGATAATCAACTGGTTAAAAATGCAGCATTTTCCATGAAGGCACCCTCATCTCCTGCTTTTGCTGTGATTTAGTCTCTGCAGCTTCCTGATGGCTACTCCCCAGAGACATCAGGACAACACTTAAAAAATCCAGACAGCTTTCTCATCTACAAAATGATGGCTGGATCTCAAAGGATGCTTTTCCCACTAAAAAGTCATTTGAATTCTTTCTCTGTCCTGAACTGGCTCCTCTTGGGAATTTCCCCATTACTGAAAAATAGACAAAACACACAAGGGCCCTAGCAAAGAGCCTCTGCAGCTCACTGTCGTGTCTCTGATGACAGTGTCACAGGATAGCTAGGTGGATCTCCAAAGTGTGCTTCAAAATATATGGAGGATATCCACACTCACACATTCCCCTGCAGTAATACAGAAAGTCAACTTGTGTTAAAGTTTCTCAAAACTTTAAATATCATGCTATTATACTTTTTACAAAAAAGCATTCCCTCTCATATCTTCTATATGTAACTGTCTTAAAGTTTCAAGAGGTGCCTTTACTTCCAGTATTTTAAGATTCTGAGAAAAAATCCATACGAATCCCTTCCAGCCCTTCAGAAACTCATAATTTAATTAACATAAAGGTAAAACAATGCTCTTGGTGTTTGGGTTTTAGTTACCTGGCGATGCCTACATTAGCCAAAATTGCTGATTTGGCAAAAAATTACCAAATAACTTGAATAGGTTTTTTTTTTTTTTTTTTGCTGTAACAACATTTTGCTAGGTTCGAAGGCTCAGGGAATCCTAGCACTCTGGGAAAACGAGGCAGAATTGCCTGAGCTCACGAGTTTGACACCAGCCTGATCAAGGAGACCTCATCTCTAAAAACAGCAGGGCATTGTGGTGGGGGCCTATACTCTCAGCTACCAGGGAGGCTGAGACAAGTCAACTGCTTGAAGCCCAGGAGTTTGAGGTTGCTGTGAGCTATGATGCCATGGCATTCTACCCAGGGCGACAAAGTAAGACTCTGCTCCTCCTCCCCCCAAAAAGAATGTACTGTGTTTTTATAAAGTTATTCCCATAGTTTATTACCAACTGAGTCTCCAAATTTTACTGTCACTTCTATGAACAATTCTTTATATTATTCTGCAACTCTCTTGGCCATCACTAGTAAGGAACGAGGGATTGTCCCATCTAATAATAATCCCACAGTGGCGGCACCCGTAGGTCAGTGGGTAGGGCGCCAGCCACATACACCTACGCTGGTGGGTTCGAACCTAGCCCAGGCAAGCTAAACAACAACCGAAACAAACAAAACAATAACCCCACAGAGAGCACCTTTATTTTCCAAGCCTTGTTCTGAGGCCAGATTCAGAGATTCAAATTCTGCTTATGCCAGCTAAGGAAGCACCTGTCCAGACAATTCTGGAAAACAAGATGGCTTTTTCTAATGCAAACCTCAGGCCCTTCAGAAACTGTTTCAGAGAAAATCCCTTCTTTTTGACTCTTCATTCTACTACCCTTGTTTTAGTAGGACTTGTCTCCCAACTAACCCATTTCAATCACAGTATGGCACGCTGGTTAAGAGTCCAGCTGCCTAGATCTAAATCTCACTCTCACCGTTGGTATGGCCTTGGTAAACTAATCTAACTTTTGTTTCCTCATCATTGAAATGCAGCCACTGATAGTGCTCACCTTGTGTAGCTATTAAGAGTGATTAAATGAGGTGGTGACTATAAAGTACTTGGCACAAAGCCCTGAACAGAACAAGTGTTTCATAAATGCTATCATCATTGTCGTTCTCAACACCTTCCTAACTAGTCTCCTTCCGCAAGGTTATCTATCACCCTCTGTCATCCTTCTATGCTACTTAAAAAATAGCTCGATTGTAAAATACATATTTCACCGTATAAAACTCAGAAAACATGAGGGAAAAGTCACCCATAGTCTGACTAAAGAGACTGTTGATACATTTCCTTCTAGTCTTTTTTCTAAAGTTTTTAAACCTGAGATGACCATTTATGTACTATTTGTTTCTGTAGCTTTCATCTAAGCATTTTTCTATAATTTAACATCTAACCATACAAGGTAGGTTTGGTTCCAACTCTTGAAATAAGATACGAATATTTATTTATTTGGAGACAGGGTCTCACCCTGTTGCCTGGGCTAAAGTGTGATCAGAGTTTACTACAGCTTCAAACAACCCTGCCTTCCAAGTAGCTGGGACTACAGAATGTACCACCACGCCCAGTTTTGGTTTTGTTGGTAGAGACAGCATCTCACTATGTTGCCCAGGTTGGTCTTGAACTATTGGCTTCAAGCGATTCTTCCACCTTGGCCTCCCAAAGGGTTAAGGTTTATAGGTGTGAGCCACCACACCTGCCCTAAATACTTTATTTAGATTAATTACAAATAAAATACAAACTGGAGCAATGGATGATTAGCAGCAATGGGAACTTCTGCTCCCCTCATCTCCTGTCTGCTATCCACTATCCCTGCCCCTCCCAGTCTGCTGACACTGCCATTTCTATGTTTCTCTGATGCTCAGTCTACTGCCTGCAATTTGCTCACTGGCTTCAAGCTGAGAAGTCCAAGGTAGCTTCATGCCCACCCTGCAGCACCAGTCCTCCATCCTGCAAGCTTGCTCCTTGCTGCTATGCTTATGCGCTCCTTGGAGCAGCTGCCTTCCTGCCTCTCTCCATCTGTGTTTGCTACAAGTTCTCAAAATGCAGCTCTGAGCAAGGGTTTCCTAAATAAAACATTACCCCCCACAATAACAATCTAAATTGGGGTTACTGGAGGTCATGCTTACAATTTAGCCACGTCCACATGGCAGCACAGGCCTTAGAGGTGTAGGCAGTCAGCAGATACTTGTTGCAAGGGTGACTGTTTCCTTATCTGTCTCCTTACTTAATCCACAAAGTCCTTCAAGGATGAACCTCTTCTCTTAATTTTTATCCTTATCAGTATATATGCAGGGCTAGGTAATGAGTAAATGACTAAAGGAATAGCCAGAATTTTTTTCCTTTACAAAATGTATATTTTTACTTCTTTTTTTTCTTACCTTACTGGACTTGACAAGCATGATAACAGCTAACACTCTGAAGTCCTCACTATGTGCCCAACATGTTTCCAAGTGCTTTACAGATAAAGCACTGTTCAGGGCTTTGTGCCATAGATAGTAACTAATCCTCACAACAGCCCTGGTGAGGTAGGTACCCTGCCCTTTTCTTTTGAGACAGAATTTCACTCTGTTGCTCAGGCTAGAGCACCATGGCAGCAGTCTTGCTCACAGTAATCTCAAACTCATGGGCTCAAGTGATCCTCCTGTCTCAGCCTCCCCAAGCAGTTGGGACTATAGACACAAACCATGACATCTGGCTAATTTTTTTCTATTTTTTGTAGAGATAGGATCTTGCTCTTACTCAGGCTGGTCTGGAAATCCCAGTCTCAAACAATCCTCTTGCCTCAGGCTCCCAGAGTGCTAGGATTACAGGCTTGTGCCACTGTGCCCAGCCTAGAGGGAGGTACTATTACTATTTGTATCTCATGCATGAGGAAATAAAGACATTGACAGGTTATGAAAAGTGCCCCAGTGCTCCCAGCTAGCAAGTGATAGAGTTGGAATTAAAATAGAAACCAGTTTGATCAAACATAATATCCATAACTAAATTCAACAATTAAAATAAGGATCAACTATAACTTAAGCACTATAGGTAAGGCTATTTCCTACCCTGAAGGAGAAACACCTAACAAGGTGATGTAACAGGCATGGGACAGGCACATACAAATAGACAAAAAGCAAAAGCAGGGGGTCTGATTCTTACAATCAGAACAAGCTTTCCCCATATCTACTGGGAAATAAGGAGCCCTCAAAGGCATACCATTACCAGTCATGTCTAAGAACGAACAGGGTTACTGGGGCCATATCCTCAGAGCACATTTGTAAGTGTCCAGAAGGACCCTCTATACCGATTCACCTCCAGACAGAAGTGCAGGGGTCAATTTTTCCTCATTCCCCAAGTGACTTCTTGTCATCAAGCCCTCTGCTTTGTACCTTCATAGTCTGGGATGGCTGGAGTGGACAGACTAGTCCAGCTCCTCACCACTGACTAGGATACAAGATCCCAACAAATCACACAATTTATGTGATATTTACATATTTTAACAATTTTAGAGAAGATGACCTTTTCCTAAATCCACTTGTGTACTATAAAGTCACAAAAATCCAGTACATTAATCACCAACAATATGTTTTTCTGTCAGCATCTAAAATGCACCTATCTTTTACAGAATGCCCCATAAACAGGAGGGTGAGGGAGCTGAGCGTGGGCCCAGAGCTTACCACCACATCAGCAACCTCCTCCAAGGCATGGCACTTAACAGGCCCCGGGGCCCTGCTCTCATCCGAGAAGGTAAGGTTTAGACTTTGACTCGGCTGCTTGACGTGCCTATCATTGCTTCCACCACTACTTGCTGCTAACTGCTTCAAAATCTGTCATTCTGACCCCAGTCCAGTCTCAGCTGCTTCAAACTCAGCTCACTCAAAGGGAACTCCCCATCTCTCTTCCAAGTCTGTGTTCTCAGGGTACACCACCCACCACCAAAGCAGAGATGTCCCATCCTCTCTTCCACAGGCCCTCCCCCAAGAGACCTTCCAACTCTCCCTCTGCCACCTGCACTTCCAGGCCAGATCCTTGTCATTTCTTGCCTGGCGCACCACAAGACTTTTCTTACTGTTCCCACACCAATCTATCCTCTCTAGCATAGGCAGAAGAATCTTTCAAAAGCACAAGATGAAAGGGCATCATTTGCTTTAAAACCCTTATGAGTTCACTATCACAACGGTGGGGTCAAGTCAAACTCTTGACCTTGGCTCCTGGGCATCTGGCCCCTTCCTACACCACCCACCCACCCAATGACAAGCCACCTTTTGTTCATCCCCAAACATCTCCTTTTGCTCTTGCCAGATCAAGACCTGTCCAAATAAGTTCTACCCTCCCCCAGCCACAAAGCTGTTGCCTGAGCTACTCCCTCTTCCTAGAATGTGTCCTTTCTACCTGATGGTCCTGCAGGGCTTAGCCCAAGTACGAGCTCCTATGGTAAGTCCCCCATGATTCCTTCAACTAAATCTGTATGATAAAGCACCTGTGTCCACCTCCATTAACGTGGCATACACCGCACAGCATCACATCATTTCAGTGTCTTTTCCACCAGCCTATAAGCTTGTTTCTGTGTTCCCAGGACCCAGTGTTACCTGGCACACAGTACATAATTGCAAAATGAAAAAGCCTAGAAATCTAAGCCCACCAGGCCACAGCCCTTTGCCTTCCCTGACACCCAGGCGGACTTACCGACGCAATCGCAGGTGGGGAACTCGGCCTGGGCTCTCTTGGCAGGTGTGTCCAGCAGATTCTTGGTGGGTGTGTCCAGGTACTTAAGAGGTGATTCCAAAAAGCCACTGAGAGTGGGTGTGAGTGGGTTCTCAGCCTTGGTGGGTGTGGCCTCCTGGCCCCCCTCCTCTGAGTGGAAGCAGGTAGTTGAGAGCACAGTCACAGCCCCTGAAGATTCAATCTTGATTTGCTTGGGGGACCGGGTAGCGAACGGGCTCTCCTGGGCTGGGAGGCATGTTGGCTGGTTCTCAGGGTCCTGAATGGGTACAGAGGGGGGGCCGGGAAGCCCAAAGCTATCCCCAAATTCAGCCTCGAACTGCCGGATGAGCTCTTCCAGCTTATCATCAGCAGGGGGGAGAGGACCGGTGGAGCCTGGCTGCAGGGTTGCCATGGGGCTGGGGGACCTCATTTCCTGAGTAGGGGGCAGCAGGCTGTCCCTGGAGGGACTAGGTGCAAATAGCGCAAGAGAAGGTTCTGGGGGTTCGGGGACAGCAGAGCCCTGTGAGGCAGGGAGCAGGGCAGGTTGGGGAGCCTGCACTCCCTCAGAGGCTGTGGGCCTTATCCCTTCCAGAATGATCTGCCGGAGAGGCAGGAAGAGGGGCTGTGCTTCCCGCAGCCTAGACTTCTTGATCTGAATAGACTTTCGGACACTGGGCTTCATCCCAGGAGCACCTTTCTCTGTTCCCACAGGCCCCCCAGCTGGTGCCAGGGGCTTTTTCTTCTTCTCCTTGGGTGGTCTATCTGGAGGCCTTGGGGCAGTTGAGGTTGGTGGGGCCCACCATCCAGGAGCAGGAGGCTCTGAGGCAGAGGGGAAGGAGGCATCATTGGCCTGCTCTAGGAAGAGATTGCGCTTGTGGTGGAGGTGCTGCTGCAGAGCCGTCTGGGCCTTCTGGTGGGTGTCTGGCTCCGAGGACTCTCTCTGGGGGGCTGGGGTTGGGGCTGGGGAGGAAGAGGGCACCTCAACCTTGATCTTGGGTTTGGTAGGCAGGGCCTCGGGCCGCTTGAATACTGACTGGATGTAATCACTGGCACTGCCCAATAACTGCTCTAGTTCAGCCATGGGGTCTGGGCTTGGGCGGGGTGTGGGCCAGGAGTTCCGGGGAGTTGCTGGTGGGGTATCAGTGCCCCAGGCTTCAGGAAACTCAGTCCTAGGGGTTGCAGGAGGGAAGGCAGGGCTATCAGGAGCAAAAGATGGGTGCTCTTCACGGGGAGCCACAGGCCATGAGGATGCTGGGAGGTAAGACTGGGGAGACCTAAAAGGTGTGGGAGGGGACAAGGCCTCAGGAAGGGAACAAGAAGCCTGGGGGGTGGAATGAGAAGGCTGGGGGAGGGCAGAAGAGAGCTGCGTGAGGGCCTCGATGGCGATGGCTGTCTGCAGGCTGATGTTTTTCTCCTTGGCGATGCTCAGGGCACTCTGGGACAAAGGCAGGCCCTCCAGGGGAGGCATCTGGGGAACCTCAGAGCTGGGGAGTGACCTCGTACTTGGTGCTGGGAGGCCAGCCTCACCAGAAGGCAGAGGCCCTGGGAGTTTGGGCCGCGCCTCCCCTCCTTCCATGACCACAGACTTGATCTTCCCCTCCAGCCACTCGAGGTAGTCAGGGCATTCTGGGCCATCACAGTTGCAGTTGGGTGGTTTCATGCCATGCCGTGCAAGGACCAGGGCCGTCTGTAGTGTGTCAAGGTCTTCGGTGCCAGCAGAGCAGCCCTCAGTCCCTGGCTGGGGTCCCCCGCTGTTGTTCCCAGCCTCACGACTCATCTCACGGTTGAAGGTTTCATAGAGCCGGGTGCTAAGAGCCCCATAAGAGGACACAGCTTCGGCCACAGCCGAAAAGGCCACCAGATCATGGGCATCTTCCAGGCGAGCAGTGTGAGCTGGGCCTGGGGCAGCCTCCCAGTCAGGCTTCTGGTCTACCCGCCAAGGACCCCCAGCCCCCAGCAGACTGGGTCCAGCGGGCTCTCTAGCACCATTGACCGGCGCCCTTGAGGCGCTTAGCTGCTGGGAGTCCCCATGGTACACTGGCCCTGAGTCCATCTGACCTGGAACAGGTCCATCAACTGGGCTGAGCTCTGAGCCTGTCTAAAGAGAGAGAGGGGAGGGGGAAAGGAAAAAAATGAACCACACTATTTGAAAAGCATTTCCCTACTTCACACCACTCAGATGCACTCCTAAACCTGGCTTTTCTCATCAGTCCTCTCTCTGGCACTCCATGAACCTCAGCTCATCTTCCCACATCTCCACTACCTAGCAAGCCTCACCAGCAGAAATGGAAAGAAGATCCATAAGATCTCCTTAAAGAGAAGATCTTCGTGGGCAGCGCCTGTGGCTCAGTGAGTAGGACACCGGCCCCATATACCAAGAGTGGCAGGCTCGAACCTGGCCCCAGCTAAACTACAACAACCAAAAAAAAAAGAGAGAGAGAGAGAAGATCTTCATGTGGAATTCTCAGTGTTGCTCAGACCATTTTAGAGCCTCAGATCAATCACACTGATAAGGCGCTCCTGATACCAAGGACACACAATAAGGTCCTTAAACTCAAAATCACAACCAAAGTCACACTAAGACCATGTTTATATTGTTTTTTGTCAAGAGGGAAAGAAAGCTAACCAAGCTTGCATGAGATCATGTACTAGAATGTGAAGTTTGTGTGTAGGGTAGGTGAAGAGCAGCACTGGTTAACAAATGCAGCCTGGACCAGGGGTCAGCCACAGTTCTTTCTGCTCCCTGTTACTACTGTCCTCAGTTAGGCCAGACTGAGCTCAGAAAGCTCATTCCTGTGCAACCTCAGATCATTGGTAAGGAAGACACCAATGACCGGACACAGTGTGCATTGAATCCCACGCTGAGAGTCAGTCCTGCCAAAAACAACTGAGTTACTATTCAAAGAAAAATCAGGCCTCTCCTAAGCCCAAGAGCCACCATCAATCTGGTGTCCATAAGAGGGAAAGGAGCGGAGGGGAAGAAGACAAGAAGGGCCCAGCCCAGGAAGGTAAAAGCTAATATGTAAAATTGAATTTGGAGGTTCATCCCTCAAGAAAAGAATGTTCTGAGATCAGCATGAGCAATGGCAAGATCCCATCTCCACAGGAAAAAAAAATAGAAAAACTATCCAGGCATGGTGGTGCATGTCTGCAGTCCAAGTTACTTGGGAAGTGAGTAAGGAGAACTGCTGGAGTCTAGGAGTTTGAGGCTGCAGCCAGTTACAATGATACCACTACACTCTAGCCTGGGCCCCACTAGAGTAAGACCCTGTTCCAGAGAAAAGTTCTTCCTTACTGTAGAATGCCAAGAAAAAAAAAAAAAAAAGAGGGAAAGACAGATTTAGATAGTCATCAAGGTAAAAGCTTGAGGAGGTACTGGATACATGCAAGTTCTCAAAGCATCTCCTAGAAAAATCACTTGATTACAATAGTAACTTTATAGCAGAGAAACCTGGTGGACACTCTTAACCAAGTGACCAAAGTTATCACATGGCTAGCTGGGACAAACCAACATCGTGTGCCTCTTGATACGAGGCACTGGGGACTCAATACTACTTCACGAAGAACTCTTACCAAAGTGTATAACCTGAATCTATCACAAGGAAAAGTGAGATAAACCAAAATTGAAGGGCATTCTAGAACATACTTGGATTGCTCGCTTCAAAAATCTCAAAGCCAAGAAAGACAAACAATTTCTTTCAGCTTACACAGGCCCAAAAACAGAACAGCTAATGCCAGTTCATGAGTTAGGTTTAGATTGGGAGAAAACAGCAATAAAATATGTTAGTGGGACAATACATAAAATTTGAATATGGATGTGCATAAGATATTCTGATCTGGGTCATTAGACTATGTAAGAAGGTGCCCTTGCTCTTAGGACATAACACTGAAATATATATATTTTTTGAGACAGAGTCTCATTTTGTCACCCTTGGTAGAGTGCCGTAGCATCACAGCTCACAGCAACCTCCAGCTTTTGGGCTTAGGTGATTCTCTTGCCTCAGCCTCCCAAGTAGCTAGAACTACAGGCACCTGCCACAACACCCAGCTATTTTTTGTTGCCGTTTGGCCGTGGCTGGGTTCAAACCCACCACCCTTGGTATATATGCCCAGCGCCCTCCTCACTGAGCCACAAGCCGCCACCCAGTACCTCATATTTTTTGATTTTGATTTTTCTGGGGCTAGCCACGTGTGGTAGGATATTCTCTCATGATGCTGAGCAGCAGAAGCCAGCCCCTACCCCCAGGCAGCCTTGCCATCACAAAGGTAAACCACTGATACGGTACACTGCGCTGACAGTATTTCTTTGGCTATTGTGCTGTTTTGAAATGCCCATTTTCAACATACGATATTTGCAATTTATGACTGGTTTCTTGGGATGCAACCTCACTAAACTGAGGAACACCTGTATTTCCAAGTTCTAAAATATTGTCAAAATTAAAAGCTAAAAAAAAATTAGTGCTTAAATATAAAATGTTTTAAGCAGATGGCTACAGACATGCTAGTCCCAAGACATGGACATCACAGGCTCCAAAGTGGTATTGGGAAACTGGGATTATGGGTCAGCCCTGTGGGAGGTGAACACAGGCCCCCACCTGCAATTCCTGCCTCATCTTCTTCACTGCCCCCATTCTAGTCACAAATGACCTTCACACTTTTCTAACAGATCATGTTCTCTGATGTCACCGACTTTTGTACATGCAGTCCTCACTGCCTGGAATGCCCTTCCCAGCCCCTCAGAGGGGTCACTATGGCTTATCCTTTAAGCATCAGGTCATCACCACCTCCCATACCTTGATGGGAGAATTACATGTGGTTCCTTCCCCAATTTCCATGACATCCTTATTAGCACTTATCATATGCCACTTCTTTATCTGTTCAAGCAGATGCCTCCTCTACCAGATGGGAACTCTTGCAGGGCACAGTCCAAATATGAATGGCTTCTGTGCCTCCTGCGTATAGCTGGTGTGTAGTAATACACTCTCAGATGAATGAAAGGCCTCCCATCTCCCACTGGCCATGGATTATGCCAGCCTTTCCTTGACCTTGGTAGAAGACAACCTACCTTTCAGAAGTCTAGGAATGTGGCTGATTACTCAACACTCCCTGCCTTCTTTCTTAGAAAACTAATACTGCTGGCTCGGTGCCTGTGGCTCAAGTGGCTAAGGTGCCAGCCACATACAACTAAGGTGGCAGGTTCGAATCTAGCCTGGGCCCGCCAAACAATGACAGCTGCAACTAAAAAACAGCTGGACGTTTTGGTGGGCACCTGTGGTCCCAGCTACTTGGGAGGCAGAGGCAAGAGACTCGCTTGAGCCCAGG
>NW_003852463.1:2034833-2041251 GCF_000181295.1 Otolemur garnettii
CTGAAATAGCCAAATTTTACTTGCTTTTATATAAAAGACAGAAGGATCATGCATAACCAAGAAAAAACATGAGAGAGAAGCATGGATTTATAAAAACAGTGTCAGGAAGACTAATGCTACATGAGCTAAGGCTTCCCCAAAATGGTCAAGACAACTAAAGGGGATTTTTAAAGTTATTTTTGGTGTATGAATAAGAACAAGGAAGGAATAGGCTGGCTCTTGTGTCTCTGAATTCCCTGGGAAGGAAAATGCTTTTGGGGCCAAAAAGAGAAGAAAGGGAAAAGGAGACACAGATAGGAGGTATGTGAAGTGAACGCTGGTGGAAGGATTTTAAGAAACTCTAAATTCCAGTTTCCCACCCAAGGAATTCCCACTGCCATGTTTCTCAACACCTTCCAGTGATCCTGGAGGAAACTTGCCAATGGGAAAAGGTGCCAACAAGAAAGAGAAGGGCAATTATCCTTCCTAATCTTGAGTCCACTGAATTTGAGGACAGCTCCAGGTACAATTCCTGAATAGGTTAACTAAAGGAACCACAGGGGCCTGGTTCCACAGAAGGCCATCAACCTATCAGCATCCAACCAATCTCACTGTGTCATGTGCTCACTGGACCAGCCTGTGGGGAGATACTATGGCTGACAGGTCACAAAGCCAAGGGCTTTGAGCCAAATCTGCTACAGATCTGTTTTAGTTGGTCTATGTGGTGTTCTTGTTTTTGTATGTTTTGCCAACATTCAAAAATTGAATTCCACATGAAACCCAGATTTTCTTGAAGGTGCACACTTCTGCCTGCCAAATTTGTAACTTAAGCAGTGGCTGCCACAGAACATAGCTGCTCCAGGCTCATCCTCAACTTCACCACTCCACCCTGCCTTGTTGAAACTAAGGCCAGAGTCAGGGATTACTTATTAATTGCCTGAATTAATTATCACTTCATTCACTTGTGTTACCTGCCAAGACCCTGTAGGCTTTTGAGTTTGCAACTTGGGCTGTAGATGTTCAGGTTTCACAAGGTCTGCCATGGCCCCTTTGAGGCCAGTGACAGTGAAGTACAGGCTGGAAGGGCTGGCTCAGTATGGCTGAATGACCATGCTTAAAGGGTACAAGTGGTATCAACAGCGGAAGGATCTGTAGTGGTCTGGCACAGAACTGTCCTATTCAACACATTTATCAATAATGATGGAGAAGGCACACTTATTAAATAGGCAGATGTTGAAAATAGGAGGGATAATGTTGAGTGACAGGACCAAATGTCAAAAGGTCAACAGCTGGAGAGGAAAAAAATCTAATGTGGTAAATAGGGTCATAAGTCCATGTTACTTAGCCTCCAAGTCACACCTATGCAAATTACAGGAGCAGCAGCAGCACATAACAGCAGCGGATACATATAAAAATGTCCTGGCAGTCAGGAGGGTAAAACACCAAGAGCTAAATGATGGCATACTCAATATGATGTGAAGTGACAGCTTCTTTTTTTTTTTTAAAGTTTTTTTTTTTTGGACACCAAGCCTCAAGCTGTCACCCTGGGTAGAGTGCTGTGGCATCATAGCTCACAGCAACCTCCAACTCCTGGGCTCAAGCGAGTCTCCTGCCTCTGCCTCCCAAGTAGCTGGGACTAGGGGCACCTGCCACAATGCCCAGCTATTTTTTGGTTGCAGCCATCACTGTTGCTTGGCGGGCCTGGGCTGGATTCGAACCTGCCAGCTCAGGTGTATGTGGCTGGCGCCTTAGCCACTTGAGCCACAGGTACCTAGCCGAAGTGACAGCTTCAAGAGGTCTTACAACCGACAGGTTTTTCTAACTTTTCTACTACAATGCACGCTAATAAATACATTTTATACTGTGCTCCATTATGTACTTATATATGACAAGCTTTGCAAAATAACGCTTCCTTAAGCATTAAGGAAGGGAAGATATGTTGTATTAACATATCTTTCTTTTTCCCTTTCTTTTAAATACAGATTACAACCTTCTAAGATGATCCTGTAGTCCGCTGACAGGTCCTGACCTGTGGTGTGATACATGCAGCTATGACCTGACCTGAACAGGCCCCGTAGCACAGTCAGAATCTGCCCCATACAGTCTCTACGTGGACACAGGCTTTCCTTTGGGCCACACCTCTGGAGGCACACAGGAGATACAGGAGGACAGTTTAAAACTCTAAGAGGGAAAAGGTCCCTTTTGGTTTTAAAGAAGATAAAACTCAACGTCTTTAAACATCTGAAGAAAAAAGAATTAGAGTTGTTTTGAGTGGCTTTATGGGGCAGAATTAG
Source organism: Otolemur garnettii (assembly GCF_000181295.1). Lineage (NCBI taxonomy): Eukaryota > Metazoa > Chordata > Mammalia > Primates > Galagidae > Otolemur > Otolemur garnettii. Next base: position 2,037,107 of record NW_003852463.1, read on the forward strand.
AAAATGTGTAAAGCTGCAGAGAGAACTCAGGTTCCATTTAGCAAAGAGTTTTCTTAATACTTAAAGATCCTAAAAAATGCACTGAACCCAGTTTCCCAAACAACCAGAGCCAACAAGTTCTTATCAATTGGGATGCTAAAAAGGAAGCCAAGACATTATTTGGCAATTTTTGACAAGGAGACAGGACAAAGCTGGAGAAGGCTGACGGCCAGTTTAGGCCCTTTCAAAGTCACTGCTCAGACATGCCCCAACTCTAAAACCTTTTTCCCTATAATTTTCATTCCCCTCTAGGTACCAACAAACACCACTGTGATGATGCTCTCACAGTCTGCTTCTGTCTGGACTTCTCAACTATCCTCCAGCTAGCTCCAACCCCTGGACACTACTACAAAAGCCCACTGAGAGTACTTGCCTAAAACAGAACTCTCCCTCCCCACTTGCATTAGCTTCTCTTTCAACTTGCCTGTTTTTGCACTTATTAACATTCCCAACTCAACATTCCCCAAGTTCTTCCAATATGCCCAGCCATCAATTCTATCGCCTCCTTTTCCATTCCTGCCCTCCCAATCAGGGTCTTTCTGTGTTATGTACCCTTTTAAAGTGTCCTACCCAACAATGGCTCCTTTAAGCAACTCTATGCCCGGTCCACACACACACTCTTTTCTCCACCCTATAATCTCTATGGTTGAGCATATCTTAGGCTCCCTTGAGACTCCCAGCTACCAACTTCATAACTCGTCCTCACAGCCACCTTGGCTTCAACTCTCCCATCTTAAGCATGCCATCTGTATGCATCAAATGTTTAAACTGTGTTTTCCAAAGATCACCACTCTAATCCCTCCATATTACATACTCTTCTCACTGTGCACAGTACTTCTCCCACAGGAAGGTGGGTTCCACATTCCCTCCCCTTCCATCTGGATAGGCTTGTGACAGTGGTGGAAGTGACACTTTCAAAGGCAAAACAGCTTCGGCCTGGTTCTCTTTTGCAGCTCAGCCACTATGCTGTGAGGAAGCCCAGGGAACCTTAGGAGTGGCTGAGCTGAGGTCCTAGCTAATAGCTGCCATTGATTGCCAAATACGTGGGTGAAGGAGTCCTTTGAGGATCTATCAGTTACACCTCTAGCTTTTAAATCTTCTCAGCTGAGACCGTAAACATGATGGAACAGAGACAAGCTACCCATACTGCATCATTTCTGAGGTCCTGATTCATGGACTCCATGAGCATAATTGATTTTTTTTTTTTGAGACAGAGTTTCACTTTGTTGCCCTCAGTAGAGTGCTGTGACATCATAGCTCACAGCAACCTCAAACTCTTGGGTTCAAGTGATTCTCTTGCCTCAGTCGCCCAAGTGGCTGAGACTACAGACGAGTGCCACAACACCTAGCTTTTTTTTTTTTAAGAGACAGGGTGTCGTTCTGGCTCAGGCTGGTCTCGAACCCATGAACTCAGGCAATCCACCTGCCTCGGCCTCCCAGAGTGCTAGAATTACAGGTGTGAGCCACCACACCCAGCTATAATAAATGATTTTTAAATGCCTCTAAGTTTTGGAGTAGTTTGTTACCCAACAACAGACCAGCCTGTATATTTCAACAAAGTATATACTGGTACCTGGGCAGCTGGTCATAGGAGTATCCAGAAAGGTTTCATCATAACGAACCTTTGGAATGGGGCTGGAAAGATGAGCAATATTTTGGAAGATGGAGAAGGAGGAGGAATTCTAGATGAAAGGAATGGCATGTGCAAAGGCCTGGCAGGTAAGCTGTTGAGTGTATCTTGATCATAAAGGGAAAAGACAGGTGTGTGGATTACAGCCTAAATACTGTTGTTTGTTAAGAACAGATTTACATTTGAGGAAGGGTATTCAGGTATCCCGGCAGAGGATGGAATGCAGGGTTCACGGCTGGTGGCTCAAAGTCCAGTTAGGAGACAAATGTAACTGCCCAGAGCAGTGACAATAGGGCCTGAACTAAAGGCACCAGCAGAGAAAAGGGGTTGAAATGTGGTTACAAAGGTAAACAATTAAATGTGAGAGGTGGGACAGGGAACAGCCCCCCTTCTGAAAAGTCCTCCTTGACCAGTCTCGCCCACCACAGGGCCCACCGGGGTCTATCATCACCATGCACAGCCAAATTCTATGAGGGATCTTTTCATAAGAGTGTATGGCCAACTACACTATAAGCTCCTAGGGGACAAGACTTCCATCACACCTTTAGAACCTGGTAGAGTTCCCAGGATGTGTTCAAAAAGTCTGCTGCCCCTTCCTCCCAAGGGAGCTGGCTAGTACGAGCTTCATCACCCCTATACTTTGAAAGGATGACCCACAGAAGATCTAGGCAAACTTAGTCATCTCTCTGCTATTATGATGCCCATCCATGCGTGGCAGAGGTCTGCCTTTGCCACAAAGGACTTGGGAACCTGGCAATGGGTCTCAGAACAGCCCACCATCATCCCCAGCACCCTCCACAGAGAAGCCCCCCTCAAAAATTCAGAGGCTGCCTTTTCTTACCCAACCCATCAGGTCTCTTTCTTGCCTCACAGAATCACTGAGAGGGCTCTAGACTAGAGCCAGTATTCCCCCAAGTTTGGAGTATACTTTTATCATCTTGGGGCAGCCAGCATTTGATACGGAAATACTGTGGAGCTGACTGGCAAACATTACTCAGGCAGAGAACCGTCCTTCTTAGATCCAAGTAGAGATCTAACTCTTTACCCTACTCTATGAAGAATTGACATGTACATATACAGCAATACCACCCCTAGTCACAAGTCTCACCTGCAAAAGGCCCCAGGTCTTCCTCCAGGGGTCCAGGAACCTCTGCTGGAATGTGACCCTGATCCCTACCTGGTCAGATTTCCCAACATCCCACCTGCCTGCTCCTCTACAGGCAAGTCCCTTCTCAGGTTCCCAAGTACCCATAGCTGATCCCCCAGACATCTACAGGTACAAAACGGTAGCCTGCCCTTCTCACCCAAGGGACTGGAAAAGCACAGAATTCCATCCCCCAAATTTCATTTGGTCAACAACACAGGGAAAGGCACAGAAAGGACACTAGGTTTGCCTGATCCTTCCTGACTCTCAACACACCAAAACCAGATCAGCAATTCTCTATTAAAAGGATCTATAAGGAAGGAGAGAAGACAAAGAATTTTATCTTGAAAGAATACAGTCCTTACTTGACCATACCTTCCTACGGACTCTAAGAAAGAGGAAGTGAGAAGAGGAACAGAATCCAGAGGGCTGTTCTGCTGACCGTCAGCAATTTGCACCATGTTAGAAGAAAAATGTCCAAGAAGGTACTTTCAGCCAGAATGTACTAGTCTGTATGTAGCCAACCTGCACAGAAGCCAGCAGCCCATCCTCTACAGTGCAGTCTCTGCTCCAAGAGAGAATTCTCACTAGTCTCCAAGAGAATATAGTGGCTGCTCTCCACCCAGCTGGCCAATAAATTCCAACCACACACATCACCAGCTCAGCTCCTCTATCAACAGCAGCCACTCCAGAGGTTGAACTTTCCAGCCTTACTCTTTCCCTCTGTCCTAGAGTTCAGTATCCACCCACCTCCACACAAGGCCAATTCCTTCTTCCCCTCTACCAAACAGATGATCCTACTCCCTAATAGCAAATGGGTTGTATTTATGGCAAGTTTCTGTCTAGAGTTCATCAATTATTCACCTCTTAAGAGGATTCTCCCCTCTTGAGATTGATTGATGAAACCAATCCATGACTGTAGAAAGAGACTTTTAGGGGAACCCTTGCAGAGGATGGGCATATCTGCCTGTCTTTGCAGGAATAAGTGTGTACATGTGTACACCAACTAGCCCTGTGTCTGCATCCTCACCATCCAAACACTCCCTCCCTCTCTGCAGACAGCAAATCAAGGATGGTTACATCTAACTTCTTGAGACCATCATATGTCTTGCAATCATTCTTGGATAAGGTTGCTAGCCATTCATGTGATTACTGTGGACATACTAGTAAAACATTTTAAATCTAAATTTTTTTCTACTACAAAAATGGGCAGATACAGCAGATGTTTCAGTGGCCAGAGTGATACATAAGAAAAATGGTGTATCCCCAGCCCGGGCCCGTCAAACAACAATGATGGCTGCAACCAAAAAATGGCCAGGCATTGTGGCGGGC
>NW_003852463.1:2041371-2055855 GCF_000181295.1 Otolemur garnettii
AAAAGAAAAATGGTTCTCATTCTCAGAGGTCTTCGTATCTGGCAGAAGTACTAGACTTTGAATATTCATGTCTTTTTACCTAGTAGTAATTAATGTGGCTTTGAGAAAGAAAGGAAAAGAGGAGGAGGAACCAGGAAAAGTCTCTATAAGCTCTGATGACAGGCTGAGTACCATGCCAGTCCCCGCATTCATTTATGTTATTTAATCATCACAAACTCCCCGCAGATAAGGACACTAAACACAGAGGTTAAGTAACACTCCCAAGATCACACTATCCAGAAGAGCACAGCCATTTGGCACTACTAAATACTCTTAATTTCACTTTAGGAAATATAAAAATAAGGCTCCGTGCCTGTAGCTCAATGGTTACAGCGTCAGCCACATACACGGAGGTTAGCAGGTTCAAACCCAACCCAGGCCAGCTAAACAACAACTGCAACAACAAAAAAAATAGCTGGGCATTGTGGCAGGTGCCTATAGTCCCAGCTACTCGGGAGGCTGAGGCAAGAGAATCGCTTAAGCCCAAGAGTTTGAGGTTGCTGTGAGCTGCGATGCCACAGCACTCTACCAAGGGCGACATAGTGAGACTGTCTCAAAAGAAAAGAAAAGAAAAGAAAAGAAAAGAAAAGAAAAACTGAGGCAAGAGGATCACTGGAGCCCAAAAGTTGGAGGTTGCTGTTAGATGTGCGCCTCTGAACCATGCAAGATGCCCCCACACACACACTGGCAGGCTGAGCACAGCTGCAGGCACTCTGCAGTCTCCCCCTCGGCCTCTTGATCTGTGGCCAAGGAGCAGGATCCAACTCTTCTGACGGAAGCCCCTGCCTCAAGCAGCCGGTGGCAGTCCGGCCAGAGGCCAGCAGGGAGGAAATCAAGCCCGACCACATCTGAGGCCTGGCAAAAAAGCAGCAGCAGCTGCTCTGAAACAGCCAGCACAGAAGAACCAGGTCATGACGCGGAGGCAGCTCCTCAGCCAGATCCAGCAAGAGCCCCAATTCCCCCAACATACACACACACACACACACACACACACACACACTCTCTCTCTCTCTCTCTCACTCCTCTGGCAGCTACCGGGGCCATTGCCCAAGCCCTGCTGTGCACATTCCTGGGCCAGGAAAGCCCCCATCAGTTCCCAGAGAGGTAGGGTACTCCACAGCTCCACCCTTGGGTGCTCATACCCACTTCTTACCACCCACCTCCCACTCTGCAAGTCTAAAAGGAAATGAGAAAGCAAATATTGCTAACACCACAGTCCCCTTACAGAGAGTTAGTCCTTGGCTGATGGCCCCATGCACTTTCACTAAAGGGGCCCCCAATCCCTCAAAACCCACTGACAATTCAGGTGTGTCGAAGGGACCGGGGCTGGAGGAGGAGGAAGAAAAGGACAGCAACTAACAGCGTGCATGCTGTGTGAACTCTAAGCAAGCACTTTTATGTTTTCTGGTTTGTTTGTTTGTTTTAAGATGGGGAAAATAAATACTATTTGAAGCAGGGGAAACAGTATTCAAAAGATTGCCTACTTTAACAATTCCAATTCCATTAACAGTACATGCAAATGCACACACACAAAACGCCTACGGGAAATGTGCAGAAATGAGGGTCTCACTCTGTTGTTCCACTATAGTATAATAAATTTATTTCCTTATTTAGAAAAAGGGTCTCACTCTGTTGCCCAGGTTAGAGTCCAGTGGTATTACCATAGCTTACTTCAACCTCAAACTCCTGGGCTGAAGTGTTCCTACTGCCTCAGCCTCCCAAGTAGCTTAGACTACAGGCATCTGCTACTCCTAGCTAATTTTTCTATTTCTAGTAGAGACAGGTCTGGCTTTTGCTCAGGCTGATCTTGAACTCCCCACTTCAAGCAATCCTCCCAAAGTGTTAGGATCAAGGTGTGGGCTACCACCACCCCGCCCCACCACTTTTATGTTTAAGTGTAGCCCCCCTTCTGGCTGGTTTGGGGGCTCATGCCTTAAAATCCTAGCATTCTGGGAGGCTGAGGTAGGTGGATTGCTTGACCTCAGGAGTTTGAGACTGGCCTGAGCAAGACTGAGACCACCAGCTCAGCTAAAAATAGAAAAACTAGCCAGGCCTTATGGGGTGGCTATAGGCGCAGTCACTCAGGAGGCTGAAGCAAAGAGGATCACCTGAGCCCAAAAGTTTGAGGTTGCTATGAGCTGTGATCACATCAAGGCACTTTACCTAAGTCAACAGCATGAGACTCTTTTTCAAACAAACAATAAATGTAACCTTTTAACAATTCTAGATCCATTTTAGTGGATGAGCAAATGAGGCACAGAGAGGATAAAAATCTGCCCCAAGGCTCAAAATTGGGGAGTGGCAACCTCTAATCCAACCACAGAGTCAACGTTAAATGCCCACAGCCTCCCAGGCTGCAGTACTTGCATGGTTCTTTTAAAGAGTAAGGTCCCACATGTGTAACAGGCCTCAATAATTAGTCATAGATTTTAGCCTCTCACTAGAACCTCACTCATGAGAGTTTGTCCCAACTTATTGTCTCTCAAGGACTCAAGAAGATTTAATTTTTTCACTCGGAAAAAAACAAAATCTTAAAGTAACCATCAAAAAACCTAAAGGAAAATTTCTGGCAGAGGGGCATCTACTTAGCCCTAAGACTCATTTACACAGTAAGCTAGGAACTGGCTGAGGTAGGGGGAGGAACTGCCATTTAGGGAAGCCTACTGCTGTCCAGAAAGCAGTAAGTCAGGGAGCACAAAGAAATTCCTTTTATCTGGCTCAGCTCCCTGTAGCTCGGCGGCTAGGGTACCAGCCACATACACCAGCACTATGGGTTCGAATCCAGCCCGGGCCTACCAAACAACAATGACAACTACAAGCAAAAAATAGCCAGGCATTATGGCAGGTGCCTGTCCCAACTACTTGGGAAGCTGAGGTAAGAGAATCACTTAAGACCAAAAATTGTGCTGTGAGTTGTGATGCCACAGTATTCTACTGAGGGTGACACAGTAAGACTCTGTCTCAAAAAAAAATCTTTTTATCCTAAACCTCAACTCCTGAAGAAAATAAAAATCACACAACATAAAGCTTCATCATCCACCAGTCACTGGTTTGTTGAACCCAACTAACTGAAAGATTTCAGTCTTGCCCTAGTTCATCTAAAAGCCCTATCTGCAATGCTGGAAAAAAGGAACAGGAACCTCGGCCCCACCTACATCCCGGAGGGTGTTCATCCCTCTAGCCTCTCTGTGGTAGACCATCCACTCTCCTGCTCACCCTCACACCTCCCCCTCCCTAGGTTTTTGTGAATCTGCTGGATCCTGGTCTTCCTCCATTCTCCTTTTCCTCCTCTGTGCCCTCAACAGAACTGTTTTCCACTCCTCCAAGCTCCCTTGAAGACCTCTCCTCCACCCAAGGCCTCACCAGTCAGCCTTCACCAATAATCCCAAAGCTTCCTTCTTTGACTGCTTTCCAGCTACCAAACATTTCCACTTGGCAACAACTTAAGCCTAACACATTTAAAACCTAATTCAGTATCTTGACCTCTTTTTTCCCAGTAATTCTTCCTCTGGACATCCCTTTTATAAAAAATCAGGTTAGAAGCCATTTTCCCAGGCACTATGGCCCAAACCTCTCATCACCATCGATGTCCTACCTCCTTCATGTTTCCATATACCAGCAAACCTGAGTCTTCTCGATTGTTCCTTTGAGGGCATTTCAGATCTGTCTTCTTTCAGTTTACTCCTGGCTTCTCTCTCACAAGGACAAACACAGGAGGAGGCTCCTTGACCAGCCACCCCATCTCCCCTGTCATTTTAGCACACCACTGCTAGGTCCACATTCAATCTACTGAGCCTATCCCCCAGCTCCCAGTTTGGGTGCCCTCTAATTCACAGTTTCAATTTTCTCTTCTAGTTCAAACAGTAAAAATAGATACAGATCTACAGATAAGCAAATGAACAAAGTGATCATAATCAAGAGCAATAAGATCCTTCCATCAAATAGTGCTGTCCCTAGAAACTCACTTACAAATTTACATCTAAAAAAAATGTCTACACATCAGTGAAAACTGAAAATTTGGGTTTTTCTTTTGAGACAGAGTCTCACTTTGTTGGCCACAGTAGAGTGCCATGGAGTCACAGCTCATAGCAACCTCAAACTCTTGGGCTTAAGCAATTGTCTTGCTTCAGCCTCCCAAGTAGCTGGGACTATAGGTACCCACTACAATGCCTGGCTATATTTTTAGAGATGAGGTCTCGCTCTGACTCAGGTTGGTCTTGAAGTTGTAAGTTCAGGCAATCCACCTGTCTTGGCCTCCCAAGTGCTGGGATTATAGACATGAGCCACTGCACCTGGCCTGAAGATGTTATAAGAGGAATGGTTTGGTAAACTAAGGTACAATGCAACAGAATATTATACACTCATCTAAAACCCTAATTATAAACACCAAAAAAAAAAAAGTTGGGGCTCGGTGCCTATGGCTCAAGTGGGTAAGGTGCCAGCCACATACACCTAAGGTGGCACGTTCAAAACCAGCCTGGGCCTGCCAAAACAACAATGACGGCTGCAACCAAAAAATAGCCAGGCGTTGTGGCAGGTGCCTGTGGTCCCAGCTACTTGAGAGGCTGAGGCAAGAGACTCACTTGAGCCCAGGAGTTGGAGGTTGCTGTGAGCTGTGATGCCACAGCACTCTACCCAGGCGGATAGCTTGAGGCTCTGTCTCAAAAAAAAAAAAAAAGTTGGATGAAAAAGGAAGTAAAAATAGCAGAATACCATATGAAAGTTATGACTGCAGCTTCCAAAACCATGCACGCAGAAGAGAAAAGGCAGTTTTCTTAAAAAGTAAAAATAGAAGTTATAGCCCTAGAGAATTATGAATGTCATCTACTGATGCTTTCAGCCCATTACAACAATCATACCTTTCACATATGCACATATGATTATGTACTCATTAATTTATCCTTCCAACAAATATATATTCAGAGTTAACTTCTGGGACTAGGGATGCCTTTGTGTAGTTACTGATAGGATATCAAAGGGCACACTATAGAAACAGGAAATACAGTGGTGGATGACCCAAGAGAATAAAGAGAGGTCATAAAAATAGAATAAGAAGGTCCTGCAGGGTGGCTCATGCCTGTAATCCTAGCACTCTGGGAGGCTGAGGTGGGTAGATTGCTTGAGCTGATAAAGAGTTCAACACCAGCCAGAGCAAAAAAAAAATGAAGCCTGTATTTACTAAAAAGAGAAAAACTGAGGCAAGGAAATCACTTGAGCTCAAGAGCTGGAGGTTGCTGTGAGTTATGACACCACAACACTCTACCCAGGGTGATGGCCTTGTCAAACAAACAAACAAACAAACAAACAGAATAAGAAAAAGAAAAGAGGGCAGCTCCTGTGGCTCACTCAGTGAGTAGGGCACCAACCCCATATACAAAGGGTGGCGGGTTCAAACCTGACCCCAGCCAAACTACAACAAAAAAATAACCAAGTGTTGTGGTGGGCACCTGTAGTCCCAGCTACTCAGGAGGCTGAGACAAGAGAATCGCCTAAGCCCAAGAGCTGGAGGCTGCTGTGAGCTATGACACCATAGCACTCTACCAAGGGCAATAAAGTGAGATTCTGTCTCTACCAAAAAAAAAAAAGAAAAGAAAAGAAAAGTAGAAGCTGCTGAGGATAGGAGAATATGAGGGTAAAGTAGAAAATAAAAAGATGGCTCGGCGCCTGTGGCTCAAGTGGCTAAGGCACCAGCCACCTACACCCAAGGTGGCAGGTTCGAATCCAGCCCAGGGCCCGCCAAACAACGACGGCTGCAACCAAAAAAATAGCTGGGCATTGTGGTGGGCGCCTGTGGTCCCAGCTACTTAGGAGGCTGAGGCAGGAGACTTGTTTGAGCCCAGGAGTTGGAGGTTGCTGTGAGCTGTGATGTCACAGCACTCTACCCAGGGGGACAGCTTGAGGCTTCAGTCTCAAAAAAAAATAAAAAGGTAAAAACAGAAAATTCCTACTGTCCAGAGGTGATGATAGTTTACGTTTGATACTTTTTTGTTTTTTAACTATGCAATAAACAATTTACAAAATTGGGATCACAGAGTATATTCAGTGGCTTTTTTTTTTTCTTTTTGCAATTTTTGGCCAGGGCTGGGTTTGAACCCGCCACCTCTGGTATATGGGGCCAGGGCTCTACTCCTTAGAGCCACAAGTGCCACCCCAGTGGCTTTTTTTTAATACACTGTTTTCTGAAGGTACTTATGCCTAGTCTTTTTTTGCTTTTCTTTGAGACAGAGAAAAATACTCTGCCACCCTGGGTAGAGTACCATGGCCTTATAGTTCATAGCAATCTCAAACCCTTGGACTCAAACGATCCTCTTATCTCAACCTCCCAAATAACTAGGACTACAAGCACCTGCAACAATGCCCGGCTAGTTTTTCTTTTTTTAGTAGAGATGGACTCCCACAGTGCTAGGATTACATATAGGCATGAGCCACCACCCCCGGCCTGAGGCTTTTTTCTTATATGCTAATTTCTTCCCTTACTATATCATAGCATTTTCCCATATTATTAATTATTCTTCAAGAATTTCATTTTTAGGGCTAGAGGTAGTGGTGCATGCCTGTAATCCTAGCACTCTGGGAGGCTGAGGCAAGTATATTGCTTGAGTGCAGGAGTTTGAGACCAACCTGAGCAAGAGAAGACCCCATATCTAGAAATAGCCAGGATAGTGTGGTGGGTGCCTGTAGTCCCAGCTACTTGGGAGGCTGAGGCAGTAGGATCACTTGAGCCCAGGAGTTTGAGGTTGCTGTGAGCTATACTGCCATGGTAATAATCTACTGACGGCAAAAAAGTGAGACACTGTCTCAAAAAAAAGAGAGAGAGAGAGAAATACAATTTCGTTTTTAACAAGTACATTGTTTTTTTCCTCTGGTGTATATACAGCATGCATACAGCCCCTGACATGGAATCTCTACGTTCTATCATGTTTTGCTACAATCCCATGGCACATTTTGCCTGTTGGGGGTAGTTTTGTTCCTTCTCCCCTCAAGTCTGTTTGGGCTTATTATTCTGAGCACAGGTAGTACAACTAACTGGGCACTAACAGAGCTGAATGGAGGGACTCTGCTCACCCTAAAGGCTGTAGATAATCTTGTTAACAACAGACAGATTTTACTATCATGAGAGTTGTATCTTATTTGGGCGACAATTTAAAAAGTAAGCCTTTGTCTCTCTGGAGACAACTGCCCCTTCAGACTAGAGGAGGAGTAAGGGCAGTATCAGTTCTTGCATTGCCTCAGGTGACAATGATGAAGCCCCCAAAGTCCACCGTTTGAGAAACACTGGTCTTCGGCATGTTCAACAAAAGATAAGCAGACTGAACACAAACACACCCAGCAGGATCTTGGCCAGTACTGTCATGGACCAGGACTGTTCTGTATTTTCTTATCAGGCTGAGACAAGGGAAGCACAAAACCAGAGTGAACTTTAACTTTAGAAACTTGTATCACAATTAAACATAGTCGTGGCATCTGAGCACACGATTGGTTTTTCTTTTTTGAGACAGAGCCTCAAGCTATCCCCCTGGGTAGAATGCTGTGGCATCACAGCTCACAGAACCTCTACCTCCTGGGCTCAAGCAAGTCTCCTGCCTCAGCTTCCCAAGTAGCTGGGACCATAGGCAACCACCACAACGCCCAGCTATTTTATTTTATTATTATTATTTTTTTTTTGGTTGCAGCCATCATTGTTGTTTTGTCAGGCCGTCATTGTTGTTTTGTCAGGCTGGGCTGGATTTGAATCCTCCACCTTAGGTGTATATAGCTGGCACCTTAGCCACTTGAGCCACAGGCGCTGAGTCAGATCGTTTTTCTAATAATTCATTTCTATTATATTTTACAAAATTATCAGTCCACAATGGATTTCATGTTTGGTTCGTTTATTTATTTGAGACAGTCTCACTTTGCCACCCTTGGTAGGGTGCTTTGGCCTCACAGCTCACAGCAACCTCAAACTCATGGGCTCAAGTGATCCTCTTGCCTCAGCCTCCTGAGTAGCTGGGACTATAGGCATCCATCACAATGTCAGGCTATTTTTATACAGACAGGGTCTCAGCTCTTGCTCAGGCTGATCTCAAATTCCTGAGCTCAGGCAATCCACCCACCTCAGTCTCCCAAAGTGCTAGGATTACAGATGTGAGCCACAGCACCTGACCTCAGATTTGATGTTTTAAAAACCTAGTTCCAGGCAGTGCCTGTGGCTCAAGGAGTAGGGTGCCAGCCCCATATGCCAGAGCTGGTGGGTTCAAACCCAGCCCTGGCCAAAAAAAAACCTGCGAAAAAAATAAAAATAAAAGCCTAGTCCCGCTAGGTGCAGTGGCTCACACCTATAAAATCCCAGCACTGTGGGAGGCTGAGGCAGAAGGATTGCTTGAGTTCAGGAATTTGTGGCTTATCTAAGGTAGTGTGAGACCCCAACTCATAAAAAATGGAAAAACCCAGCCGGGTGCCACAGCAAGCACCTATAATCCCAGTGGCTTTGAAGGCTGAGGCAGCAGGATGCCCACGGCCCTGAGTCTGAGGTTACAGTGAGCTACAACATCATTGCACTCTGCTCAGAGCACAGGGTAGAACTCCATCTCAACAAAAATAAACAAACAAATAAATAAAAAAGCCTAGTTGCCTTTGCCAGAAATTCTGAAGGACACTGATTTACATCATTTATATGTTAACCTATTCATGTGAGTAACCAATAAAAAGCTATAATAATCAATCTATCTCATTTGGTATAAATATCTCAAAAACATGTAAGGTACACCAAGACAATTCAAAGGGGGGAAACAATAGTCTTTCTAACAAATGATACTGGGACAACTAGATGGCTACATGCAACAGAATGAATCTGAACCTTTGCCTCAGACCATATACAAAAATTTGTTCGGCTCAGCGCCTGTGGCTTAAGTGGCTAAGGTGCCAGTCACATACACCTAAGGTGGCGGGTTCGAATCCAGCCTGGGCCCGCCAAAACAACAACGACGGCTACAACCAAAAAATAGTCAGGTGTTGTGGTAGGTACCAGTAGTCCCAGCTACGTGGGAGGCTGAGGCAAGAGACTCGCTTGAGCCCAGGAGTTGGAGGTTGCTGTGAGCTGTGATGCCACGGTATTCTACCCGGGGGACAGCTTGAGGCTCTGTTTCAAAAAAAAAAAAATTTGTTCAAAATGTAAAGAAAACAGGGCAGCGCCTGTGGCTCAGTGAGTAGGGTACCAGCCCCATATACTGAGGGTAGCGGGTTCAAACCTGGCCCTGGCCAAACTGCAACAAAAAAATAGCCGGGCATTGTGGCGGGCACCTGTAGTCCCAGCTATTTAAGAGGCTGAGGCAAGAGAATCACCTAAGCCCGGGAGTCAGAGGTTGCTGTGAGCAGTGTGACGCCACAGCACTCTACCGAGGGCAACAAAGTGAGACAGAGTCTCTCTACGGAGAAAAAAAAAAGTAAACAATCTTCATTACCTTGAATTAGGCAAGGGTTTCCTAGATGTGACACAAATAGAGGAAATAACAAAAGATAAACTAGACTTTATCCAAATTAAAAGCTTTCAAGCTCAAGGGTACCATCAAGAAAGAAAAAGATACTTCTTCAAAACCCCCTACCCACAGGATAGAAAAAGGAACATTTAAAGCCCCTAGACCAGCGGTTCTTAGCCTGTGGGTCACAACCCTACTGGACTGTATTAAAGGTTCTAAGCATTAGGAAGTTTGAGAACCACTGCCCTAGACAGAAGACTAGGGGAGCTTCCCACTTAGATTCCCCCCCCCCTCCACTGCTGGAAGTTTTGTTCCCTTTCTTTTGCTTATCAATCTTTACATCAATAAACTCTGTCCTGTTACTCAAAAAGTTAAAAAAGGGCAGCACCTGTGGCTCAGTGGGTAGGGCGCTGGCCCCATATACTGAGGGTGGCAGGTTTGGACCCAGCCCATGCCAAACTGCAACAAAAAATAGCCAGGTGTTGTGGCGGGTGCCTGTAGTCCCAGCTACTTGGGAGGCTGAGGGGGTAGAATCGCTTAAGCCCAGGAGTTGGAGGTTGCTGTGAGCTGTGATGCCACAACACTCTATCCAGGGTGACAGGTTGAGACTCTGTCTCAAAAAAAATTAAAAAAACTCTTGTAAGGGCCAGGTGCAGTGGCTCATGCCAGTAATCCTAGCACTCTGGGAGGCTGAGGTAGGTGGACTGCCTAAGCCAGTGGTTCTCAACCTCCCTAAGGCCACGGCCCTTTAATACAGTTCCTGTGGGTCGGGACCCACAGGTTAAGAACTGCTGGCCTAAGCTCACAAATTTGAGACCAACCAGCCTGCACAAGAAGAGCGAGACCTCATCTCTAAAGTAGCTGCTAGCAGCTCCCGTAGCTCAGTGGTAGTGCACTGGCCACATACACCGAGGGCAGACTGGGCCAGCTAAAATAACAATGACAACTGCAACAACAACAAAAGAAAGAGGGGCCTCGTGGCCTGGAGTCTCAGCTACTTAAGAGGCTGAGGCAAGAGGATCACTTAAGCCTGAGAGTTAGGGCTGCTGTGAGCTGTGACACCATGGCACTCTACCCAGGGCAACAGCTTGAGACTGTCTCAAAAAATAATAAATAAAATTTTACAAAATAAACAGTGATACTGATCACAAAACTCTGAATATACTAAAAACCACCAAATTGCAGACCTTTAACGAGTGAATTTTATGTTATACAAATTATATCTCAATAAAACTAATTTTTTTTAAATTAGAGAAAACCTTCATCTCTGTCTCTGTAAGAAGCTTTAAGACAGAAGCAGCAACTGAACACTAGGCTTAAGAAGGAAAAGAGAGAAGAGAATTCACCCTCAAACAAAGAGGAAGGGAAAGGGGCAGAAGAAAGACAGGAGAATCAGTGAAAATGTTCTTTACAACTCTCTCCAGAGTCTCTCCCGTTTTCTTTTCCCACTGGGTTACAAGTGAAAGTGAAAACAGGAGGGGTAAGCCAGTCGATGGCTCACACTTGTAATCCTAGCACTCTGGGAGGGTGAGGCAGGTGGATTGCTTGAGCTTGAGTTTGAGACCAACCTGAGCAAAAATGAGACTCTGTCTCTACTAAAAATAGAACGGAGGCAAGAGGATCGCTGGAGCCCTTGAGTTGGAGGTTGCTGTGAGCTATGATGTCACAGGACTCTACCCAGGGTGACAGCTTAAAATGCTTTTTGTTAAAACAGAGACAAACAAACAAACAGAAAACAGGAGGGATCTTTTATCTCAGGAAAAGTAGAATAATGGCCACACCTGAAAGGAAAGGAGGCTGGATGGCCCTGAGCTCTGGAAATGCATGGGTAGGGGGCCCCAAAACCACTGTCTTCAAAGCACCTAATCAGCTGGGCAGTCAAAGAAATCTAACTTGGTTTAGGCCCTTGATATTTAAAAAAAAGAGAGAGGGGGGTAGAGTTTGCAAGAAATTCAGTAAAATAAAAGTGAGGCAAAGAATGTATATTAAGTAATAAGCATAAACTTAAAAAACTAAATGCAAATTTTGTTTTTTTTTTTTCCTTCAGTTTCTGGCCAGGGCTGGATTTGAACCTGCCACCTCCAGCATATGGGGCTGGCACCCTACCCCCTTGAGCCACAGGCGCCGCCCAAATTTGTTGGTTTTATAAACAAGAATTTTTCCCCTACAATATAAAGCGGTCTGCTACTTCCAAATAACCTCACAATTATCTGCTAAGCACCACCTTTACGATTAAGGAACACTCTGGAACCTTGCAGAGTATTTATTCCACTGCAGGGAGGACTTGGAATAGGTGGCCAGCTTCTGGGAACATATCTCAGTTAGGACACATCTCAGGTACCACCTCTGGCAGGGAATGAGCCACTGACTCCAAATTGCTGGGGAAAGGGTGAGGGTGGAGGTTAAAAGCCACACCCCCAACCTGAGGGTGTTACTCCTCTGAAAGCAGCAGCTGTGCCCCACCCAAGGTGGTGATCCTTGTTCTCAGGGAGAGGCAGTGGTCAGACCAGTTTTAAAGTCCCTCTCTCCCCAGCTATGGCCTTGATCGTAGGCCAAACCAGCCAGGGAATGGGTGGGGTAGGATGCTGTGGCCTGGCATTGCAGGCAAAGGGCAAAGGGCAGTTCCCCAGGGAGCTGGGCCCAGCTCTACCTCTCTGCCTGAGGACTTGGCTGATGATACAGACCTAGGAGCTATGAGAACAGCTTTAGCAGAAAGACCAGATTCCCACCCAGCTCTTGTTATAAAAGCCCCAGGCAAATCATTTTAACCGTCTGGGCCACAAATTCCTCATCTACCTAAAAAATTTTCTTTAAAAATACCAGGAAAAAACTGAGAAGGTACTCCAAATTAAAGGAAACTGTAAAAAGACCACTGAACACAGTGTGTGATGGGGGTGTTATTCCCATAAAAGGGATTGTAACAATCAGAAAAATCTGAGTACGGTCTGTAGATTAGCTGATCCCCACATCCACATTAGCACTGTGGTTCCTTGTTCTGTGGTTATAGATGTGATTCTAGAAAACCTACATTCAAATATTTAGAAGTAAAAGAGATCAGGTTTGCTACTTACTTTCAAATGTCTCAAAAAACTACAGAGAAAGAAAAGAATAAAGTAAATGTAGTAAAAGGTTAACACTGGAGAATCTAGATGAAGGAAATTCTCTGTACTATTCCTGCAGCTTTTCTGAAACCTGAAATTATGCCAAAATAAAAAATACTTTTTGGCCAGGCACAGCGGCTAATGCCTATAATCCCAGCACTTTGGAGGCCAAGATGGGAGGATTGTTTGAGGCCAGGAGTTTGAGGTTGCAGGGAGCTGTGAACATACTACTTACTATACTCCACTCCGGCCGGACAACAGAGCAAAATGCCATCTCAATTAAACACGTAAAAAATATGTTTTAAAAGAGGGATATGACTGATCTCTAAGGCTCTTCCAATTTCTGTCAATAGGTAACACTCTTCAACTTACAGATAAGACACAGGAAACAGGATGAAGCAAGTGCTCACTATCAAACCACTGGTCAGTGGCAACAGGAAGACTCTTGAACTCAGGTTCTCTGACTTCAGACCATCTATCCCCTCTCCACCAGACTCCAAGCTCATCTAGCTCACTAGGGTAAGCCCTAGACCAGGGCAGGTATTAGACAAGAACTGCAGAGCAGAGGGCAAGGAAGAAAGGGGCCACCAGCAGGACAGTCTTCTAGCACCCTGCAGGAGAGGCAGACAGCTAGGGAACAGAGACCACCTACTCACCTCTGAAGACACTTTACCCCTCCCTGTACACACACAGGGAAACCCAGAAGATGAACATGAAGCTCCAGAAGCCTGCACAAGTTCCAACCACAAACACACAGGTCCACAGAGCAGGGACTCACAATATGGACTGCCAAGCAGCAGAGCCCTGAAAAGGCAGCCTTCAAGCCCTTTGTAACCAAAAGGAACCCAAGGCCAGGCACAGTAGCTCACACTCATAATTCCAACACTTTAGGAAGCAGATGCAGGAGGAGTCAGGAGTTCCAGATCAGCCTGAGCAAAAGCAAGACCCTGTATCTACGAAAAGAAAAGAAAAATTGGTCAGGCATAGTGGCTCATGGCTGGGAGGCCAAGGTGGGTAGATTGCCTGAGCTCACAGATTTGAGATCAGGCTGAGCAAGAGACCCCATCTCTAAAAATAGCTGGGTGATGTGGCAGGCACCTATAGTCCCAGCTACTTGGGAGGCTGAGGCAAGAGAATCACTTGAGTCCAAGAGTTTGAGGTTGCTGTGAGCTATTGTCACAGCACTCTACCAAGGGTGACAAAGTGAGATTCTGTCTAAAACAAAAACACCAGGCTGAGTATAGTGGTTCGCCTGTAATCCTAGCACTCTGGGAGAACGAGAGGGCTGGACTGCCCTGAGCTCACAGGTTTGAGACCAGCCTTAGTAAGAGCAAGACCCTGTCTCTAAAACTAGCAGGGCATTGTGGTGGGCACCTGTAGTCCCAGATACTCAGGAGGCTGAGGCAAGAAGATTGCTTAAGCCCAAGAGTTTGAGGTTGCTGTGAGCTATGACCCCATGGCACTCTAACCAGGGGGACAAAGAAGATTCTGTGTCCAAAAAAAAAAAAAAAGTGGGTAGGATGCCAGCTACATAAACCGAAGCTGGCAGGTTTGAACCTGGCCTGGGCCAGCTAAAACAACAATGACAACTGCAACCAAAATATAGCTGGGCGTTGTGGTGTGCACCTGTAGTCCCAGCTACTTGGGAGGCTGAGGAAAGAGAATTGCTTAAGCATAGGAGTCTAAGGTAGCTGTGAGCTATGATGCCATGGCACTGTACCCAGGGCGACAGCTTGAGACTCTGTCAAAAAAAAAAAAAAAGAAAAGAAAAGAAAAAGAAACCAGGTGAACCAAGGGTATCACAGGCTGGCAGGGACAATGGACTCTACCTCCTGCATGTGGTCAGTGCCTCTGCTCCTTAAAAAAGAGCAACATGGCTCGGCGCC
>NW_003852463.1:2056099-2076592 GCF_000181295.1 Otolemur garnettii
CAAAAAAAAAAAAAAAAGAGCAACATGTAGACAAGGAAGATTGGGGGTGGGGGAGACCCAGGAGGGTAGGAACAGATTCTGTCCAACAGGTGAGCTAAAGTCCAGAGGACCTGGCATGGCAGCCTCACTGCCACCGCAGCCTCACTGCTGGAACACACTACTGCTTCTGGAGAAGGCATTTGGAACAACTCCACTAGTTCACAGAGGTCCATCTGTCAGAGTTTCTGCTCAGCACCCTGAGAAGGCAGTTCCTTTGGAGCTGGCAGAGATAGAGCTGTGGCTGCCAGGAGAGACCCCTCCCTCAGCCAGGGGCCACATGCTCCAGGTGGGCACCAAAAACAGCTGGAGTAAGATACCAATGGGAAAGGGTGGGGGCCACAAGCAGTACTTTCACACCCCTCCCTAATCCCCTCAACACTTCCTAGGTGCGTCATTACTCCCCGGAATTAAAAGAAACCCGCAAAGGAGCCAAAGAAGCTCCTCTGCCAACTGCCTAACGAGTCATGAGTGAGCAGAAAGGGTCAGGTAAGCACAGACCTCCACTAAATGAGTAACGGTTCACTGCCATAGTCAAAGGAGAAAATCGACACACACTGAACCAGATGCACAACCCTTAAGGAGGAACTGGGGATCAGCTTACACTCCTTCCCTCATCCTCCTTTTAAGCAGGTCAAGAGGCAGAAATCCTGAGGACCTTTCTCTAACAGAAGCAAGGATCCCAGGTCTCCAAGTCCATAACTCCACTCTGCTAGGGGGAGGGGAGGAATCGTGTGATCCTGGCCCTGCTAGGCAAGTAGACACTGCCTTCCTAGCTCTGGGAGTAGCAGAGACCAGAGCCCTAAGGATCTGGAGCCACTGCCAAGGTTGCAGGACAGAGCAGCACACTCCAGACTGCTCCACCAAGAAATAGTGTGTTTCATTCCCCTATTACAAATGAAGTTTAAGGTGGGCTAGATTGTTAGTAGTAAACTCTACCTAGGAAACAACGGCGTTTGGGGGGGGGGGCACAGACTCTAGAGAAGAACAGTAGATGGCAAAAGAAAGGCACTGCCATAAGAAAGGAGTGCTGGCACTGGGCACACAGGTGTGGGGCCAATTCCACGAGCAGTCTTTGCAAGCTCTGCTTACAGCCTTGGTGAGTCCTGAGAACCCCTAAAGAGAAGGTGAAGAGTGTGCCTGTAATCCTAGCATTTGGGAGGCCAAGGCAGGTGTATTGCCTGAGCTCACAGGTTAGAGATCAGTCTGAGCTACAGCAAGACCTTGTCTTCAAAAAAAATAGCTGGGCGTTGTGGTGAGCACCTATAGTCCCAGCTACTGAGGCTGAGGCAAAAGAATTGCTTGAGCCCAAGAGTTTGAGGTTGTTGTGAGCTATGACACCATGGCACTCTACCAAGGGTGACAAAGTGAAAGACTATCTCAAAAAAAAAAAAAAAAAAAAAAAAAAAAAGAAGTTTTGTGCTTTTTTTTTTTTATTATCGAGGATTCACTGAGGGTACAAGAAACCAGGTTACACCAATTGCATTTGTTAGGCAAAGTCCCTCTTATAATTGTGTGTTTTGTGCTATCTTCAGGTGCCTGAGAATCAAGAAAGCAGGCATCCCTACTAGTTAGTACTAATGAAAGTTAATGACAAACAGGGAGGTGTCCCAGGGTAATATGAGTTGTGAGTTCAGAGGGTTCCTCCCTAAATGTCTGCATGTGGGAAAATGGCCCAGGACCTTCTTTATCCTGTGTGGACAAGGCAGGTGCCCCATCTGTTATCCAGATCATACCTACAGGCTTGGAGCCAGGGCTTCTTCAGATTCTGATCTCTCCATGGGCCTGGGCTGTACATTTTAAAGAAGTGAAACACTTTCTCTCATAAATCTGATTCCAAAGTGTTTATCAAAAGGATTTACTAAATGCCAGGCTTTGTGCCAGGTACTTGGGATAAGAAACTAAGATGAGCCCCCCACCACTAGGAACTCATGCTAGAGAGGTACAGACAAGGTGCTCTGGGGAACTGGAGAAGGGAGCAGGGGGTGTCAAGAGATGGCACAGAGCAACTGACAACAGAATCATTTCTAATATTATCTGGAGATGAGTTAAAAAGTATCACAGAAAAGATCATATTAACAACAAAAGCTACAACATGCCTAGGAATACATTTAAGAAATGTGTAAGATTCACATAAGAAAACTTTAAAACTTTGCTGAACCCCCTCAAAAGACTAAAATAAGTGGAAAGATAAACTTCCCTTTCCCATTATAAAGCTGTCTATTCTTCCCAAAATAACCTACAAGTTCCATGTGATTCCAATTGAAAAATCCCAGTATTTTTCACAAAACATGCCAAGTCATTTATAAGCTTATCTGGAGAAACAAATGCCAAAGAAAGGCAGAGAAATGTCGTGGACAAAGTATTTTTTTTTTTTTTTTGGAGACAGAGACTCTGTCACCCTGGGTAGAGTGCCATGGCTCACAGCAACCTCAAACTCTTGGGTTCAAGTAATCCTCTTGCCTCAGCCACCCAAGTAGCTAGTGGCCACATGGGTGGATTTGAGGACATGTTAAATGAAATAACATATGCAGAAGATAACACCATATGTTTTCATATGTGGGAGCCATAGCAGAGAGAACAGTGGTTACCAAAGGTGGGGAAAGGCAAAGAGGTAAGGGAAATAGTCAAAGATTAGTTAACAAATAAAAAAGTATAGCTAGATAGGAAGAATAAGTTCTAGTGCTCTACAGAACTAGAGAGTGACCATAATTAACAATTTATTATCTTCACATAGCTGGCAGACCAGATTTTGAATATTGCCAACACAGAGAAATGATAAATGATTGAGGTGATGGAGACACTAATTACCCTGATTTGATAATTACTCATTGTATACATGTATCATAATATTACACTGGGCCTGCAGGTGGTTTATGCCTATAATCCTAGCACTTTGGGAAGCTAAGGTAGGGGGGGCTATCACTTGAGGTCAAGAGTTTGAAACCAGCCTGGGCAACATAGCCAAGACCCTTATCTCTACAAAAAAGTAGAAAAATTAGCCAGGCCTGGTGGGGCATACCTGTGGTATAAGGTACTCAGGAGACTAAGTCAGAAGCCTAAAAGTTCAAGGCTGCAGTGAACTATGATCATGCCACCGCACTTAAAGCCTGTGCAACAGAGCAAGACCCTGTTACTTTAAAACAAACAAAAAAAACATACTTGGGAAGCTGAGGTAGGAGAATCACTTAAGCCCAAAGACTTCGAGGTTTCGTGTGAACTGTGATGTCACAACACTCTACGGAGGGCAACATAGTGAGACTCTGTCTCAAAAAACAAAACCAAAACAAACAAAGAATTCAGAGGCTGGTTGCAGTGGTTCATGCCTGCAATCCTAGCACTCGATGAGGCTGAGGCAGGACAATCACTTGAGCCCAGGAGTTTGAGGTTGCAGTAAGCTATGATGATGCCACTATACTCCAACCTGGGTGACAGTGGGAGTCTTGTCTCAATAAATAAGATTATTTTCTACCTACCAAATTGGCAAAAATTAAAGACTGACAATTCTTCATTCAGTCTTAAGTGGGAAAGTAAATTTTTTTTTTTAGACAAATTCTCACTTTGTTGCCTTCAGTACAGTGCCATGGCAACCTAAAATTCTGAGTTCAGCAATTCTTTTGCCTCAGCCTCCCAAGTAGCTGGAACTATAGGCACTCACCACAACGCCCGACTATTTTTAGAGAAGAGCAGTCACTCTTGCTCAGGCTGGTCTTGAACCTGTGAGCTCAGCCAATCCACCCACCTTGGCCTCCCAGAGTACTGGAATTACAGGTGTGAGCCATCATGTCAGGCCAGCAAAATAAGTTGTGTTTTTTTTTTGGCCGGGGCTGAGTTTGAACCCACCACCTCCAGCATATGGGGCCAGTGCCCTACTCCTTTGAGTGACAGGCATCACCCCGCAAAATAAGTTTTTAAAAATTAAAACCTAGGGCAGCACTTGTGGCTCAGTGAGTAGGGCACCAGCCCCATATACTGAGAGTGGCAGGTTTGAACCTGGCCCCAGCCAAACTACAACAAATAGCCGGGCATTGTGGCGGGCGTCTGTAGTCCCAGCTACTCGGGAGGCTGAGGCAAGAGAATTACCTAAGTCCAAGAGCTGAAGGTTGCTGTGAGCTGTGATGCCACAGCACTCTACCAAGGGCAACAAAGTGAGACTCTGTCTCTAAAAAAAATTTTTTAAATAAAAATAAATTAAAAATTAAAAGCTAGGCTCAGGGCCCGTAGCACACTGGTTATGGTGCCAGCCACATGCACAGAGGCTGGTGGGTTCAAACCCAGCCTGGGCCAGCTAAACAACAACTGCAACAACAACAACAAAATAGCCAGGCATTGTGGCAGGCGCCTGTAGTCTCAGCTACCTTGGAGGCTGAGACAGGAGAATCACTTAAGTGCAAGAATTTGAGGTTGCTGTGAGCTATGACACCTCATTACTCTAACGGTGACAAAGTGAGATTCTGTCATAAAAAATAAAATAGGCTAAGCACCTGTAGCTCAGCAGCTAGGACACCAGTCACCTACACTGGAGCTGGTAGGTTTGAACCCATCCTGGGCCAACTAAATAACAATGACAACTGCAACCAAAAAAAAATAACCAGGCATCATGACAGGCACCTGTAGTCCCAGCTACTTGGGAGGCTGAGGCAAGAGAATTGCTTAAGCCCAAGGAGTTAGAGCAGGCATCCTCAAACTGCGGCCCACCTAGGTACATTTGTCTGGCCCGCTGGGTGTTTTTGCCACCGCTGCCTCTCCTGCTTAGCGGCTGACTCATCCCGGGGCCCACAGTCTGGCCCTCCAATGGTCTGAGGGACAGTGAACTGGCCCCGTTTAAAAAGTTTGAGGACCCCTAGAGTTAGAGGTTGCTATGAGCTGTGATGCCATGGCACTCTACCGAGGGCGACATGAGACTATCTCAAAAAGATAAATACATACATACATACATAAAATAAAATAATTAAAAATGAGAAAACTCAGTTCCTATCATTTGCTATAGAGTTTCCCTCTAAAATTCGATTTTTTTTTTTTTGAGACGGAGCCTCAAGCTATCCCCCTGGGTAGAGTGCCATGGCATCACGCTCACAGCAACCTCCAACTCCTGGGCTCAAGCGAGTCTCCTGCCTCAGCCTCCCAAGTAGCTGGGACCACAGGCGCCCGCCACAAGGCCTGGTCATTTTTTGGTTGCAGCCATCATTGTTGTTTGGCGGGCCCGGGCTGGGGATTCGAACCCGCCACCTTAGGTGTACGTGGCTGGCGCCTTAGCCGCTTGAGCCACAGGTGCCGAGCCCTAAAATTCGATTTTAATACCTGGGAACTGGTATTCAGTTGCATCAGTTGTGCATCAGTTTTATAGAATGGAACACTCAATCCCATATTTTGCTTGACACAACATATCTATCTCAATTTTTCCAGGCTCCATACTGATTATCACAAAAATTATCAATAGAAGAGAAAAAGTTTCTGGAGTAACCCAGGTGTGGGAGAGACACAGGAGGACCCAAATTAGATAAAGCAGCTGCTTTCAGGCTTGACTACAGTTTAAAAATTGCTTGAGGTGGGGGTTGGGTTGGGGGTGATATTTACCTGGCAGGAGATATCATGATAACAAATCACCTGGGAAGCTATGAAAAATGCTGGGCCAGGGCTCCTTTCCAGACCAGTGACATCATGTTCTCTACGGCTAGGGCCCAGGCATTGATATTTTCTTTTTAAAAGGTTCTCAGATGATTAGATAATTCTAATATGCATCTCAACCCCTAAACATGAGAACCATTAAACTAGTTGAACCAGAGGGACTGCCACTGGGAACTCTCTAGGCAAGTTGAAGCATGGCCCCTGCCTGAACTGATGGAAGCTGTGGAGCATTTAGGTGAGGAGTGTTTATTGGCACCCACCCAGGTCCTCCTCCATATCCATCTTCCCCCAGTCTCAGGCAGAGAACCCACAGTGGGCAATGATGCCCACATGGAGGAGGCAGCATCTGGAAAGAGGGGGAAGGGTTTTCCAGGCTTCCCAAGGGTTGGACACAGAACCCTGGCTTCTGGCTCCTAGCCAGGATATTGAGACTGCTCTGTACCACTTGCTAGCTCAGCCTTAAGACACATGCTACTGGCTCAGCGCCTACAGCTCAAGCAGCTAACATGCCACCACAGAGCTGGTGGTTTTGAATCCAGCCTGGGCCCGCCAAACAACAATGACAACTACAACCAAAAAATAGCTGGGCGTTGTGGAGGGCACCTGTAGTCCCAGCTACTTGGGAGGCTGAGGCAAGAGGATCCCTTAAGCCCAAGAGTTTGAGGTTGCTGTGAGCAGTGATGCTACAGCACTCTACCCAGGGTGACAGCTTGAGACTCTGTCTCAAAAAAAAAAAAAAAAAAAAAAACACACGCCACTCTAACCACACAACCCCAGAGCTAAGCCCTAACTACTACTCAGGGTCCAAATGACACTTCTGGGAACCCACAGCCAGAAAACAGGAAGCCAAGGAGAAATAATAGTGGGAGGAAAGGCCACAGGGCAGAGGTCGGCACATAGCTCAACCACCGGGTAGGACCCAACTCAGGGGAAAGTGGCAGGGCCAGTGAGGAGGAGGGGAAGCCACGTGGCCCATCTGCCCAGAGCTTCCAACACTAATACAGCGAGCCCCCATACCATCTGTGTCCATCCTGCCTTTAACCCCAGCAGATAGCTGTCTTGACCAGGCACCCCTTAGCATTTTACAAGCTCAGTGATTCTGACAGAACCCTTGGCCCACTCTTCACAAAGCATCCCCTCAGAGGCTCTCTCTGCTTAGGCTAGAACTTACAGTTGAGCTCAAAGAACAAGGGGCAGGCATGGGAATGGGCTGACGCCACAAACAGCATCCTAGAACAGAGAATACAATGGCAGAGAGAAGGATCCACAGTGCTGAGAAAACAGGATGGGCATCTCTTGGGCACTGTCTCTAGCGCTCCACTGAAAATCCATTTCTGTATACCCTCCCCAGAGCTCAGGATGTAGGGCAACAGCAATCCACCTTGCGAAGGCACAGTCTCCCTTCTCTGGGTCCAGCAAGGTCTGGTGCAATAGGGGGAACCTTCTGAAGCACCACTTGAACTCAGTCAAGCCAGCAGAGAAATGACTTGACCCAATGATCACACCCAAGGCAGAAGGTATTGCACAGGACGTTGGTCTGGAAATCCAGAGAGGGTTCTCAGCCCAGACCCCTCCTGGGGCCTCTGCCTCTGACAGTAGATGCTATCCTCTGTGGCTCTTCCCTTTTCTGCAGAGTGGCCAACGGGAGTCAGAGATGGAACCTCCCTGAGGTTCCTGAAGGTGGACTGGCAGGAAACAGCCCCTTCTGTAAACTCCATCTGTTCAACAAGGCTGGGAACCAATGCCTACAGAAAAACAGACTTCTAGGGATGGGGGTTTGGAGGAGGCAGTGAATGCAGCAGAGATGACAGGAGGCAGCGCAGAACTCAGTCCACAGGGTACAGAGCTCAGAAGCAAGCTGAAACCCTTGCAATGCCTTTGTTTCCTCTGCAAAGCCCATGAGGTTAGGATTACACGGGAAAAATGCTGGGAGGCGGGGTTGAGAAATCCAATTACTTAAGCACCAAGGGCACAAGAGTTCCAGGCTACAGAGGTAAATGGGATTTGCTTAGACCCTAATCTTTCTATCCTTGGAATGTTTGCCTCTTAAGGAAGGAACATTTTTGTAGCAAGACACTTATCTACCTCCCTCCCTCTCCACTATCCTCTAGGATGAGGTGGCCAAGATAGAAGGAAATTAGAATTCTTTTTTTTTTTTTGGTCTAATCTTTAACATCTCAGGCAAAAAACCCAAAGATCCAGGTGGCGCCTGGAAACATCCCCAGTAGGTAGGGCGCCAGCCACATGCACTGAGGCTGGCAGTTTTGAACCCAGCCCGGGCCAGCTAAACAATGACATAAGCAACAAAAATTAAAAAAATAGGCAGGCGTTGTGGTGGGCACCTGTAGTCCCAGCTACTTGGGAGGCTAAGGCAAAAGAATTGCTCAAGCCCAAGAGTTTGAGGTTGCTGTGAGCTATGATGCCACAGGAATCTACTGAGTGTGACCAAGTGAAACTGTCTCAAAAAAAAAAAAAAAAAAAAAAAGACCCAGCAGGAGGAAGCAGAGGAAGATGGCCAAACTCAAGAGGTCAAAACTATCTGCATGCCTGTCTGTATAGGAAAAGAGCAGGGTTTGTAATCAGCCATCAGAGGAAAGAGGCTACACCTCTAGGTTAAGAGCCATGGAATGGAAAAAGCTCAAAAGTCAAGGTGCCCTGACTGTGGCAATGAAGCTTTAGTCTCTTGCAGAGCCCAAGTCCACATCAGCATCTACAGGAAACGTGGCCTCCTCCTAAACTGTTGTTTTTCTCCCTCCAAGTCATGCACCTCACACACACAGTCCTCCATCAGACTTCCAGAGGTGAAGGGGAAAGCAGGAGACATCCTTATCCACAGAAATAGGGATGCAATTAAATCTCTGGGGGTGCTCTAAGAGAATCTCTGGGACAGAAAGATCTCTACTCTTCCAAGGGCTGGCTCTGTCCTAAAGACCAAGGGTACAGAAGAGTGGAAAAGCAATGTCCAAAAGGAGTAGAGAGGCATCAAAACAGAAACAGTAGCCAGGCACAGTGGCTCACACCTGTAATCCCAGCACTCCAAGAGGTCATGTCAGATGGACTGCCTGAGCTCAGAGTAAGAGACCAGCCTAAGCTAGAGCAAGACCCTGCCTCTAAAAATAGCTGGGTGTTGTGGTGGGCACCTGCAGTCCCAGCTATTTGGGAGGCTGAGGCAAGAGAATCACTTGAGTCCATGAGTTTGAGGTTGCTGTGAGCTGTGACACCAGGTCACTCTACCGAGGGTGACAAAGTGAGACTCTGTCTCCAAAAAAAAAAAGGAAAAGTAGAAACATTATGCTCTTTTAGAGGCAAAGGTCAAAAACAGCGCTAAGATCATACACTTCGGGTGGCACTTGTGGCTCAAGAGTACCGGCCCCATATACCGGAGGTGGTGGGTTTAAACCCAGCCCCGGTCAAAAACTGCAAATAATAATAATAATAATAATGATAACTCAATGCTTGAAAAATGTACATCAGGATGCACACACATTTGAAGTAAACAGAAATGATTAAAAAATAAACTTAAAAAAAAAAAAGATCATACACTTCTCGTACTAAATAAATAAATAAAGCAAAGCCATTCAGGGTATGTCCCATAAACGGTTTATCTATCACCCATCAGCTATAACATAAATACAGGAACCATAAGGACGCCCTTAGAAACCATTATAGCAATTTAAGGCTACCAGGCCATCTAAGGGCATGGTCACTAAACTCACCTCACTGAATGGCTAAGAAACCAGTCTGAATGGTGCTGAACTCCCAAGGTAAGCTACTCTCACTGGAAGCTGTGAGCTGGCTGTACAAAGTAGGATTGTGTTTTAGTTTTGCATATTAAACACACACACACACACACACCCCCTCCAAGAAACAAAAGCTTGTCCTTCCTCAGATTTAGTTTGATTAAAACTAATTTGGAAAAAAAATAAGGGGGAGGGGGAAACTAATTTGGAAGGCAACACCTTCCCCTTCCAGAGAAACCTTAAGTCGACAAATTCACAGACACTAAGTGATCTCACCACTGCAAACAACAGAACCCAAGAGGAGGGTTAGAATAGGAAATAGAGAAAAAAGAAACTGACAAACTGACAATGCACTTCTCACCCTCCTCCCCTCAGCCAGTGGGTTTCACTGGAACCCCTGAAGAAGTCAGGACTGTAGGAAACATGAAGCCAATTTCAGGTTCAAGGTAAACTGCCCAGGCACAGTGTTTCCTAGAAATACTGCTACCTAAATCTCAAACCTAACACATCTAAAGCCCACACTTTCCTTCTATAAAACTAATCTCCTTTCTCTGCTAGTCGATTTTCTGACCCCACTACCTTAATCTGCAATGCTAGATCCCAGAAACACTAACTTACTGAAAATAAAGCTGGTATGTTGATTCTTCCTTCGAAGTCCCTTGAGGTTTACTGAGCCAGTGAGAAAGCAAATGTGAAGAGCTGAGCACATCTGGGGCAAGGCATTTTTGTCTGCCATGTGCAAGTTCACAACCCCCAACACAAAGTTAAGGTCAAAAGCAGAGTCAACACATAAGAAACAAAACTACCAATGCCAGTTGTCCCATTTAAAGTTACAATTTCGGAGGTAATTTAGTCAATGTCCTTTACTTCCAGTGGTTTTGTAAGGATCAAATAATTTTTCTATTTTGTATATGTAACACTGTTTCTAGAATATGGCAAATGCTCAGGCAATGGAGAAAGACAAAGGAAGAAAGGGAGATAAAGCAAATGGAGATGGAGTCACAGTCCTAGATAGCAGATAATCTATGGATTTTAAATGTCCAAGCCATCCCTGCCCTCTATTTGCCTAAAGGCTTCCCAAACTAATCCAGTTCCTTCTCAGAAGCTGCAGAGATGCTGAGTCCTCAGCTAGCTGCCAGATGCTGGGTGTCAGAGGAAATGAGGCCAAAAGCCCAAGAGGTCAGGGTAGGAAAAGGAGGACTTAAGAGGATTGGGAGACCCAAAAGCTGAGCAAAACCAAGGCCCCTCCCCACACTCCTTATCCCTGCCCCCAGCTTAGCAAGACCAGAGAGCCCATTACCCAGCACTCAGGCCCCTCCTCCCTGTGCCCAACAAGGGTGTGACAGCTCCAGGGCCCCTGCACCACCGTGAACAGGAAGGCCTGTCCCTTCAGCTCACTCACATGTGTATCTTGTAAAGAGCTCTCTCCTTCTCCTATGACACTCAAAAAGGGTTGGTCATCAAGGAGGCAGAACTGAGCTCTGGGACTCAACTCGTTCTTATCACTCCATCCCCAAACTCAACTCTGAAAACCTCTTGGTTGGGTTCCTTTCTTGCTCTAGCTTGACACACTCACCTGCTTCTATACCTCCCCAAGTTCGCTGCTGCCTATAGAGAAGAGGTTATCCCCAAGTCCCTATAAAGAGCTGGAGAGTGGGAAGGGCAGGCAAGAAAGAACTAGTGGGAGTGACCTATAGAGTATAGAAAGTAGAGTGTTACAGACCATTGACAACAGGGCATTCTTGCAGTGGCCAAAAGGAGAGACACAGTCTCAAAATAGTTTCCAAACATCCTCAGCCAATTGAGGGTTCCCATGGGCCAAAGCGTGGGAGCCGGAAAGCAGGGCTGCTTGGTGCTCTGAGCACTGAGCGCTCACTCAGATCCAGGCCGCCAAGCAGGAGGCGGCAGCAACAGTATCTGCTATAGCCTGTTCCTTAGGATATTACAGGGTCAACATGGAGCATGCTGGATACTAAAAGATTAACTTGCATTTATCAAGCTCAACTCTACCTGTGCTAGGCACTCAGTGCACTAAGACATCATAAATATTCTTGAAAGCCTGGCAGCACTGAGCACATGGTAGATGTACACATGCTCACTGGCTACTAGATAACAACACCCGTAGGGCTTACTCATGCTGTACCCATCTTATGAGACAACAAACTGACACCTCCTTCGTCCTGTGTCCAGACTGTTGACCTAATCTCAGGACAGACTCATGCACCAAACACATCTTATACCACAACCTGATAATAAAAGAAGATCTAGCAAAACTGCCTCATCTGGAGTAAGTGGAACACTGCAGCCATCTGGCCACCCAAGAAAACCCTGAGTAGGGAAAAGGTGACACCAGGTACGGGGGTTCAGACCTAAGTGTTTGCTGGCAGTGCCTAAGCAAAGCTGAGAGGAAGCTGTGATTCTCAGACAAATGAACAATAAAAACAAGCACAGACACAACCTCAGAGCTTTAAAAACTCCACCGACTCAAGCCCTACTCTGAGAAAGAAGGCTTGTTAAAAGAACTCCATCTGGATTTTCAAACAGCACCTTCCACATGCTCACAGTCCTAAAGGCAAGGGCTGGGAATCACACTGGAAGCCTCCGGTAGGACTGCATAAACTGGCCTCCATTCTGGGCCTGCAGAATGCATGCAGGGAGACCAGAGAACACACTTGGAAAGAGCTGAAGAGAAACAGGTCTGCCAGCAAGAGCCATCACTACAGCAGGAGGGGGTGCTTTCTCGGGAGTAAACAAACCTGCCAGCCATCCTCCCAGCAGAGAGGAAAGCTCTGGCTGACAAGGCTAGAAACACAGGAGGGAGGGGACTACTGCCCCTTTCCTGAGCCCATCTGTCCTCATCCCCTTGGCCTTCTTTCCCCAGGCTGGGGGGCAGAACAGGTCTACTCCACAATTTCTAATTTCCATGCCCACAGCCCTGCAATAACACATTCCTAGTGTGATTACAACTCCTCTAGTCAGCAATGGGAGACCAGGGAAAGAAGCAGAGGTGGAACCTAGGGTTCTGCTCCAGAGAAGAGAATGGAAAAGTGTGGAATGAGAGCTAGCTGGCATGAGGTGAGCTCACTGCTCTCTCCTCTCCACCCACAGCATTGCCAGTGTCAACCACCTCTGCTTGCCTCCGGGCCTCCCACAGGCTCATCACAGGTGAGCACCCACTACTCAGCAAAGCACACCCAGCTCCCCAGGGGGAGTCGATGCCACCTGGCTCTTCTTCCAAGAAGCCGCTTCAGAAGCAAAATTCACACCCTCCTCCAAGCACTTCCTTGCTTCAAGTTCCTTGGGATGAGGCCAAGGAACTACCCAGGCCTCCTCCTGATCCACCCTGCAGCCTTAAGCAGGAGCCCCCATCCCACGTGGGGAAGCACAGCCCTCCCTGCCAGCATCTCCGCCCAGTCAGTGAAGTGGCAGGATGCCACTTGCAGCACCTCCACAGAGCTTCCCACAGCTTTCCCAGGAGGCGGGAGGAGGACTTCCAGGGAGGAGAGACTAAGAGCATCTGGGGACACCAGCAGCTCGCCTACCTGCTACCCAAGCAACCAGGCTCCCTAGCTCCCCAGCTCCCCAAAGACTCCTGAAGCTGAGGAAGGAGTGGGAATGGTTTTCCTCTCTGTTAGGAAAAGTTCCAAAAGCCTGCCCCTGCCCACTTGTCCCCATACTCCTTTCCAGCCTTTTTGCTCTTGGTCTTGAGAGGTAGCCACACAGAGCTGACTTCCACTGTTTTCTCCACCCTGGGCCAGCAGAGGATACTGCTGAGTAATCCCAAACTCACGGCAGGTCCCTAGCCCTGAAAAGAGTGGCAAAGCCCAGGGAAACCTACTGATCTGGTCCCTGCCAACCTGGAAGGAGTATCTGTGGTTTCCTCGTAATGGCAAATACTCCACGAGACTCTCCCCCCTTTCCTGCCCCAAATATCCCAGCCCCCGCCCTCAGACAACCACACAGAGCAGCTCAGTGCCCCTTCTCTGCTTCCCACGCACCTGGGAACACTCCCTTCCCAGTCCCCCAGACACCAAGCTGCACAGAGTAATAGCAGACGCCCAACGGATTCCCAGTCATGATGTTGCATCAGCCCCCACCCTACCCAAAATATCCTCACCCCCACCACCTCCTCTCCTCTCCAGCCATCTCCATGGTGACAGCAGCATGACTAATGACACCCTATCAGCTTTAGCTTCAGACTCAGGAGCACAATTCTCCCTCCCCCTTACCCCTACCCCCCAGGATTTCTGCAGATTGGATGTAAACCAACAGTGCCAGGGACATTCTCGAGAGATTTCCAGAGGCAGGGATGGGGAGTGGGTTGCATGTCTTTAAAAAAAAAAAAAAAAACAGTTCAACAAACCAAACCCCAACTGCACCCAAACCATCCAGCTGAGAAAGCAAAAAGAATCCAAACAAAACCCACACAGGCCTGAGAATTCATTGGCCGCCCACACCCCCACCGCCCCTCCCCCTCAGCTGCTGCTATACACACAGTGGGAGATTAAGGGATCACCAGAGGAGACCCTTTATTTTTATCCAATCCAGACAAACACTTCACCACCACCACCACCACACACACACATATACACACACACAGAAGGTACCTTGACAGCTCCTTGTCCCCACTGCCCGGCTCCTTCACCAGCCTTTATTTCCACCTGCAAAATAAGCCAGAGAGACAGATGAACAAGGAAAGAAGCAAAGTCCTTCTGCTGCCCCCCTCCCCCCAATACCACTGAAGGGGCAGAGGAGCGCAGGAAGGGAGGGGGCCTGGGAAAGAAAGACTAACAGGGACCATCTTCCTGCCTCCAGCTGCCGCCCAGAATCGGTGCTAATGCGCTCCTTGCCTCTACTGTGTTTTTGTTTTCATTTCTCCTTTTTTGAACCCTCCCGAGATCCAAGAAGACACTGTGCCTTTTGCCCGTGTGGGATCTGCTGGGCCCTCCTCGCCCTGCGCCCCTACCTCGGCCGGCCTCCTCTGGTGCATCGGCCGCCGGCGGGCCTCCCATTATCCCCGCGGAGGGAGCGCACGGAGGGAGGCACTGCAGAGGAGGCGGTGGCCAGCTGCCGGCTGCGCTCCCCTCCCCTCCCCTCCCCGCCGGCAGGGCTGGTGTGCGAGGGGCGGCGCGCTCGCCAGCCAATCCCCGCGGCTGGCCCTGCCCCCGCCCGCGGACCTGCCCAGCCGTAAGGCTGGGGCCACCACGGAGGGTGCTGCGGAGCAGCGCTGGCTGCTTCCCAGGCCCACCGCTGCTCTCAGCAGACTGGGGGATCCCGGGCCACCCCCTATCTCCCTGCGGGGACCTCAGGGTAATGCCCAGAAGGCGTCCTCTGCACCTCCAGGGTCAAAGATGACAGACTGCGCCTCCGGATAGGGCAAACGCTGGCGGGATTCCCACTACCACTCTCAACCCCAGCATCATCCTTACAGGCGGCTAGGACAGCACCAGGCCCTGCGATAAGAACAGGAGGCACAGAGCCACCTTAATCCCCAAAGATGAAGAAAAGCCCAGGCAGCATGAACATTACATTCACCCCATTTTGCAGATGAGAAGACCAGCGAAGCAACTTATCCCAGGTGACACAGATAAAAAAAAAAAATAAAAAAACCAACACAACACACACACACACAGAGAGCAGACTTGGGATGCCAAACCAGGGCTGCCTGTCTCTAAAGACCATACTCCATAACCATTATGCAGTTCTGATCCTCCCTCCCTTCCTCCAATAGCCCTCAAAGCCTCACCAAGCCAGCTTTGCCCTCCTCCACATGCAGACAACCCAATCCTCACTCAGATCACTACCCCTGCTGCTTAAACATACCCCACCCAAGAGAACATCCCCACAATGGCTTCTCTTAGAGAGGCTACAAGAGGTACCAACAAGACCCCAAGGGGCCCACCAGACCTCAGGGCTTCCCATCTCCAAGAAAGAGGGGGTGGCGCCTAGGTCCCAGGAGCTTTGGCCTTCTAGTTTCCAGACTCCAAGCCTTTGAGGGCTACAACACCCAGGAGACAAAAGGAAGAACAGGATAAAAAAGAACAAAGAGGGAGGGGAAGGACCTGCAACCCATTCCTGAACTGAATTCCTGGGCACATCTTTCTCTACCCCAATCGCTCTACACCTGAACACTCAGAGCTTCCACCTCCCAGGAAGGTAACTTCCACACACTTTGGTGCCCACCAATTCCAGGCCCTAACACTGCCTGGTTGGTTGTAACTCACCTCTCTTAGCCTCTCTTTGCTCATCTGTAAAACTGAACTACACATAGCAGCTACTTCACGGAAGGATTCCTCTGAACAAATATAGCAGAATATCTGCCACACTGTGGGTGCTGCTAGCTACTAGCACTCTTAATTTCTGGGAGAGCTCACTGGGTGCTACTTCTCATTCTCACAGATGAGTAAGCTGAGGCCAGAGGAAACATGACTCATATGAGAGTAGTTAGGATGTATGAGAGCCTCGAAGCCTGTGATTCCTTTCTTATTGCCCACTCCTCCCCGGGGCTCCAAGGGGTTACTCAGAACAGGATGAGCTGCCTTCAGAGAGACAGGAAAAGTTGGCCTCTGGTAAAGAGACAGCCAGGAGGCACCAGGGTCCACACCTGCCTTCCTTGGGGACATAGGGAAGCCCCGCTCGGCTCCTCCCAGGGCAGAGAGGGGAGGCAGGTGACAAAGCATGCTAAACAACAGCATCCCAAGCTGGGCTCAAGGTGGACTACTGGGCTTTTGCACCCCTCTACTCTGTACCTTTGACCCAGGAGTGAAGTCCCACTCCCTCCTTTGTCCCTCCTTTATCTGGGTCCCAAACCCTGCCCCATCCACCTACCCCACACACAGTCTGCTGCTGGATAAGAGAGATGCCTGCTTTTTTAATCATTAAAAAGCAGTCCTGTTGCTTCCAGGCTGCCACTGTCTACCAAGCCTCTGCTAGTACCAGGCCCTGTGTCAACAACAATGTAGGATCATCTCCTTTGACTTACTCCACACACAACTTCATCTCTTACAGGGCAACAGAAGAACTTAGAGAAGTTACTGCCATCA
Organism: Otolemur garnettii; assembly: GCF_000181295.1. Classification (NCBI taxonomy): domain Eukaryota; kingdom Metazoa; phylum Chordata; class Mammalia; order Primates; family Galagidae; genus Otolemur; species Otolemur garnettii. The sequence goes on from NW_003852463.1 coordinate 2,072,547, forward strand.
ACACAACTGGTGAGTGATGGACTGGAATTCTAATCTCAACTCTAGGCCCTTCTCATTCTAATTCTCTAACCTCTTTCTGCCAACCCCAACAGATGCAAAGAGAACTGAGGTCACTGAACCTGACCACTCCCTTTTAAGCTATGGATCTGAGAGAGTAATGTCTTGCCTCTGAGACTTCCTGATGCTGCTCCTTCTGCCGGGATCCCCCTCCCCCTGCCTGCCAACAAGCTAATGTGATACCAGGCTTAATCAAACATTGCCTCCCCTCTGTGTTTCTCAGATCATCAAGCACCCACAAGCATTACCCACTCCTCCCAAGTCTTCACAGAACAGTGTACTGCCTCTTCCAAGGCACTAGCCACAAAGAAGTACAGTTATTTATTTACATGGCAGTCCTCCCCATGTGGGCAGGGGCCCTGTCTTCCCCACCTTACTAGGCTCTGCACAGCATTGGAATGTGCTGAGCTGAGTTTCTATGCAAGGAGGGCAGAGAAGCAGGGGGGTGGGCACTGAGATGCAGAGGCCACTGTCTTCGTCAGCCTTCTCTCTGAGGTCCCTAAGGACCCAAGGGACACTTGCTCTCCTGGAAGGACAGGACCTGCCACACCTGAACTGTAGCCAAGTCTCAGATTTGTTCAGCCAGCACACAGGAGCCACAGAGGCAAGATCCCACCCCCCATCCCTGCTCAACCCATCTTGCCATGCTAACTCAGCCCTACCCCAACCACAGGTCCCTGCATCCTGCTCTCCAGCAGCCTTGGCTACCCCAGGTTCCCAAAGCAGTCCACCTGATTCTATCCCCACTCACTCTGGCCTTATTCCCTCATCTGAGACACCTAGAACACCAAGGCTTGAAGGAGTACAAAGGCATGTGTCAGGGCCCCTTCACCTCCAGCCAGGACACTCTCCCCCATCTAACCCTCCTCCCATCTTTATCTGTCCCTTTTCTACATTTCAGGCTTCACAGTGATCATCCCAGAGGTATCTGGGACTCCTCTGCGTGAAGGCCAAGGGTCTCTCCCCCACCATCCATCATGACCCCCAGTCCCTTCTGCACTCCCAGCAGGAGGAATATGGCCACAGCCTTCCCCACTGAGAGAGCGGAATGGATTCACTCACTTTTAGACACACAAATACCCCAACACCAAGAACCCAGATTCTCATAGGCCAGATGCCACACAAACACACAAAGAAACATTCAAATAGGCTAGGGAATTTTCAAGAGCATTAATCAAGCACCAAACCCACATCAAACCCCACACCTGCAGCATGATATATCATACCTTATTTAATTCGCAAGCCAGTGTGACAGGAATTATTCAGGCACATTTTACAGATGGAAAAAGTGGGATACAGAAGCTTAGCATCTTTCTTGCCCAAGGTCACACAGCTAGAAAATGACTAAACAGAGTTCTCATCACCCTCTCCCTTGCACAGTACAGTGAGGTCTGCTCTGTGTAGCTCTACAATTTTCATATCCACCTACCTCTTCTGGAGTGGGTAGAAGGACACAGGCTTCTCATCCTCCCTCACCATGGCCGTGTCCTGAATGAGGTCACTCTCCCCAGGGTTTCACTTCAAAGCTCAGTTCAAGCCCTGCTTCCTCCAGGAAGCTTTCTCCAGTTACCCCAGTCCTCTGCCAGCCGGCAGCACTTCTAACATTTCTCATCCGACACTTGACACTGCTATTTGTCCCTCTGTATGTCCTTCATCCCCAACCAGAATGACTGGAGTCATGCTTTTCCAAAGCCCTTGCAGAGTTTTGCCCAACGATCATACACTAAAGGCACTTGGTATCAACTATGAGGAAGTCTGTGACCTCCTTTCCTCGCCAAAGGATCTTGCCCCCCCCCAAAAAAAATACCAACACCCCCTCCACCTTCGGAGTCTGTGTTTGAAGTCTCTGGTGTCCATGCATCAATTTCCACCCAAGTAATTGCCGCCCATCACACACACACATCATCCCCTATATTTGAAACTCTTTGCGGTTGTCATGGGAACTGCCTTTGCCTTCATTCACTGATCGGGCTTCACAATTAGCTTTGGCAGCGGAAGTCTTATGTCAACGGCACTCTCAGAGAGGACGCTGAGGAGGAGCGGCAGCAGCAGAAAAGATGCTCTTCCTTAGAGATGGAAACAAACCAGACTACCAAGGAACCCAGTGACCTTCGAGGGGAATGGGTCAGAGATAGCCAACAACTCCATCCTCACCCTTCTATACCAAAAAAACAGAATGCACCTGAGGCCTCCCTTATTGATGGGCAGCAGTTAGCACTCTGCCCATACCTCACACACCCTCCTAGATGCTTATGAGGTCTTATATTCTGTGAATCTCATATCAAGGTTTCCTTACCCTCAGTTCAACAGCCTTGGACCACCACCTATCCCAGGACCCAACAAATAACAAGGGACCATGTGCTATGGAGAAGGTGGGATATGAATACTTAGTTCAGAAACCCGAGGGCAGCCCTGGCAGAAGACTTCCAAGAGGAATTAACAGTCTTGCCTTCCACCTCAAGGATCCTCAGGTGGCACCCAGCAGTCTGTCTATGTCCTTCCACAACCCTGCCACCCGCCACAAGCATTCAAACAGCATCTACGCACTAGACTCAGAGACACGCCTCCCTGCTCCTGAGAAGTCCTTCCTCTCCTAGCCTTCCTTCACATGTCACTACAACGAAATTCTCAAGATATACTCCTTTCTCCCCAAAAGGTGACTAGGCCAGTCTCCGCCTCTAGGCATCACTCCCTTAGAGCCCTACCAGGCTGCGATGTAATTATCTGTTTCCTTGCTTGTTTCCCTCCCCAGAGAGTGCTCATTAAGGACAGAGTTAATGCTTCCCCCTTCACTCTGAAACTCAGGCTCAGCAATGGCGCCTTGCAAACAGCCAGTCCCAGGTGAGGTATACGGCATGAATGGGGCCTGGAGAGTAACTTGCCTGTCCACAGGTCAAAGCAGATGATGTCCTCCCTCTGGATAGTGAAGCAATGCCAGAGAGGCACTGCCCCTCTCTAGTACAAAGGACTTTGTAGGTCCCAGGACCCAGGAAACAAACTAGGAAGGTGCCTCTCCCCCTTGTCATCCTCGCACCAGCTCTTCTCCCACTGCATGATTTTGTCCACTTACTTCCTAGGTAGGTGAGGGGGAGATGGAACACAGCACAACAGCATTGGAATTTGTACAAGTCAGAGCCAGTGGTGCAGGAACACAGCCATCCAAAAGTAGGCAGGCCCAGAGCCCAGTGCTTTGTACTACCTGAAGCCAGCAGGCAACCCCCGACCTATGGTCACCTGAAGGACCAGCCAGTTACCCCTGCACTAGGCTGCTGCCTTTTTTCCTCCCCCCACCTTCCTCAATGATTAATAAAACCCCCAGGTTATCAGATTTCTTATGCAAATGGCATGAGACCAGACCACAGAGGGTTTCTCCAACCTTGGTATGACAGCGGCCTCCACCCTATACAGACACACTCAAGCAGAGTGTTTTTTTGAGACAAGAGTCTCACTCGGTTGCCCTGGGTAGAGTGCCATGGTGCCATAGCTCACAACCACCTCAAACTCTTGGGCTTGAGTGATCCTCTTGCCTCAGCCTCCCAAGTAGCTGGTACTATAAACATGGGCCCCTACACTCAGTTTTCTATTTTTAGTAGACACCAGGTCTCACCACTCTTGCTTAGCTCAAGCAATCCACTGCCTCGGCCTCCCAGAGAGCTAGGATTACAAGCCTGAGCCATCATATGGCAACCAAATTTAAATTAATTTAAATTTAAATAGCCATCTGTGGCTAGTAGCCATCACACTGGACAGCTCAGGTGGACCATACTTCTTAAATATGGAGAGGTCATAAATACTCCTGACAATGCTCCTGAGATTAAGTCTAGATTAAGTCTAAGATTAAGTCTAAAACTTGACCAAAAATGCTGTGGCCTGAGACAGATGTTTCTTCTGCAGTGCAGTCAGCTAAGGAACAGAAAATAGATCTGGCATCAAAAGACCACCAAATATGGATCCCTCCACCCTAATAGAGGAGTCACGACATCCCTGCT